>NW_022900945.1:4706398-4715947 GCF_012274545.1 Fukomys damarensis
GAGGGAGGCCCGGCCAGCCTTCCGAGAGTTGGGTACCGCGGCCTCTCCGCGTCTGCCGCCCTTTGGTGCGCCCACCTGTAAACCCACTTTACGAGCCGACCCCGGACGGATCCTCCTCCGAGCCGCCTCGGAGCCCTGCCGCTGTCAGCAGATTCCCTGGGGTGCCGGCCGGCCCAGGCCCACGCAACTGACCTCAAAGCCTTGTCAGACGGGGACAAATGACCCGGTCCACCTGCCTGCCCAGGGCTCCTGCTGGGGACAGAGAATTCGGGTCCTGCGTGTGTTCTTTCTGTCTCTCACTCCTTAACAAGGAAAAGCACTTGGAAATGTCATAACATGCCTTGAGCATGGGGTCTGTCTCTCTTTTAGTCCCTCTCCCTCTCTCCCTCCCTCCCTTCCTTCCTATGAAGCCCAGGCTGGCCTTCAACTCTGGGTTCATGGCGATCCTCCTGCCTCAGCCTCCCGAGAGCTGGGATCACAGGTGTGCGTCACCACGCCCCAGATTCTTTTTGTTCTTCAGCGCAGGGCTGGGGACAGAGCCAGGGCCTGGTGCTGACGGCAGTGGTCGGCAAGCCAGCAGTCTTTCGCAGAGCTCGGCCTCCTCGCCCTCCCGGTGAACCTGCCTTGCTTTTCCCTTCTGCCCCTTAATCCTCCCTCACTCTACTGCTGCTGCGAAAACGCAAGCTTTGTTCAGGGAAGCCACTTTTAGAGACAGGAAGTGGCCCGCTGAGCAACCAAGCTCCCCACTTCGTGGAGCAGTCTCACCTGTCACAGGGCTTGGCTTTTCCTCTTGTGATCGTTAACAAGCAGGGGCGGCCTGGAGCGGAGCCTCCCCAGGATCCACCAGGCTGAGTCAGGGCAGTCTCCTTCGTCCGGGACAGTGGACCCTCCTGCCCAGGCCGTGGTGAGGCTGCAGCGGACGCCTGGCCACCCTGTCTGGGTTCCGGCTGCAGCTGCTCAGCTGGGCTCCCCGTTTTGTTGAAGCTGCTTCCACCCGAGAGCCTGGGCCGTCAGACGGAATGAGCACCGCAGACTCAGGGCCACACGGCCTGCTTCGGCCTCCATGTCGGCCTCGCTTTAGTCCAGGAGACACCTTCTCGCCACTCAGCCAGGCTGCAAGGCTGGGGTGAATGTCCGCCTCCCCGCTCTGCTCGGAGCGAGCTGTTGACTTTATTCAGAAACAGTTTTTGTCCCAGGCGTGGTGGCACACACCTGGCATCCAGCACTCAGGAGGCTGAGGCAGGAGGAGCACTAGGAATTTCAGGCCAGCTGGGGCTACATAATGAGTTCAAGTCCAGGCTGAACTACATAGGGAGACCTAAGCTCAAAAACCAAACCAAACAAACAAACAAATTTATTAAAAAAAAGAATTTAAAAAAGAGGATAGAAGGATAAAATGGAAACAAAACTTTTATAAATAAGGAAGGGAAGAGGGGCTGAAGGGAGGGAGGGGATTGGGAAAAAGGAAGACAGAAGCTGCACCGCGTAAGGCTCGAATCCCCTGTGATGAATGTGACACCGTGTGTATCCAAGATGTTCCAACAAAATAAAAAGCCCTGCAGCGTAAAAGAGGAGACGTTTTCGTGTCCACTGCTTGCTGTCCCTGCTCCCCTGTCTCCCGAGATGTCGCAGCCGCCGGTGCCGGTTACTGGCGAGCCCGGGAGGTGCTGGCCGCGCTCAGCTGTGCAGTCTCCCAGCCTGGGAAACTGAATCGCAGAGGGAACTGGCCGGAGGGAACGTCTTTCCTTAAAAAGGACTCAGAACGCGGCGTGTACTCAGCCCCTGCTAGGACGGAACAGGGGCGCGTTCTGGAGTTTCTCGGGCCTGAGGACCCAGGCCTTCCTCCATCCTCCTTCTGGCTGGGAGCCTATAAACAGAGGGCAGCGGGCCTGGCTGCCCCGCCAGTCGGTGAGGGACACGGGCAGGCGGCCGGGGTCAGCAGAGGCCGAGGGAAGAAAGGAAGACAGAAAGGGGAGTGAGGGGAGGAGAGGAAGGTGGCCGGGCACACCCAAGCACTCAGGAGGCTGAGGCAGGAGGATCTCTGTGAGATTTGAGTTGGAGGTGCTGGGTTTGGAGGAGGAAATGCTTGCCCAGTCTGCACCGGCTTTTCTGGAGCCCCGAGCCCCCCGGGAAGAGGGTGGCTGCCTGTGTCCCTTGGGTCAAGCTCCGGCTGGTCATCTTCCCAGCAGCACTGGCTCATGAGGACTCTGGATCCGGCCATAGGCTGCGTCTGCCAGAGAAGGTTCTGGAAGCCTTTGCTAAGCGTGCCTTCCCTCTGAGCACCCGCCTCAACCACAGGGCATGGGTCGTATTTAGGACAAGCAGGGACTAGCAAAACCACATGCCCCATAAACGCCTGTTGAGTGACTAGCAGACCTCAGTGGTTACAGTGTAGGCCTGGGGCGGCCTCACTGGGGTGCAAGTCCTCCCTGTGCACACATCATAAAGCGCGTCGTGAAGCCCCCACGTCAGACTACAGTTTAATCGCTGATGTCCCCAAGCCTCAGTTTCCCCCCGCTGATGACACTGCCCAGCCGCCGGCCGCTGGGAGGAGATGGGGGAGCAGCGCCGCGCACAGGCTGCGAGTTCCGGGGACCAGTGAGTCACACCGGGCGGCTCCGACTGCGGAGCGCCCGCCCGCGGGGATCAGCAGGGCTGGGAGAGCTGTGATTTCCCCATCAGCGCCTCCTCTGGGACCCAGCACAGCGCCGGCTGCCAGTCTGAGCCACTGTCGCCCTGCGGTGTAGATGAACCTGCCCACCAGTGCCACGTGTGTCCACGCAGGACCTTCCTCTCGGCCCTCACTGCCTAGGAGTCACAACGATCCTCCCCTCAGCCTCCTGAGTGCTGGATGACAGGCGTGTGACCCAGTCCCGCACCTTTTAAATTTGATTGTAGAGAATAATCAAATATTTTATTTTTTTACAGCGAACCACTTATTGGTCCATTTTAGACACACCTACTGATGACACTCATCAGGGGACATCTGCACCTGCACACCATCACCTCCCACCTCTTTTTTCCCCATCCCCCATCTCCCCGCAAGCCCTTCCCCTACCTCTGTGTAAAAATGATGTTCCTATTTTGGACTCATTGTATACATATTGGTTTAGCGGGTCATGGTAGCACCAGGCTGTAACCCTAGCACTTAGGAGGCTGAGGCAGGAGGATCGGGAGTCAGCCTTGGTTACATAGTGACTTGAAGGCCAGCGTGAACTACATAGCAAGACCCTGTCTCAGAAGAGAGAGAGAGAGAGAGAGAGAGAGAGAAAGTGAGACTGATTTAAATTTTCAGACAACTAGTCCTGGAGCACTTACGCATCCATTCAGTAGCTAAGCCCTGCAATTTCTCATCTGGATTCAGGATAAATCGAGGACCCATGAGCCTTGTCTAGTGTGGAATTCCTTTGGGGTCAGCTCCTGGCCCCGCCTCCCAGTCTGGGCCGTTGCTTTAATCCTTTCGGTGGTGGCCGTGCGTGATTTGTGCCAGGATGAGATAAAGAGCAAAAGAAAATATCACAAACACAGCGATCATAGGAAGTGGCCTCTGAGCTTCCTTCTGAATCCTTCTGTCTTGTAGCTCTTGGTGGGAATGGATGAAAAGGCTCAGGCCTAGTGGCCCAGGCTGTTATTCCAGCACTCTGGGAGGCTGAGGCAGGAGGATTGCAAATTTAAGCCCAGCCTGGGCACTCAGTGATCTCATGAGAGCTTGTGTCAAAGTCAGAACAAAGGGACGTGGGGCGGGGACTTAGCTCAGTGCGAGGCTGAAGGCAGCCTCAGTGGACCAAAAGAAGGGGAGGGGAAGCTTGGCCGCGCCTGGGTCGGGGCAGGTGACGCCCTGGCTGCTCGGGTCGTCTGGACCAGGGCTGATCAGCCGCGGTCTCAGTTTCTGGTCCCTGGATGGGCCCTGTGGCCCCCTAGGCCATCGTACGAGTGCCTTTGTGGTCACTTTTTTGGGGACAGGGAGGTCACCCTAGAGTCAGGGGCTGAGCAGGGAGACTGAATTCTGCGGTCCGAAAACCCAAACCAGAGCCCCCAGCCCTGTGCCCCCCACCCAGTGTCTGCCGCCTTCGATCCTTCTGCCCATGCAGGGCTCCTGGGCCTGCGGACTGAGGTCCTTGCTGAGCCCCACGCCCTTCTTGTCTTTCTTTACTATTTTTTTGAGACCGAGTCTCACTCTGTGCAGTCCAGGCCAGCTCTGAACTCACTGTGGAGCCCAGGCTGGCCTCGAAGTCGCAGCGGTCCTCCTGCCCCAGCCTCCTGAGCTCTGGGATGACAGGACTGTGCCACCACGCCCAGCTCAGCGCCTGCCTGCCAATGGCTGGTGTCACGTGAATGTCCCCGGTCATCGCCCCCGTCCAGCCGTCCCCATCCGCCCCCACTGCGAAGTCAGCAGGCCGGGCCTGGCCCTGGCCGCCCTGCCTCTTCCTGTCTCTGGGCTGCGTCTCCTCCCTGCGCCCCAGAGGTGATGTCTTGCGCAACGGTCCCCCGACTGGTTCGCGCGCCTCCTCTCCCGTCTCTGGCTTCCAGGTCTGCAGGTCTCCTCTCGCCTTCCCTGCAGCTGCAGGGTTTCAGTGGCTTGCAGGGCTCAAAGAAGAAAGCAGGCTCCTCTCCCTTGGTTTTCTGGCCCTGCGTGATCTTTTTCTCTTTCTATCTTCTCTTTTTGGAAACATGGTCTTTCAGTGTAGCCCAGGCTGGCCCCGACTGTCGGTGATCCTCCTGCCTCAGCCTCCCACGTGCTAGATCACAGGTGTGCACCACCGTGCCCAGCTCCTCACAGGATCTCGAGCTGTCCCTCTTGCTGCTATTTCCTCTACTCAGTGTTCTGGTCCTTGGCTCTCAGCCCTGGCCACCTGTGAAAGTCAGCCGGGGCTCTTGATGCAGCCGGAGCCTGGGGAGCGTCCAAGACCACAAATGCAAGCTGCTGGCAGGGACCTCAGGCCCCAAGCACCAAGGCCCAGCTTTCATCCCTCGCACCGCTGGGCCAAAACCCTGGCCCCCAGTCTCTGCCGCTGTCCCCTGGCTGCCACCTGTGCCACACCCCAGGGGGCTGACTTGTCCCCCAAGGTGCCACCCAGCTGATGCTCCTGGGCCTGAGCCCAGGAAAATAGAAATAAAAATAAAAATGAAAAAGAAACAGCAAGCTAGGAACAGTGTTGCTCACCTGTAATGTTAGCTACTGGGGAGGCTGAAGCAGGAGGATTGAAAGTTCAAGGCCAGCCCGGAGAATTTAGCAAAACCCTGTCTCAAAAGGAATTTTTTTCTCTGGACGTGGTGACTCACACCTGTTATCCCAGCCAGCGCTCTGGGAGGCTGAGGCAGGAGGATCCCCACAAACTCAAGACCAGCTTGAATAAAGAGAATGTCTCAAAAAAAAAAAACAAACCCCAAAACCAGCCAAACAAACAAACAAAAAATAGAAAAATAGTATGATCCACATGTGTATGTAATTCTAAATTCTCCAGTGGCCAGAGTTAAAAAGAAGCAGATGAAATTAATTTTTAAAATTTATATTAACCCAATGTACCCCAAATATTGCTTCAATATAAAAATTATTGAGATATTTTCTATTCCTCTTTTACATGAAACCTTTAAAACCTGATATGTGTTCACCCTTACAAGACATGAGAGTCTGGACTCACTACCTTTGAAACTTCCCATGCCAAGCGGCAGTGGCTGCCATGGGGGCAGTGGAACTGCACGTCGTTAAGATGCTCTCTGGTCAGGCCAGGCATGGTAGGCCTGCCTGTAATCTCAGCACTCAGGAGGCTGAGGCAGTAGGATTTCCTCGAGTTTGAGGCCAGCCTAGACTGCATAGTGAGACCCTGTCTCAAAAAAAAAAAAAAAGTTCTTGGGTTTATTGGTTTCATTTTTCTCCTACAGTTTGATGTTTTAAAAGTCCACTTAATTCAACTTTTTTTTTTTTTTTGAGTTGAGGTCTCACTATGTAGCCCAGGCTGGCCTTGAGCCTTGAGCAGGTCTCACTATGTAGCCCAGGCTGGCCTTGAACTTGCAGGGATCCTCCTGCCTCAGCCTCCTCAGCACAGGGATTGTAGGCCCGCACCCTCCACTCCTGGTTTAAACTCAACTTTTAGAAGTATGTGTCTTACACAAGATGAAGAACAAGCATCGCATCTGTGATTACATTTAATTTCCCATTTAATCAATTCTTCCTTTAATCATTTGACAAAAGCATTTATGGGAATTTCCCTTTTACTGGGCACTGAGGATCGAGAAGGGATTGTGAACAAGGCAGAGAGAGAGAGATAAACAAGTGAAGTAATAGGGAAGCAAGAGTCTCAGGCAGGGACAACATAGAGATCGCCAGCCAAACCCTGGGGGCGGCAGGAATGGAAGGAGCGCGCGGAGGCCTCCCTTGAGTTGTGGGGGGTTGTTCGGGAGCTGTTATCCAGTTGGGGCCTAAAGGGCAGGGAAGATGCAGCCCCAAAATACTGCAGGAGAAGCACTAACGGGAGGAGGGGTGGCTGGTGAAGAAAGCCAGGATCTCTCCATGTAGCCCAGGCTGGCCTCCAGCTCTTGTGATCCTCCTGCCTCAGCCTCCTGAGTGCTAGGATTATAGGTGTGCCCCACCATGCCCAGTTTAAAACTTTTCTTAAAAATCCAAGCTTCTAGGTTTGATTTTCAGCACACACAAAAAAAGAAAAAAAAATTGAATTTAACCCTGCAAGTTCTTGCAGGGGAGGCAGAAGATTCGTGATCCAGCAGGAACTTTGCGACAGTATGCCTTCCAGAAGCCAAGAGTTGCACTGGCATCTAAAGGTTCAAATGAAAGATTGAGAACAGAGATCTGTGAGTTATGATGAAGTCAGAATATTTCTAGATTAAAACATACAGGGGTCGGGGATGTAGCTCCTGGTGCTGCCGCCTGCTTCACAAGCAAAAAGTCCTGAGTTCGATCCCCGGCACCAAGAAAAAAAAATGACATATAGCAGCCGGGCATAGAGGTACACGCCTATGATCCCAGGAGGCTGAGGCAGGAAGATCGCCACTGTCTCGAAAAGTAAAATACAAATAAGAGAACACTACTGGTGAGAAAAATGTATGACGTCAGCAAGGGTTAAAAAAAAAACTCCCCTTTCCTCACGGCGAGGAGGACTCTGCAGTCCACTGATTGAGGAAGCACTGGGCTCACCCAAGCAGTGCTCGCCAGACTCGGGTTAGGTCGTTACGCGCCCACTTACAGATGTTTCTAGGTTTTACTAATTTGTGTGGAAAAGCAATTCTAGATATCGTCTTCCTAGAATTTCTCGTACTTCCAAAGTGAAAAGATTAAAACATCTTCCGATCCATGCTGTATTTTGTAGTCATTAAAATGACACTGATGCCCACACACAGGCACAGTGACACTAGGCCCCTCCGTGCACAGACCTGACGGGGCACAGAGACCATGGACTCTGAGGAGAATACAGGTCTCCCTGTCTGTGACCTTTCACAGACAGAGCCTTTTTATGACACCGAAAAACAAAAATAAAAGAAAAAGCAGACCATTGGATGTTATCCAAAGTAAAGACTAAGTGCTGGCCACACTGGCATGCACCTGTAGGCCCCAGGACCTGGAGGCTGAGGCAGGAGGATCCCAAATACAAGGCCAGCCTGTGCAACAAAGTGAGGCCCTGTCTCAAAATAAAATTCAAAGAGGGCTGAGGATGCAGTTCAGAGGTACAGTGCTTGCCCAGCATGTGAGATCCCGGGTTTAATTCTTACTGTAGAAAAAACAAAACGCGACAAAAAACAAAAATAACCCCCCCAACACCTGGCTCAGAATAGAACAATTCTTGCAACTCAGAGATGAAACAATAAGTAATCTCATTCAAATATAAGAACAGGTTCCGAAGAGCATTTCACCTGAGCAGGTCCAAGAAAGTCTAACACATTGAACTTGGGTGTGCCAGTCATCCCAACACTCGGGAGGCTGAGGCAGGAGGATCGCTGCGAGTTTGAAGTCAGCCTGAGCTACATAGAGAGCCCCCGTCTCAAAAAAGAAGGCGCAGTCGCGGGTTTGCCACTGATGGCTTTGCCCATGGGCCCCTCCCCTGCGGGGCAGAGCAGGAAGGTGGTGAGCCCGGGGCTGTTTACCGTCTCCGTGGCAACCAGGGGCAACTGACTTGTTCTTATGAGGTGCGCAAAACTGGAAGGCAGCTCAGAAAAACCTGACGCTGCGCCCTCGTCCACTTTGGTCACCAGATCTGGCAGCACGTGACTTCCGGTTCTTCCCAAAGGTCCAGTGACCCCAAAGGGAAGCGTTTTCCGTCCGCTCGGGACACGGAGGCAGCAGGGACAGCGAAGCCAAGGACGCTCAGGAGAGAGGACTCGGGCCCGCTGCAGGAAGCGGCCAGGACGGGCGACTGTGCTGGACCTGAGGGCGATTTCGGGGAGTCGGGGCGTGAAGCTGTCCCTGTGTGGAGGCTGAGGCGGGACCTCGCCGTGTTCGTGGTCGCACCCCGATCTGTCCCCGCGGTGATCTCAGGATGCGGGACACAGGAGCGGCTTCGCCCTCCCGGCAGCGGCCGCCTTCCCTGCGGGGCGCTGCGTCCCTGCGTCCGCGCGAGCGCCCAGGTGGGTTCGTGCGACTTGAGCCCACGGCGCTCTCGCGGGCTGCACTCCTCCTTCCGTCTGTTTTTCTCTTGGAGACAAGATAAGTGGTGACCCAGGCTGGGCGTGAGCTGTCCATCCTCCTGCCTCGGCCTCCTTGGCGGTGGGGTCACCAGCGTGAACCAGCACGCCCGCTCCGGCTGTCGGACCCCGCATTGAGAGCCTTCGGGGGCACAGGCCGGGGCGCCAGCCCCTAAAAAGACCCGACCTGCGGCGGAGGCGGGGCGTGGCCTGGAAGGGTTCGTCCCCCTCGGCTCCTCCCGTTTCCTGTGCCGCAGGCTGGGAACAGCTCTCCTCCGTCAGCCCCTCAGCTACAAGGCAGCCCACACGGACTGAAATCTGAAACCTGCGCTCAAATCAACCCTCCAGCCTTAGTCTGCGGATGTATTTTTGTTGGCTTGTTTTGAGGCACAGTCTAGCTTCGTA
Organism: Fukomys damarensis; assembly: GCF_012274545.1. Taxonomy (NCBI): domain Eukaryota; kingdom Metazoa; phylum Chordata; class Mammalia; order Rodentia; family Bathyergidae; genus Fukomys; species Fukomys damarensis. Next base: position 4,715,438 of record NW_022900945.1, read on the forward strand.
GATCAGGCTGGCCCTGAGGTCATGGTGATCCTCCTGCCTCAGCCTCCCAAGTGTGGGCTTACAGTTCTGCGCCACCTCGCCTGTGACGGATCTATGCACCCCTTCCCTAGGGCGTTGAGCACTGTAGGCTTAGGCGTGGTGGAGGTCCCGGAGCCCCCGGGTGTCACAGGACCGCCGCCCGCCTCTCCTGGTGGTGGGACGTACCGAGAGGCAGGCACCGAGTGCTCAGGCAGGGGGACCCAGTCCCGGGTGGAGCGAGCGCTGGGCGTTCTCCGAAGGTGTCCGCTGTGGTCTGAGGCGTCTGCTGCAGCAGCTCCTGCGGAGGTTGGCGCTCCGCTCCTCGGGTGTCACTTAGGGCCGCGCCGCGCCCCTCTGCCGGGCCAGGGCTCCGGAGGCCCCGCTGTTTCGGGCTGCAGCGGTTGGGTGAGGGGCGAGAGCGTCGAGCGTCCTGTCGGGGCAGAGCCGGATTTCAGCTGATTGCTGATCCTCGGTTTCCGTCGAGCTGGAAAT
>NW_022900945.1:4716145-4719753 GCF_012274545.1 Fukomys damarensis
CCCGGCCACAGGGATCACGGCCCCCTCTGCGGAGCCGCACCCACTGGTCCCCCAGCACCCTCCAGGCGCCGTGGTCGCCGTCACCTTGCCCCGCAGGAGGACCGGTCTGAGAGCCTTGTGGCCAGCAGGGGCGGTGCCTTTGGAGCCAGGCGGTGTCACTTTGTTCAAGGAGAAGCAGGCGGCACCCACGTGCGCGGGAGGGAGCCGCAGGGCGATGGTCACCGAGGGCACGGGACAGAAGTGGCCTTGTCCAGGAGGCAGGATGGGCCGGGAGGAGGTCAGCACTGCCCGCGAGGGGCTTCTGGGCCGAGGGGTGGACCGTGGGACAGCTCCAAAGTGCACATGAGGCACAGGCCTGTGACCCAGCCTAGGGAGGATGAGGCAGGAGGATCATCAGCCTGGCTACAGAGCCAGACCTCATCTTAAAAACAAGCAAACAGACAAAGCAGAAGTGAGCAGGCAAAGCAAAAAGTCTCACTGCCCCTCGGGACCTGCCCGCTCCCTGCCACGACTCTTGTTCGGTCGCTGTCATCCCAGCCCTGTGGAAGGCTGAGGCAGGACGATCGAAAATTCAAGTCCAGCCCAGGAACCTTAGCTACTGAGTTTAGTGCAGCCCTATCTCCAAATGCAAAATAAAAAGGGGCAGGGATGTAGTTCAGGGTGAAGGCCCTGGGTTCAACCTTTGTTGTTTTCGTTTTTGTTTTGTTTTGTTTGGTACCAGGGATCTAACTCGGGCCCTTGCACTTTCGAGGCAGGCGGCAAAATCACTGAGCCAAATCCCCAGCCCTGTTTTTTTTTGTTTGTTTGTTTTTTGGGTCTCACTATGTAGATGAGGCTGACCTGGAACTCACTATGTAGCCCAGGCCAGTCTCAAACTCACAGCGATCCTCCTGCCTCAGCCTCCTGAGTTGGGATTGCAGGCATGCGCCATCACACCCAGCTTTGGGTTCAATCTTGAGTACCAAAACATAGAAAGAAAAGAGCCTACTGGGACTTGGGGCAAGTAGGCCTTGGCCGAGCTGACAGCTGCAAGCTACTTTGGCTCCCTGGGTTCAAACCCTGCCTCCTCTTCTTGGCGGTGGGGCACATCCTGTCACTGGTGGGGTGAATTACTCAGTGGCCCAGAAAGCAACACAAGGCACCCTGCTGCTCTGTCCCGTTCGGATTGCGTATCCTTGGCCACTTCGAGGACAGTGGGGGTGCCCAGTACTTCCGGCCGGCTTCTTCCTGGAGTCTGGGCCCTACCTGGGTCTCAGATTCCACACAGCAGCCACGTTCACGGGCCATGCTGAGCTTGTTACCAAACTCCGGGCCCCAATCTCCCCGCATCTGCAGGACGCCTGTGTCGCCCTCCCCACCTGAACACTCAGTTTTCTTCTTTTTGGACAGTGTCTCTATATAGCCCAGGCTGGCCTAGAACTCCAGGGACCTTCCTGCCTCAGCCTCCCACATGCCGGGCACACAGTTGTGCACCACCATACTCTGTAGAAAACAGACATTTATTATCTCAGAGTTTCTGAGCCAAGAGCTCAAAAGCAGCTTCGCAGGGTGGTGTTGGCCCAGAACCTCTCATGTGGCGGCTTTCATGGGAGCCGAGGGCCCCCTGGCAAGATGGCTGTTGCAGGAGGAGGCACTGGGCCTCTGAGGACTGCCCCGTGAGCCCTCATGCTGTCGTTTGTGCATTCTGCAATTTCTTAGGAGAGGGCCATCAAGTTCAGCCCACACTGAAGGAGGCGGTGCACGCCTATCATCCCAGCACTTGGGAGGCTGAGGCAGGAGGGTCACTCTCAGGCTGAGGCCAACCTGGGCTACACAGTGAAATCTTTTCTCAAAAAACAAACACGTAAAAGCATCTGGGAAGCCCCTTTGCCCCTTTGCCAGTCTTCCTGGGCACAGTGCAGCCTCGGTTCTGTCCTCCCCTCGCATTGGGGCGGCGTCTTGGGCGGCGTGGTGGACAGAGCGAGTGAAGTGATGGTCACTGCAAGCGCGGTGCACACCTGGCAGTCTCCGTCTCCATGGAAACGCGGCTGTGCCTGCCTCACGTGCTTCCAGCCGAGTCTGCTCGGCCTCTTTCTGGCCCCAACTGTCCACTGCCTCCAGGGCCCAGCGGGGCTGATGGGCGGATGAGACAGGGCCATCCTGGAGCCCGGAGGTGCAGATGGGGTGGGGATGTGGGGACCCCTCTTTCCATGTGACACGGTGTGGAGGGGACAGTGGCCCAGGGACTCCATAGGGAAGCCCTGACAGGCTCTGGTGCTGGGGGCCGGGTGCTCTGCGTCACTGGAGGATGCACTGTGCAGGTGAGGCTGGACCCTGTGACCAGGGCAGGGCACATCCCAGAGGCCAGAGGGACCGGAAGGAGCTGGCACCCGGCCAGTCAGTGCTAAGGCTGGCACGCTGAACAGTGTCTATCTAAAGTCAACAACAAACCCCAGGAAGGGCCACCGAGGCGAGCACATTACCAGGAGTGTGACAGGCACAGGGTAGGAGCAGTTGGGAGCTGCCACAGGCCAGGAGGAAGTCACAGTTCAGGCAGACGTGTGTCCCTGCAGCTGTCCCCAGCTCTGTGCTGACCCAGGGTTTAAACTTCAAAGTGCTTGACCACACCAGGGTCCTTTCTTAGGAGGAGCTCGCGGCTCGTGTCCAGGCTGTGCCCCTCACCAGCCTGGCATTTGGACTTTCATCATTTCTATTTTGAAGTGTTTTGTTTTGGTACCGGGGATCGAAGTTGGAACCTTGTGCTTGTGAGGCAGGCGGCAGCACCACTGAGCTAAATCCCTGGCTATTATGAGTTTTTTGAGACAGGGTCTCCCTGTATAGTTCAGGCTGTCCTCGAACTCCCTCTGGAGCCCAGGTTGGCCTCCAACTTGCAGCAATCCTCCTGCCTCAGCCTCCCGAGTGCTGGGGCCAAAGGTGTGCACCCCCAGGCAGCTTTGATGGTCGTCTTTTGATATTAGTCATTGTGGTCCACTGCATAAAGTGTCCCCGGAGGGTCCCACCCTGACTCTGAACCTTCGAACGTCACTTGCATGGTACAAGGGCCTGGGCGACGCACTGAGCTGAGCACGTGGCATTAGGGAGAGCTTTGCGCTGGGTTTGCCAGCTGGACCCAGGCTATGACAGGAGCCTAGAGGGGTGGAGGGGGGCTTGAGGGAGGAGGGAGAGAGAGAGGGGAGAGGAGGCTGCAGAGGGAAGAAGGGGAGCCTGGTGTGTGGCTCACCCCTGTGATCCCAGCACTCGGGAGGCTGAGGCGGAAAGATCTCCAGAAGTTCAAGGCCAGTCTGGGCTGCATCATCGAGAACCTGTCTCAATAAACAAGACAAAACAAAACAGCTGGGAAAAGGTGAGGAAGGGGATTCTCCGGGGGAGTCCAGGAGCTGGTGGCTCTGCGCATGCCCGGGCACTGGTCACTAGGGGCCATGTCCCCGCCTAAGCGAAATCTCCGAGGTTTATGGCGTGGGGCAGAGGAGCGGGGAGATCGGGAAGCCACTCTGGTGCCTCTCACCAAGAGCAGGCAGGTCACAGCCCGCACAGCACAGCCCGCTCCGGGGATGCGAGGGTGGAGCGGACGGAGGGGCTGGCAGTGGTCTGAGCCTTGGTCCTCGGCG
>NW_022900945.1:4719872-4720657 GCF_012274545.1 Fukomys damarensis
CGGGCGGCAGCCCGAGGTTTTGGTACCGGGGATCGAACTCGGGTCCTTGCTCTTGCGAGAGGCAGGCAGCGGAACCACTGAGCTAAATCCCCGGCCCTAATCCCAGCTGCTCTTGTCCTCCCTGAGCACAAAGGAGCTGGCAGAGGTGATGCGTGTGGAGTTCAGAGCTCTCCTGAGAAGGCGCACATGAAAGAGGGGAAAAAAATCTGTATTTTGTTTAGGAACTTTTTGCCAAGGAAATTCGAAAGATTTATTACAGTAAAAGCCACACCGTCGCGAATCCCCCCAGGTGCTCCCCTCCGGTCCAGCTCACCCGTCCCGGTCCCGCAGCTTCCTGCAGCGGCTCTGGAGTCCTCTCCCTGAGCGTCGTTAGCAGCGCTGTCGGGCGGGCTGCTGCGAGGTCCCGAACCGATCCAAAAGGCCGCCGGACTCCGGGGAGCAGCAGGCTCGCGCTTCCCGAGCGGGCGACTCTGGGGGGCCAGGACGCAGTGTAACGTCTTCCAGCCGCTTCCCCACGGCAGTCACCGTATTTCTGATCAGAGCTCCTGAAGCCCCGCGGGAGCGGGGAGAACCAGAGCGCGTGGCGGCGCACCGCTATTCCCAGCACACAGGAGGCTGAGGCAGGAGGAGCACAGTGAGTGACAGCCCAGCCTGGGCTACAGCGTGAGTCTCAAAAAGCTGAGCCGAACTGAACCGAACCAAGAAGAAAGCGGGGAGAACGATGGCCCAGTGAGGACAGCCCGACAGGGTCCAGGCGCTCCCCAGGGGTGCGGGCCCGCACTCCA
>NW_022900945.1:4720731-4721715 GCF_012274545.1 Fukomys damarensis
AGGGTCCCAGGAAGAGGCTGAGGGATGGAGGAGCGGCCACGAAAACACGGCAGCGGTCCACGGGGCCCAGGGTCTGGGGGCGATTAGGACCCCCGCAGCCATCCTCCTGCCTCAGCCTCCTGTGTGCTGGGATCACAGTTCTGCAGCCCTGCGTCCTTGTTTACCTGTCCTTGCTCCGCCTCCTGCGTCAGGGAAGCCAGACCTCAGGGTGGGGCACGTGGCAGAGGCCTCTCCTGGCAGCCCGGAAGGGGAGGGGAGGAAAGGTCAGGGCCCCGATGTCCCCGGCACCAAGCTCTGCCGGGGCGACAGAGGAAGGGCAGAGAGAGGAGACAGGGAGAGCAGAGACAACACTTCTATAGAAAGTGGTGGTGCACACCTGTAATCCAGGACTCGGGGGGCTGAGGCAGGAGGGTCTCAGTGAGTGCAAGGCCTGCCTGAGCTGCACGGCGAGACCCTGTCTCAAAAACCAAGTCAAACCAAGCAACCAAACAAAAACCCCAAAACCAGTCTCTTCCAAACTTTTGACTCATCCCGTTCGGTCTTGTAACTCTAAATAGCATTCCTTGCCCGTGCTCACTCTGTAAAAAGTACTGTGCTATAGGCCCAACTCGATGGCATTCTCTTGGTCTCTTTTCTCAACTCACCCCAGGGCCTTTGCATACCCAGTGCCCGGTCACAGGGAGGGGTGGAGAGCAGGCGCTGTTGTGGGGCGGTCACTGGTCACCCCGATGGGTTGGGGGGCAGGTGGCTTAGCGTCGCCTCTGCCAAGTTGCTGTGGCCAGGTGGATGCAGGAAGCACTTGTCCTGGAGTAAAGGGAAGTGTCCGAAAGGGCACCCGAGCCACGGCCTGGCACAAGCGCGTAGCGAGGTCCCTTCTGGCCGAGGGGTCAGCGCAGCGCTGGGGCAGAGCTGCGCAGAGGGGCGAGGGCAGCGACTGCAGGGCCGGCCTGGTCCCTGAAGACGGTGGGTGAGCCGAGCACCGCG
>NW_022900945.1:4721941-4726453 GCF_012274545.1 Fukomys damarensis
GGAGATCCTGTCCAAACACAGAGTGTGAAAGTGAGAGAGAGACCCAACCTCACTTGCTGCCTGCACTGTGCGCAGCGTTTGTGTGTGTTTTATGGGCAGTGGACAAGGAGTCCGACACAGCTTTATCAGGGAGAAAACAAATATTTAAACTACTCATGGGCTGGGAGTTGCCATTTTTCTTTTAAGTTTTCTTTCCTGCAGCACTAAGGGCTGAGCCCAGAGCCCTTGCACAGAGCTGCACCCCCAGCCCTTTTTATTTTTCGAGTCAGGGTCTCTAAGTTGCTAAATTGCTCGGGGTTCAAATTTATGGTCGTCCCGCCTCAGCCTCCCAGAGTTCCGGGGCTCCAAGCTTGTACCGCAGCGGGAAGAGCCGCTCTTTTGCAGGTGCGCAGAACCTGTAGGAATCCGGCTCGCGCCCGCGGCAGTGGCCTCACCACAGTGCAGGGTTCCGGACTCCGCTCTGCGGCGCATCCCGAGCCCCTTCAGGGCCCGCCGCCTTTGTCCTTTGTCGCAGCGCAGCCCCAGCAGCCCTTTCACCCTTTCGCCTGCTGCCCCACGCCTCTCAGATTCTTTCCTTCTGTTTTGTCCAGAAATCCTGGCTCAGAGGATCTGCCTGCTTCAGCCTCCTGAGTAGCTAGGATTTCAGGTGCACACCACCGCGCTGGCTGCGTCCTTCGGGTGGCTTCCCCAGGGCTCCCGTCAGCCCCCCAGTTTCTCAGGGTGCGGATGAGCCCCTTGTTCACGGCCTTGCGCTCCAGTCGCGTCCTCTCTGACCTCCTGGGTCGTCCGAGCCGGGTCTGTTCACCTTTCCAAGCCGCTCGTTCTGAGCTGTGGGTTTCGCCGACTTCCTCTCTTGGGAGGCTGAGGCAGGAGGATCACCGAAATTTCGAGGCCAGCCTGAACCACATAATGCCACTGTCTCCAAACGAGACAGAGCAAGGTGTCTCCTCACGGAGCCACCAGACAAGACCATCGCCATCAATAGCCCGAGGAGCCCAGGGTGAAAGGGGGCTGAGCATCCCAGTGAGCCCACGGCAGCCACACCAGGCACCCCACAACCCCTGCCTGACAGATGGGACCTGGGACTGGCCCCGAAGGCTCTGGAGCTGAGGACACGGTGGGGGCCAGTGCTGGCTTGGGTCACAGTCTAGAACCCCTAGCTCGGGCCAGCCCTGCCTCTGGGACTCAGCCTCACGTCTGTCAAAGGACAATAAAAAAACCAAGTGCACCGCACACTAGGGGCGGCTATGAGACCAAGGTGACATCAGGTGTGGGTGCTCTGGGCACACGCAGTGTCACAGTGCAGAAAGGGCTCAGCAGGGACTAATTTCTGGTCACTTTCGCAAGAATCTCAGGGTTACAGTAGATTTGTTCATTTAGTCACTCAACAAATAGCAAGACCAGCACTGTGCTAGGCCTAGGATTCGGCTCCCATTCTGTAAGCCTGGGTGGACAGACACATGATAAAGCTGTGTGTGAGGTCAGGATACACCCCAACTCCATGTTCCGGCTGAAGGGACCCATCAGAAGGAAAGGCACCCTTGCTAAAATACTTCTATTTCCTAATTTCTCTTAAAATTCCACTCTTTGGGTGTGGTGGCTCAGGAGGCTGAGGCAGGAGGATGCTGTGAGTTCAAGCTAGCCTAGACTACACAGCAAGACAGTCTCAAAAGAAAAGGGGGGGCAGGAATTTAGCTCAATGGGGCCCCGCCTGCCTTCCAAGCACAAGGTCTGGAGTTCAATCCCCTGTACCAAAACCAAAAACCCAAAAAAGCCCCCCTTGGAACGAGCTAACAGGAAGTGAGCCCAGGGGCTATACAGCCTCTTCCTCTTTGTTTTGTTTATTTATTTTTTGGCTTTTTTTTGAGACCTGGTCTCACTGTGTTATTTGGGCTTGAACTTGCAGCGCTCCTCCTGCCTCAGCCTCCTGGGTGCTGGAATGGCAGGTGTGCGCCACGAAGCCTGGCTTCCTCCTCTTCAAAGTGGGGTCCTCGGAATGGGAGCCGGAGCCCTGCGCTGGTCTGGTCTGCACGGTGTGGGCCCCGCAGCTCCGGAGTCCTCTCTCCCGAGGGTCTTCAGCGGCACTGTCCCGGCTGCCTCCAAGTCCTGAGCTGATCCAGGACTTGTCCCTCTCACGGTCACCCGACTCTGGGGAGGAGCCGGGGCTCGCACGCTGCCCAGCCCGGTGACTGAGGCAGGCGAAGACGCAGTGTCCTGTTTTCCGAGCCGCCTTCCCGCTGGACGGTGCTCAGCGGCAGCAGTCACCCGGTTTCTGATCACATCTCCTGAAGGCCCTCAGGAGCGAGCCCTTGGGAGCTGCTGCAGGAAGCGCCCAGGATGGGGGTGTGCGGGAAGCGAGGGGAGGGTTTGAGGGATTCGTGGCACTTTGTCTTTTACATAATAAACTTTAGAAGGTTTACGTGTTCTCCGTACATTCAGTCACCCTTGGTGGGGCTGAGTGCGAATCCCTGGGCCGGACGCCCCGGAGCACAGCTGAGAGGGGGCGGTTTCGTGCCCGACACAGCACAAGGCCAGGCCTGCACCGCCGTAGACTCGAAGACGCAGAGCAGAGATGGGGCTGTGGGATGCGGGTTCAAAAGCTCAAAAGCAGCACCAAGAGCTGCAGTTTTCCCCTCTTGGAAGACGCAGGTTAGAGCAGAGCTCGTCACCCGGGCCTGGGTCGCCAGGAGCCCGAGAGGTGCCCACGAGGACACTGAGCGGAGATTAGAGCCCTGCGGGGCGGGAGAGGCCTGGGCCTGGCTCCCACCAGGAGCTGCTCCGGGTCAGAGGACGCCGGCAGCAGGGCCACGCCACCGGGCTGGCGGGTGCCGGGGCCACCCGTGCCCTCAGCGGGCAGGGACCGTGTCCTTCCCGCTCCTGCGACTGTGACCCAGGCTGGGTCAGGGCGCCACGACCTCCAGGCCGGGCTGCGGCAGGAGGACAGCTGGGCCAGCTCCAGGCCGAGGGAGCCTTTGTTTGGGGAACTGAGGGCGCTGCTTGGCCAGCTGATTCCTCTCCTGCACCCTTCAGCCCTCCCAGCCCTGCCCTGCCCTGCCCTGCCCTCCCTGCCCCTCCTTTTCCTGTCAGGTCCAAGCAGCTCCTCACTGCAGGACACAACGTGAACCACACCACCGCATTTAGAAAGTCGATCTCTGATCTCCAGCTGGGACTCGGCTGTTTCTCTCTGCAGGACGGGGACCTGGGCTCTCCTCCTGGCCAGGTGATCTGTGGAGCGTGAGCTCCACCCCCGGCCCTGAGCGTGTTTCCTGCAAATGACACACGCGTGTTTCCAGAAAGGCGAATATGCACAACACGCCCGGGGTGCGCTGACGCGGGCCTGGCGTGAATGGACCTTTCCTCCTGGCCCACAGGACCCCGTCATCACCCGGAGCCCCGCCTCCCCTGCCGTCCCAGCTTCTGGAGCTTCCTGTCTGGTTTCTGTCCTCCTGTGGCCAGATCTGTCCTCTGAAATGTGACCCCAGCCCACCTCCCACCCCATTTCCTAGCACTTAGAAGGCTGAGGCAGGAGGATCGCAGCGAGTTCGAGGCCGGCCTGGACTACACAGTGAGGCCCTGTAGTGAGAAAAATAATCAGAGCGTCACTTGTATTAGCGCTTCTCATTCACAGGATCCAGTGCACACGGAGCGCGGTGGGTGTGCACTGACGGCAGCTCCAGGCTCTGTCCAGACCCAGCCAGGCGGGAGGGGCGCTCGCCCTGGGCCTGGCATCGTGGCCCAACTTGGCTGTGGCTTGGACTTGAGTTGCACGCCTAACCTGACTAACAGATCCTCATCCAGCTGCCCGGCTGCACACCTGCGTGGAGAGTGGGAGCCCGGGCTGCTGATGGCACAGAGGAGCGGCCAGCGTAGCTCTTTCAGCCTGGTGTCGGCACTCAAGGCCCAGCCCCCTGCACCCTGAGAGCCTGTGCTGCTCAGCTGGGGTCGTCCCCAGGTGGGCAGCCCTGCACGGCCCCCGGGGCCAGCGCGTGCAGTCCTTGCCCGGGGTTTCTGCTTAGGAGGGGCTGGCACAGTGCTCCCTGCAGCCGGGCTCCAGTGCCCAGGCCTCGGTGCCGAGTCAGGAAGGCTTTTCCTGGACACTGCGCCTGTCACCCCACTCTCTGCCCTGGGGTCTCCCCGAGTGAGCTCAGCCCCTCCCAGACCTCCGGTTTAGCTTCCTGAGACAGGGACTCACTACGGAGCCCAGGTTAGCCGTTAACTCGAGGCGATCCTCCTGCCTCAGCCTCTGGAGTGCTGCGATGACTGGTGTGTGCCACCACGCCGGGCGCTCCGCCGCATCCCCAGGAAGAGCTGACACCAGGCCCCTCTGCCCCCAGCCTGCGGCTGCGGGGTGCACGTGTGAGGAGCCTGCGCCCTGCCCTGCGGTCCTTGCTGCACTCTGGACTCGGCGTCCACGACATTTGTACAAAACGCGCAGGTTTGATGCGGTCGCTCTCCGTGCTGCGGAGCCGCCCTGAGCCGGCCACAGCCTCCTCCCCAGCCCGCCCGCCTCCC
>NW_022900945.1:4726558-4727514 GCF_012274545.1 Fukomys damarensis
CCGCCTCCCGTCCCCTCCCATGTGTTGTTCGAGCTGTCTGCGCCCTCGCTGCTTCCTCTCCGTCTCAGGCAGTCATGTTTGTCTTCGGGGCAGCTCAAATGTCCCCACAGGACCCCTGCACCCTGAGTCCAGGCCGGGGGCCGGTGCTGTACCAGTGTCCACCTGTGCTGGTGAGCTGGGTAAGAGGCGTCCTGCACCTGCGTCTTTCCCCGCAGCACAGCGTGCTGCGCGCCCTCCTTTCTCGTGGCACATCCTCCGACTTTGCTGGCGTGGCTTTTGGGTCAGGGCATCACTATGCAGTTCACGCTGGGCCTCGACTCACTGTGTGGCCCAGGCTGGCTTGGAGCTCCCAGTGATCCTCCTGCCTCAGCCTCCCGAGTGCTGGGATGACAGGCTTCCTTCTAGTTGTGAAGGACCCAGCCTTGTCCACAGCTTGTCCTCCGATGGGTTTTCCTTTTCACCGAAAGGCTCCTTGAACACTGGCTCTAGCCAGGAAGGGCCCTGGGCACTGGGGTCAAAGCGGAAGTGGATTTGGACCCCGCCCAGGGCTGCTCTACACTGACTGGGCAGGGTGTGGACTGGGCTTGTTTTCAGGGGATGTGGACAATGGGAAGAGCGTGGATTTTCCCAGGAGCAGGAAACCCCAGGCTACACTGAGGCTGGCCGAGGTCAGCGGAGGGAAGAGCCAGGCGGTGGTTACGGGGCGGGGTCACCCGGCAGCAGAGCTCATGCCCCTTGGGGCTCACCGCACCCCACTGCTTCTCCGGCTGTGGCCCGCGGGCTGAGGTTGGCAGCGGGCACAGGCGGGCGCCCTGCTCCTCCAGCACCGTCCGCCGGCCCGCCCCTCTTTAGGCCCGGTCCCTGTCCCTGCGCAGGCTCCTCCTGTGCCGGGGAGGGACACTGTCGGGATGTCACCAGCTCGAGGGAGCAGCACTCCCGGGCGACCTCCACTCACC
>NW_022900945.1:4727882-4730417 GCF_012274545.1 Fukomys damarensis
GGCGGAGGAAGTGTGGGGGCCCGGGCTGCCTCTGGGACTGGGCTCGGACCTGCAGGGCGCTGTTCCTTACGGGGTGCGTGTGCACGCGTGTGCATGTGTGAATGTTTCATCTCGCACATGTTCAGTTTTTAAAAAACATCTCATGGTTTCTTTTATACAAGAAACCCAAGGTATAAATAATTTACAGAGCAAAATGAAGGGTGGATAGTAGGAATAAGAGAGGCAGATCTTCCCCAAGTGGGAAAGTGTATGGAGATGGAGGAGGGACGTGAGCAGAAGGGGACATAAAAAGAATTAAGATGTTGCACATGTTCAGTTTGATGACCTTTTGCACAACTTTTTAAAAAAAATTATTCTGGGAATTGAACCCAGGGTCTTTGCTCTGAGCTACACCTGTAGCCTTGTTTTGAGACAGGGTCTCACCATGTAGTCCAAGCTGACCTTGAACTCACTATGCAGCTCAGGATGGCCTCAAATTTGTGGCGATCCTTCTGCCTCAGCCTCCCGAGTGCCGGGTTACAAGCTTGCTCACGCCGGCTCACCATGACACATAAGGAAATCTCTCCTTCCGGTATCCGCTCTTCTGCCTCCGCGGCTCCACTTACCCTGCCACCGCGGGCTGTAAGTCATTTTCCCCAGGTGCTCTTCCCCGGGAGCTGTGACCTGTGATCTGCACCTGGCCTCCGGTGACTTCAGCGTGACACTTCAGCTGCACCGAGCATGCGCAGTCCCGGAGCATGCGCGCTGCACTCCCCGAGCATGCGCACTCCCCCCAGCGCTGTCCCCAGGACGCCACGGATGTGCGCGGGGAGGTGGAGTCCCGAGTGTCTAGCGGGGCCCGGAAGCACCCAGGAGGGCGTAGGGTGGATGCAGCCCGTCCGCCATTTCCCGCAGGGGTCGTGGTCTTGGCGGGCTGAGGGATCCCTGGAAGGCCCTGGGTCCACCCCAGGGGTCCAGGGGACAGTGTGCGTGGACACAGAACTGTCGCAGCGTCTGTGCGTGCTGTTTTATTCCGGTGAGATGGGAGGTGGATATTAACGAGCTCTTTTAAATCTTCCTTAATTGTGTTATTTTGATTTTCTGAGAGGGTCTCTTTGTGTAGCCCAGGCTGGCCTCGAACTCCAGGGCGATCCTCCTGCCTCAGCCTCCTGAGTGGTGGGATGACAGGTGTGTGCCCCGGCACCCAGCTCTGTTATTTAGATCTGGATCTCTGGAAGGAGGGCGGGGCTTACTGTACCTGACGATCAGGAGCACCTTGAAAACACTGGGCAGCACACTTGGCCCCCAAAGACAAAAATGAGCGGTGTGGGAGAAAATGCGGCAGAGGCCAGCGGGCTGGAGGCCACGCCCAGGAGAGGCGGCCAAGCCGGGGCAGGGACAGCGGGGCTCCACTTGCAGGGAGGCCTGGCTGCCCAGGGCTCGGCTGTGTCCGGGGGCCGCTCACACCTCCCCCGTGCAGAACCCTTTCCTTTCCTCTTGGCAGAGCCTGGGGATCCAGGACCGCGTGGAGACCACACAGCCCACGCGACAGCCAAGCGGCAGCGACGGGGACAGAGCCAAGGGAAGGGACCCGTGTTCCCTGAGCGTCCTTCTGGGGCCCCTGGAGCCAGCCGTGCCTGAAGCTCTCTTTACACCAATGGAGCCAGTGTGTTGCAGGTTCATCCAAAGCCCAGGGCTCTTCAGGATATTTTTCAGGGCAGGTCCAAAGTTCAGTGCCTCCACAAGAGGACTCTGGCTCAGAGCTGGCCCCGAGAAGGCAGCCATGCCTGGCAGTGGTGGTGACCTCTCCCTGCCCGCGGGTCCCCAGGCAGGGCTTGTGATGGCTGACACTCTGGCTACTTTCCTGGGCTCACTCGGGAGCAGGCACATCCAGGGTTCACTCCACAGTCTGCACCTTGTTTAATATATATATTATTTTTTCATACTGGGGATCCAACTCGGGATCTTGAGCTTTCAAGGCAGGCTTCGGAACCACTGAGGTAAATCCCTGGCCCTTGTTTAGTCTGCTTTTGCTAAAGACAGATTCAACCAGACTCTTCTGGTCACTGGCAACTAGAGGAATCCTGACTCATAGGAGGAGTAAATCTTCCCTGCAAGTCAGAGTTTTCCCCAACTGGTGGCCTCATGAGGTGGTAGTGAGTCCCCCGTCACCGGAGGTGTGCAAGCAGAGCCCGAGGCCATCTTGCAGTTCCTCCCGCAGGGGTGGGGGTGACACTTGTCACAAGGCGTCGGGAGGAGTGGGACGCCCAACACAGGGAGGAGAGCCGTTCCGGAAGCGGGGTTGGGGGAGAGCAAGGTCCGGGTGTGAGCAGGGGATGAGGGCTTTGGAAGGGTTCAGGTCTCCACGTGTCCTCTACTGGAATTTTGTTGTGTAGACGCTCCTGGCGCGCTGGTTGCAGCCGTGGTCCCTGGGGTCTCCCACGGACCTGACATGGCTCGTGCTTTTCTTGGGGGGTCCCGTCCCCCACCCCCAGGCAATCGAGTTCGTCTGATAAATTTGGGGGCTGGCGGTCTGCTGCCTCTGAGCCCCTGTGT
>NW_022900945.1:4730558-4733344 GCF_012274545.1 Fukomys damarensis
CACGCCTGCTTTGACGCGGTGCACGGCAGGGTCCCATCTCAGGCGCAGAAGCCTCCCACGCACCCACCCCGCTGGATCTTCCGAACCGCTGCCGGACGCGGCCCACCAGTACCACCTCCAATTTAGCCGTGGGAGAATGGACCCGCGAAGGGCCCTGGGACTGGACCGAAGTCTCACAGCTGGGCCCAGAAGCCCGGCCCCAGGGTCCCCTGGCCTCCGACCTCGGACCGGAAGTCCCTGCTGCATGTGGCATTCGGAGGGACTCTGGAAAAAGGAGAAGTCAGAAACCGTCACAGCCAAGGAGCCCTAAGGAGTCAGGATGACTACGTGAAACGTGTCACCTGGCCTGGGTGCTTGGCCTTTGTAAAGAACCATACATCTGACTGACCTCGTAGGACTTCGGGTGACAATAACCGGTATTAGCCCGTTAATCGCCACACATGTACCACCCTGAGGGAAATCAGGTGCAGAAGACAGGCGCTGTCCTCTCCTATTTTGTAATAATTCTCAAGTGTCCTAAAGTACAGCTTGCTAAAACCAACTCTTAAGAGCTGGGCTCTCAGCTTGTGACACACCATGACCAGGTGTGACCAAGTGGGCACGCTGATCAGTGCCCAGGAGTTATAGTGTCCCCAGAGCAAGGACTTGCGACCACCTCCCGGAGGCCTGGCAGGTGGGCTCCGGACTCCTCCAGTGAGCAAGCTGTCAGCCTCCGCAGCTACGCGGTGGCCCCTCTGAAGGGACCAGAACGTGTTTCCTGTTGCTGGGCAACCAGGGGGCGGGGTGGAGAGGCCAGGTTCACACCCTGTCCCTCAGGTCACCCAGGGCAGTGCTGGGGTGCAGAGGAGCATGGGCTGGGAGCAGCGCTCCCTGCCTGGCCTGGTGCTGGTCGGCCCTGCTCCACCTGGCTCCAGGTGGAAATCACCTGCCCTAGGGAGCTGTTCCAGGACCACAACCCCAAGGCAGCCGCACCGTTTCAGGACAGGAAGTCTGATCATAATTTCGTTTTATTTTTTGTGAAATAGGGTATCGCTGTTCAGCCTGGCCTTGAACTCACTATGCAACCCAGGCTGACCGCAAACTCTTGGCAGTCCTCCTGCCTCAGCCTCCCCAGTGCTTGGATGACAGGCGTGCACTACCACGCCCAGCATAATTTAATTTTAAAACTCAGATCATTTGTTTGTCACCGCTGGATCATGGATTCAGAAGATGCAGGGAACATGAGGAACAAGCCTGTAAACATCGGAGGCTGCTGGGAACGGAACAGTGGCCCTAAGTTTCATCCGTCCAACGCCGCTCACTCCTGGTGCATGCTGGGACGGGCTGGTGTGCCCAAAGCCAGCACTTGACACAGCAGTGCTCCCTTCTGTATGATCGTCCCGCCTTTCTTAACTGCGAGGGGCGCTTTCCTCGGACCGACACTTGGGGTTACACTCAGTTAAGCAGTCAAGCTCTCCTTTCTGGAAATGAGCTCCATGTCAGCATCAGTGTTGATTTTGTAGCTGCCAGAGAGACGCTGAGAAGCCTGTTCGACTGTCATTCTCCGAACTGTGCAACCTTGGAAACAATGAGTCCCCTGCTAAGGGCTTCTTAACCTAGACTTGTTCTCTTCAAGATTGCAGGACCAGCGGCCCAGCCCCTCGGCGCTGAGACCCACTACCCCTCTGTCCTGTCAGCCAAGGGCCCGGGCCTCAGTGCCTGGGTATCAAACCAGCAGGGCCACCGTCAGGAGCCTGGTTCCACAGCCCACTTTGGTCTTGTGATGCTCAGCTCCCAGAGTGAGTCGGAGCGGAACAGCTGCACACAGGGACCAGGGCTGAAGGTGCAGAGCTGACCCGGAGGGCCGTCCTCGCCTCCCAGTGTCGGCCTTCGGTGAGGGCACTCTGTCCTCCTTTCTACTCGAGAACAGGAGAAATAGCACTAGCTAGTCACAGGGCCACTCGGGAATGAAGCCATTTCGTCACACTGCTGCGGGTTTGTTGCTGTCTGCAGAGAATGAAGATGTGTTATGTACCCGGGCGTGGTGGCGCACTCCTGTCATCCCAGCACTCGGGAGGCCGAGGCAGGAGGGTCGCTGTGAGTTCGAGGCCAACCTGGGCTACGAAGGGAGAGCCTGTCTCAAAAAACAAAGAAAAATGTCCTGTTGGGCACCTGGGCCAGCTCCCCACAAGGAATGTGACCTTATGTTCTACAAGTGGGCACTGATGCAAGTTCAAATGGAAGACTTTTGGGCATGAAGAGAGCCCTCTGCACCTCGCTCCGGACAGAGCGGCTCTTTCCTAGGCCCGTCCAGCTGGGGGCCCTGGCACCCCGAAGGAGCCGGGCCTGTCCTGAGCCGCTGCAGGCTCGGAGGCCCTGTACCCGGCCCCGGTGCCCCGGAGGCCTGGCGTCATCGAGGGCAGAGCGGCTTCCCTTCCTCGTCCTCCTCCCTTCCGCACAGCACCCCACATTCCTGCATGGAAGGCGAGATCTGGGATACTTGGAATTCCATCCGGAGCAGCACCTGTCCCCCAGCCGGGACAGAGCCGCGCTTGGCAGGCGGGTGGAGGCGGCAGCTGTGGCCTGTGGCCCAGAGCTGGGGCAGGGCCAGGGCCTGGATTCCGGCCCAGTGCACATCTTCTAGCAGCCGCAGTGGCTGGGGGCGCTCGAGGACGGAGGGCTGGGGCCTGTGGGCAACTGGAGGCACCGGACTCAGGCGGGGTGCGCTTTCTTCCCAAAGACGTGTGGCCGCTCCCGCCCGCTCTCCCCGGCCTCGGGGACACGGCGATGCCACGGAGAGGCCAGCA
>NW_022900945.1:4733530-4737109 GCF_012274545.1 Fukomys damarensis
GCCTGGCCGGCCGCGGGCAGCTTCTCAGGGACAGGACCAGGCGCCCAGTGAGCGGGCGAGGATGCAGGATGGAGCAGGGCCGTCCACCCGGCTGTGGCGAGGCTCACAAGACCTGGAGCGGGAGCTGTAGCCTCAGGGGGAGCAGGAGCTTCTGTGCGCCTTCTGAGGCAGCAGGACGAGCGTCCCCACCGCCCGTGGGGTCAGGCGCCGCCCCGCAGGGCCACACAGCACCCGAGGGCCTCAACCCGGCTGCCTCTGCCCCGCAGACGCCCGGGCCCCCCACCAACCCAAGACCCGCCTGCTCTCTGTGTCTCCCTGTGCCCCGTCTGGGTTTCGGGGTGCTCAGGGGCTCCCCGCACTGGGCTGGGGCAGAGGCCACAGGAAGAGCAGCGAGGCCCAGTGGCCCCTCTGTCCCTGTCGGCCTTGGCATCACCGTGGCCCGGGGTGCCAGGCAGGGGGCTCCCACTTGGCAGGACCGACCCTCAGGTGTCCCCCCGTCCAGCGCAAGGCCCTTCCTCCACAGCCCGAGTCCCAGAGGCGGGTCCCCCTCCACCCGCCTGGGTCTGCTGGGAGCCCTTCTGCTTCTTGGAACCTCAGTTTCCTGGTCTGTGGAGGAAGAGGTCTGGGCACCTCCACCCGGGAGCACATAAAGTTCGCTCTGGCCAGGGGCCTTTCACCGCCAACCGGGGCAGGAGGCAGCTGTGCCCGCCCAGAGCATAGAAGGTGAACAATTTCCCAGGGCCCAGCGAGCAGCTGGTTGTGGAGCCCATGTTTTAACCATTATGCCTGTTGTCCCAGCACTCGGAAGGCTGAGGCAGGAGGATCACCACGAGTTCAAGGCCAGCCCGGGCTACTTAGTAAAACTCTCTCAAAAGAAAACAGAGGTACAGTTGTCGCCCAAGTGCACGTCGCACCTCATCGTGGCCCCCCTCGAGGGCTCTGAACCCCTGCGATGTGTTCCTCCTGCAGCACGTGACAACCTTCCATCAGCCTCTCATTGCTTCCTGGGATCGGTGCCAGACTTGGCATTGGTTGGATCAGCGGGCGGGCACAGATTTGGGATTTATGATAAGTAATTGTGCAACTCACTTTTACCCTTTGTGAGCCCGAGTTTCCTCATTCATCAGACAGGGATGAAATTCCACCTCAAGGAGGGCATGGGTTACACCAGGTGAGATGGGAGACGCTTCTTACATTTCTGTGGCCTTGAACTCATGGTGCTCCTCCTGCCTCAGCCTCCTGGTGCTGGGATCACAGGCGTGCGCCACCACACCCAGCAGACAGGAGACCCTGTGTCTGACTGGCAAACCATCCCCCTCGCTTGGAGCCACCCCCAGAGAGCTGGCGGAGCAGGTTCGAGTCCTAACCTGCCTCCTTTCTGGCTGTTGGCCTGAGTGAGCTCTGTGACTCTGGCCGGCACCGTTCTCGAGGTCCCCGGGACTGACCAGTTCTCCCAGGCCGCTGAGGTCTCCGGGACTGGGTCCCGCCTCGGCTTCGCCCACATCAATTCGGAGCCATGAGCTTGCGTGTGCCGACACCGGGCTGCAGACCGGGCAGCGAGGCGGTGGCTCCCCTGGGCGGCGTCTCCTGAGGGTGTCCTGGTCTGGCACAGGAGGGGCACGGCGGGAATTCACAGCGGCGCTGTGGACAGTGGAACGCAGATCACCACGTGGGGCGACGCCAGACGCTCCCCTCCCGCCAGCTCGGGCGCCTCCTTCCCTGAGAGCCGAGCCGCGCCCAGCATCGTCCACTGGCTGCCAAAACGACTGGAAAGAGAGGGGCGCCGGCTCTGCGACCGCAGCCTGGCAGCAGGGAAAGCAGCTGCCTTGGGGCAGGGCCAGCTGAGCCCAGGTCCTGCTGGCCTCTCACTTTTGTTTTGTTTTGCTTTGTTTTTCTCAGGCATGGTCTCGCTGTGTAGCTCAGGCTGGCCTTGAACTCACGGCAATCCTCCTGCCTCAGCCTCCTGAGTGTAGCAGTGACAGGAGGACCCCGGGAGCAGCTGGGCAGGGCTCTGGGGCCCAGACTTTTTATCTCTCGGTGGCAACAACCCTGCTGTGGCCGCACAGCTGTGGACGAAGCCCGTCTTTCCCGGCCCCAATGTCACTGCTCTCTATTTCCCTGAAAGCCGAAGGGTCCTGGGTTAGGGGACTTCGGGGCCCTGGAGGAAGCAGGTAAGGCCAGCAGCTTTGCCGGGGGCCCATAGGTCCCCCGGCCGGTGGGCGTTACTGCCACCGCAGGAGAACTTGGAGCTTGGAGCAGGAGTGTTTTGTTTTTCCTGCTTCCTACAGGTGCCACGGGGAACGAGGCTGTGGACCTGGTGTCGCCACGGCCGCTGGCGCTCCCTGCCCACGGGGCCTGATGGGGGCCACTCCAGGCGCCCCTGCGGTCAGTGATCTGGTAGCTTATCGGGCAGATACCGTGGCAGGGACGTGCGACGGCTCCTGCTGCCTGCAGCTGGGGCGCGGACGGGGGCAGGGCCCGGGCTGGTGGACGGCTGCACCCTGCTGCCCGCTTCTAGGCCGGATCCAGCTCGCCCACCTTCCTGTCCGTCCACCTCGAGCGCCTCCTCACCCCCTGGCTGCCTGGCCTCCGCAGCTCACCGCAGGCCCTGTGCACGGCCGGTGCCTCTGCCTACAGCATCCTTTCCTGCGTTCTCCTCAGAGAGATGGCTCTGGTCCTGCTGACAGGCGTGTCCCCTGCTCCTGTCGCCTGCACCCTTCCTGATTCTTACGGTGCTCGCCGGTCTCCCCCACGTCCTCAAGGTAGTGGCTTATTCACTTTCTCCTCTCAGTGAAAATTTCTCCCCCTAAGTCCCTTCGCTCGGACTTCTAACGCCTGTGTGCCTTGGGTGCAGAATGGTCCGCTGTCGCTTGGTGAACGGACAACTGCCACAGTGACGGGGTCTGGTGGCGGCTCAGAAGATCAGCTGTGCGGAAATCGGGTGATAGGGCAGTTGAATTAGTTACATGATCTCGACTTTTATGTTTGAGCAAAACTAACTTTCCTGAGTGCAGGTTTTAGATCTTTTGGGGCCTTAGTCTCCTCTAAAATAGTGGTCAATCATTTTTAATTTTGATTCAGGGTCTCACTAAATTGTTGAGTTTCCCAGACTGGGCTTGAGCCTGAGACTCTCCTGCTTCAGCCTCCCAGAGCACTGGTATTACAGACATATTGCGCTTAGCCAGGTTCCTTTCTTCCCCAACCTCCCTCTGGCATCAGTCGGTTCCTCTCCCTCCCTCCATCCATCCTAGCAACTCCTTCGTCTCCTGCCCTGGGCCTTGTCACAAACAGCTCCTCCAATTTCACAGGAGGGCAGATGGCAGGCACCGGGCCTGAGACGGGTGTCCCTCCCCAGACCCCGTAATAATGGTGTACCCGAGCGACTGCTGTTCATGTCCACTAATCTAAGAGTGTCTTGGAGTATAAGAAAGCTGGGACTTAGGCTAGACCTGTATTTCCTTTTCCAGCCAAGTGTGGTGGTACACGCCTTTGATCCTGGTACTTGGGAAGCTGAGGCAGGAATGCCCCAGGAGTTGCAGGCCAGCCTGGGCTACATAGTGAGAGTATGTCTCAAAAAAA
>NW_022900945.1:4737129-4737416 GCF_012274545.1 Fukomys damarensis
AAGAAAAGGAAGTGCATTTATTTTTCACGACAGACTGGACATGGGGCGGGGGGCTGCTGTGTCCCCTCTGTCTTGTTGGGTCCTCAACCTCAGAGGGCAGCGTGGTCACCACGGTCCCAGACGGCTCAGGTTGCCTCTGACATCCCAGCCTTTCGGCCTGCAGGGAGGCACGGGGCAGAGAGCACGGTCCGGCCCTAGGGAGGTCACTGCGCTAAAGCCACAGAGGAGGACAGCGGAGAGGACCCCGCGGGGGCAGAGCCGCCCACCGCCGGTCCCGCCCCTCCGCG
>NW_022900945.1:4737479-4743649 GCF_012274545.1 Fukomys damarensis
CACCGCCGGTCCCGCCCCTCCGCGCCCAAGGGGCGACCCGGCCCATTCTCCAGGGCCTCTCCGTGGCGCGGAGGTGGCTCCTTAGCGGGAAGCACTTTCCATCCGCTGTGCACGTGAGGATGAGGGTTTCCTTCCGCCCCCGACCTCCTGGGTCCACCACACGCGCACAGGCGTACCCACGCAGTGCACACCCACGCAGTGCACACCCACGCAGCGCAAGCCCTTCTCCAGCCTCCCAGTAGCGACCACTGAGTTTGGCCCGGTCGGTGTTGTCACAGCTGGGCCGCCTGCGCACTGTGTTGTTTTGGCTCTGGAAGTGGGGTCCCCACCTGCAAAGCCCGCAGCAAGCTCTGTGGCCCTGCCTGCAATGCAGCCTCAGGCTCCCTGGCCGCTGTCAGGACTTCCGTTTGCAGATGCAGCCGCTCTTGGTCCGCGGTTTTAGTCCCCCGGGGTCCTGGCTCCCGGACCAGACGGACGCAGTTGTACCTCACCCCCACAGGGCCCGCAGTTCAGGGCTGTTCTCTCGCCTTTCCCCGACCTCCCCACTGAGCACTGAGCGGAAACACCCCCAGCCGAGACGGCGTCCTTCTAGCCCCTCCGTCGCATCCTGTCGCTCGGTTCCACTGTGCTCCTCAGGTGAGGGCGCCTGGACCACTGCAAAGGACCAGCGTCTTCAGCCCCCAGACCTAAGTGTGTCCCGCTCCTGGCTGCTTCCTGCTAGTCCTGGCAGGAAGAGACATCTTTCTGCAGCCAAAGGAGCTCCGAAACTCCACAGGAGCTGGGTGTGGTGGAGCGCACCTATAATCCCCACATCTGGGGGGCTGAGGCGGGGGATTCCGAGTGGAAGCCCAGCCTGGGTAATTGAGCGATGTGGGGAGACCCTGTACCCAAAGAATGGAAAAAGGGCTGAGGATGCAGCTAAGTGCAAAGGCCGTGGATTCAATCTCCGGTCCTGCAAGAAGCAGAGGCGCACAGCTCACTGGGAAGATCTGGCCTCCAGCGGCGCTGTCATGCAGGCTTTATTTACCTTCGTGAGACACAATGCTACAACCACAAAACATTGTTTCCTAAAAGAATAACTTGCTGAAGCCGGGCGAAGGCAGCGCTGTTTATGGCCCTTTTTCCTGTTTTCAGGATCCCTCGTGGAAACTTGATGGAACAAAGGATTTATTTTTATGACTTAAGCCTAGGTCTCGGTGCTGTTTGCTTGCTGCCCGTTAAATCTGGACGTCTTGACTGGAGGAAAACAAGTCTTTGATTAGCGAAAACAACGCGTGCCAGGCCTGCGGCAGGCAGGGAGACTGTGGTCACGTCAAGCGCTTGTCGCCAACGGCTCGCCCCTTTGCAGGAAGCTAAAAAGAGCCTCGGAGCCTGGAAAACTGGAGCAGCCCCGGCCCGCCCTCCGGGCTGAGAGCAGCCGGGCTCCAGTTCGCGGTCCACGCAGGAAGCCCCGCCTGCACAACCTCCACTCCCAATGCCCAGCCTGCGCCCTGTCCACGGCCCGGGGCACCACCGCCCTCGGACTGCGTCACCGTCATCAGGGGCCGCGAGGGGAGATGGAGGGAGAGGCGGGTTCCGTGCCAGCCCGAGACGGCTGTGCACCAAAACGACCCGCTCCGTCCTGGGCGCCGCCGGGCAGTTACTCACCCTCTCTGAGCCGCTCTCCTGGGCCAGAGTGGGGGGGACCCTGCGGGCCGTGGGAGCAGGAGCAACTTTGTCACGGGGGCTGAGTGACATCCCTCGGCCCCTGCCCGCTCTCCAGAGGAGCCAACCCCTTCCCAGCTGGGGGTCTGACTGCTTCCGGGGGATACCGCCTCCCCTCAAGTCCAGCTTCAGGAGGACTTGAGTTTGGAAGGGGCACAGGTTTCAAGAAGCACAGGTGTTCAGGAGGCACTGGAGTGTGACCCGGAAGGGAGCGCTCTTGTCCCTGCTCCTCCCTTCTCCGCGCCACGCCATGGGGTGAGCAGCTGTCCCCCTCCAGGCCCTGCCTCATAGCGTTTCTGTCCAGGAGCCACAGACCTTGGACTGAACCCCCTGCAGACAGGAGCTGGGTGAACATCTCCTCCTGTAGGCTGTGAGGTTGCCTGTGTCCCGAGGTGACTGAGCAGGGGGTGATGGCGGTGAGAGGTGCTACAGCTGGATGGCGCGGGAAGGGACGCTTCAGCTGAGACCGGAGCGGGAGGAGGACGTGCTAGGGAGCAGAGCCCACGTGGGAATCACCTCCCGGGCCCACAGCCCGAAGGGGGGTCACAGTGAGTGACATCAGAGCCAGGGACAGCGGGGAGCCGGGTGTGGCGGGAGCTCTGGAAGCTGCAAGAGAAGCAGGGCCTTTGTGCCAGGTGAGGGGACGTCGCAGTGGGGGGCACAGCAGTGTGGATGCTTCGCTGCTCTCGGAGTGACTCCTGGCAGGTGTGTGGAGTGCTGTGGGAGGTGGCAGCCACCAGGAGGCCACACCCATCAGAAGGCAGCGAAGTGGAGACAGCAGCGCTTACCAAAGGGAAGAGGAAGTCAGGGGCTTCTTGGGCTGGGTTGGGGAGGAAATCTGTCAGAGTCCCCGCAGCCTGTTTAAAAAAGTGAAGAGAGCCGGGTGCAGCGGCACACGCCTGTAATCCCAGCTGTCAGGAGGCTGAGGCAGGAGCATTGCTGTGAGTTCGAGACCTGCCTGGGCTGCAGAGTGAGTCCCTGTCTCAAGAAACAAAAACAAAAATTTACTGAAAAGAACAAAGAGAAACTGAATTGATCGAAGTATGTGTTGATGCAGATACTACATGAGGTGTTACAGATAATATCCAAAATCATATCAGTTCACGTGTCACAGAGTTTTTAAGGGAATTTTTGAACAAGGCTTTGCAATCGATGTCTCTGCCTGTACCCACCCTGGCTTGGAGCAGCCGCAGCCCACACAAAGCCAGGCAGTCAGCTGCCCCCTGGCCTCAGGACCCTGGTTGGAAAATGGAGCGGACAGCTCGGCTCTGGGTCCAGGCCCGGACCCTGCACCACTGCAGCCGGGCGGGGCCCAGGCTCAGATCCTGCAGGGTGGCGGGGACGCAGGAAGGTCCTAGCCTGAGGGCAGTGGTGCCACTGCAGATGCTGGGAGTCTCACGCAGCCCTCAGACCACCCGATGGCGTGACTGTTGTTTTTATCTTTTAACAAAAATGTGAAAACAGAAAAGCAAAGAGCTAAAGTGAACCAGGCATGGGGGTGCAGGCTCAGGAGACTGAAGCAGGAAGAGGATCACGCCAAGTTCCAGGCCAGCCTGGACTCCCTGGCCAGACCCTGTCTCAAAAAGCAAAACAAACCAAACAAACAAACAAAAGCGATTTACTAAACACGGAGTGGAAGGAACTAGCTTTGAACCTGGGCCCTGCCAAAGTCGCTGTCCGTTTTCACGGTGAGCCAGTGGTGGGAGTGGAGGGCTCTCCCAGGCGCCTTCCCAGGGGCGGAGCGTTTCTCAGCACCTCGGGGTTTCTGACCCTCGGTTGCTCTGCAGGCCCCCGAGGGTGGAGCTTGGAGGGTTGGGCACCAGCCTGGTGTTGGCAGGGACAGCAGCGCTCCCGACCAGGCATAGCCAGCCTAGTGGACACTGCCGGGCGGGCTTTCCCAGCAGCTGTTGTATTCAATCTGCCCCCAGAACAGCGGTACTAACAGCCCCATTTTCCAAATGGGAACCCTGGGCCCGGACCCCTCAGTCTCAGGCTCTGTGGGACACGTCCACCACTCCGGGAAAGTAGACTAGCTAACGGGGTTTGTTAGCTTATTTCTGAAATTGTGGCAAAGTATCATCTGAACTACATTTATTTATTCATTCTGGATTTTGGGGGACAGGGTCTTGCTATGTAGGTGAGACTGGTCTCACGTGTGCTGATCTTCCCGCCTCAGCCTCCCAAGCACAGAACGATAGGCGTGTGCCGCTGCACCTGGCTCATCTTAACTTGATTTGGAAGTGTGCAGATCATGGTGCGCTGAGCTCCTGGTCAGAACCGGTCACCTCTGAGGGCTCTGGATCTGCAGAACAGAAACTCCCCACGTGTGAGATTGCGGCTCCCGCCGTCCACTTCCCCGGTTCCCTCCTGGCCCAGGGCCCGCGGACACCGGGCCGAGGTCTCCTGGCAGCTGTGATCGGGCGTGCACATGTCCCTGAGGGCTGGCTCATGCTCAGAAATGTTTTTGCTTTTGAAGTTTTGGAGCCCGTGCTGGGTGTAGCAATGTGTGCCGTCATCCCTGCACCGAGGTTGAGGCGGGTTGGTGGCCATGAGTGTGAGGCCAGCCTGGGCTATGCTGTGAGGCACTGTCTCCAAAAAAACCACAATAAACTAATAAATAAAACTTTTAGCACTGCCTCCATGGCAGCTGTGCTGTTTTCATTCCCATCAACGGCACACCGGGATTCCGGCCACATCTCGCCAGCCCACCACTCTCCAGGCCTTGTCTCGTGCTGTGGACAGCAGCCACCCTGCGCCAGCTTTCCCTCTCACCTTGGTCGTCTCACAGCTTCAGAAGGCTCAGTCCGTGGACTGCGGCTCCAAGGTACCGGCCCGATGGCGGAAGGGCCTGGCGGAGGACAGCGGCTCCCCTCATGGCCGCCAGGAAGCAGACAGAGCGGGAGCAGGGAGGGAGCTGGAGCCTCCCGGAGGCCGAGACCCATGACCCAGAAGCTCCCAGAGCCTCCCCGGACACAGAGACTTGGGACGGGCTAGACCTGCTCCAGAGCAGGGGGCCTGCCGCTGTGCCCGCATGGTTTCGTGGTTTGTTGTCTCACCACCATTTTACAGAAGAGGAAACCGACAGACACAGGAGGCCCAGGCCCAAGCTCACCCGGTTCATCCGCAGAGCCCAGCTGCAGGCTCCCACTCGTGGGGTCACACGGGTCCTGGCCACCAGGGTCCCCGCTGCAGTCCCCTGCTTCCACACAGATTCCGGCCACTGCTTGCCCTGGGCCTCCTGGCCCTGTCCCCTGGGATCAGAGGTGGGGCCTGTGGCAGGGCGACAATGCCCAGGGTTGCGGTGGGGTGGCGGGTGGACCCATCTTCCATCAGGGACTGCAGATCCTGCCACTCACAGCTGCAGCCGTCATCCGCGTAATTCTTAGCTTTCCCTCAGCTAATTTCCAACGTCCTAACTAATAATCCTCTCTAATCTGTGGAGTGTAAACTTGGAGCAGATTTGGGGGTTCTTTTCTTTATTCTCTTTTGAGACAGGGTCTCCCTAGGTAGCCCAGGGTGGCCTCGACTCAGGTGATCCTCCTGCTTCAGCCTCCTGAGTTCAGAGGTGACAGGCATGTGCCACACCTGGCTGTCTGCCTTGTTTCTCTTAAAAGGCATCACTCACGTATTCTTTTGTTTACTTCTTCGTTTTTATTTTAAAAATGTTTTTGGTACTAGGGATCAAACTCAGGACCTTGCACTTGCAAGGCAGGTGTGGCACCATTAAGCTAAATCCCCGGTCCTCAAATATTCTTTTAAAATGAAAAGAAGAAATCAAAGCTGGATGTGGCGGTTCATGCCTGTCATCCTAGCACTCATGAGGCTGAGGCGGGAGGATTGCTGCATTTTCCAGGGCAGTCTGGGCTACATGGCGAGACCCTGTCTCAGAAACACAGCACAACACAAAACCAAACACCAGGCTTCAAGGCAGGGTTTAAGCTGATGGAGCTCCATCTTCTGACACCCACAGGGGCTCGGGGACAGAGCTGCCTCTGCGTGGCTCAGCGCAGTTCCCAGCCTCTTCATGAGGGAGGAAGGATTTACTGGGCAAAGGAGCCCCAACCCAGCCATGCCACGTGGCGCTCATGTTGATTAACGCCCATGAACATAGACAGCAGCAGACCCCAGCCTTTCGCAAGCCCGCGTCCAGGGCACGGGCTCCTAGGTTCCGGAAGTGGTGGGCACCGGACTTGGCCCTGGGTCCTCGCGCACTGTCGCCCGCACTGCCTTCACCCAGCCCCTGTGGACAAGCCTGCACAGCTTGGCTCTGCCCTCGGGATATCAGAAGGCCCAGGCTGGAGGACAGCGGGAAGCCGGCGGCTCTTCGCGGGCGGAAGGCTTGGGCGGGATCTGCGGGATCCGAAAGGCCCAAGCCCGGCTAAGTCTGTGCCGCGGCTCCCGCCAGCGTCCTCTGGCTTCTCATCCTTGTGCTTTCCCCTTGGCTTCCAACCTGGGCTGCGGCTTTA
>NW_022900945.1:4743948-4760513 GCF_012274545.1 Fukomys damarensis
CCCCGCCCGCCCGAGTGGGCGGTGTCTGTCACAGCAAGGGACCAAGGGGCGGGGACGGGACGGGCAGCAGACACGTCCGGGCATGTTCTCCTCTTCTGGACCCGGACCAAGCTCTCGCATGCCCAGGAAATGAATGAAACTGGACTCTGACTGCCTGGTGCCAGGATCCGCAGGCTCTGCCCATTCACGTGGGCAAGGAGAGGTGGCAGGGCACAGTGCCTGCGAGGGAGTGGGAGAAGCCACGTGTCTCTAAAGGAAAAAAAATCTAAGGGGGTGGCGGAAAGACAGGGTCTCACTATGCAGCCCGAGCTGGCCTCAAACTCGGGACGATCCTCCTGCCTCAGCCTCCTGAGAGCTGCGATTACAGGCCTGCGCCCACACCTGGCCAGAAATGCATAGCTTTTAGAGTTCCGCTGTGAGCACTGGCTACTTTCCAGCTTTCAGTGCAGCTCAGTCTACCTGCGGGCCTTGGTCTCTCAGTGGCAACCCGAGTCAACCGGCACACTGTCCAGGCCGTGCCCCTCAAGCCCGGAGAGAGACCCCTGCAGCCCTGTGGTCCTGGCCCCACACTGCCAGCTGCTGAGATGCCCCCAGCCCATGCTTTGGGGCCCGGCTCCCAGGGCTGCTGCGGGTTATGAGGAAGTCAGGCAACGCGTCCGTCACCGGGAGCGTCTCGTAAAAAGCACGCATTCACCTCGTACAGCGTTGGCAGCACATGCAATGGCTGCAAAAACCCGGAGTAGAGGCCACAGGGAAATGTAGAGGAATAGAGCAACCGTGACGTGAGCATTTGTTAACCTCAGCTTCCCAAGCGCGCGTCTGTCTGCGTCGTGTTTTATGAGCGGCCGTTTCCTGACACGAGGACGTCCTGCCTGTGTGATGCGGACGCCAGACGGTGCGGCCCACAGGGCGGCCGTGCGAGGGTCAGGGTGAGCAGAGACCAGGAAGAGTGGTGGGCGTCGGGGACCAGGGGGACCTCTGCCGACAGTCCTGCCTCCCCGCTGCTGCCCTGACCGATGGCTCCTGCCGGGGGAGGCCCCAGGGCCGGGTCCCCTCTGCCGCGGCCGCCGGGTCGGGTGGAGCCTGCTTTGGACCGGTGACGTGGCCTGGCCGGGGTTTATCTGGGGCCGTCCTCCATCCCCATGGCAACCTGGCAGGTGGGGTCCTCACCCTGTTTCTCCTCTGAGATGAGGCCAGAACAGCCAAGGTGACCTGGCAGGAAGTACCCAGGTGAGCAGGAACCGGATCCAGGTGGAGAGGAGAGCCAGCCTGGTAGGTCATTAACTGTGCCCGCCCCAGGCAGCATGGTCGTGAGCTCACTGGACTGGGGCTGGGCATGCGTGGCCCATGCACTGCCTTTCAGGTGGAGCCAGCTTTGGGGGCTCCATCCCTCCCGCCAGGACACAGGTGCTCCTGGGACCTGGAACCGATCAGCTTCCAAGCTGGCCGGGGTATCCCCGGGTACCCCAGGCCAGGGCCGTCTGTCCACGCACTGGGTCCCCAGCAAGCTCAGGACACCGCTTTAAACACGAACCCCTTTCACTAACGGGCCAGGCCTGGGGACAGGAGCCAGGAAGCAGCTGTCTTCCTGCCTTGCCTTCCACACCAGACATGGGACAGAAGGATGCGGGCCCCGAAAAGGCCCGGGGTAAACATCCAAGTGAGGGCCAAGATCCCCAGTCCCACCGCTGGAGAGGCAGCAAGGAGGCTGAGGAGGACAGGGCAAGGGGCTCGAACAGACAGGGCTGCAGCTCCCCAGAAAGCGCAGGGAGCCCAGCTGTCTCCTGTGCAGATCCCAGGAGAAATCCTGGGACAGGGGTGCATCCTGGAGCAGGACGGTCCCGAGTGCCAGGGAAAAGGCAATGAGAAGCCGGTCCGACTCCAGGGGACTCTGCTGCTCAGGACCCCTGGACACCAGGGTCCCCTCGGGAGCCCACGAAATGGGAGCGGTTCCCACACTACCATCAGTGCCCTGGCCTGACCAAACCGTACTTCACAGAACCCTAGAAAAGGACCTGGAAACCCACAAGTGACAGCCTTGAGTCTCGGCCACCCTGGGGTACAGTAGCTCACAGTAAAAACTAAGTGCAGTTGAAGAACCCTAAGGTGCAGAAAATATGTAATGAGCACGAAAGACCCCAGGCACTGGGGCTGTGGTCAGGGCTCAGAACGGGGTCCCCTGGAGGAGCCTCCGGGCCCAGCTCCCAAGGACACTGCACCGCGACTGCCCTGGTGCTCATTAGCCACTGGCTCCGCCTAATCCTTGCCTGGGGAGGAGACATTGTCCCCTTTTAAGCAGGCTCCCGGGCTCTGGGACATTCAGAAGCCTGTGCCAGGCTGCGTGGCCAGACTCGGGATTCAAACCCACATGGTGGGTAGGGGCAGAGGCAGAAGCCCAGACCGGGTGGCTGGGAATGGACCCGTCTGGAGAAGGACCTTGGTGCATCAAACACGGCCAGCAGGTCCCGGGGGACGTGGCCCAGGGAAGTGGACACCCGGAAGACGGGGTGGCCAAGCCTCGCCGTGCCAGGGTGCCGGGGCCCACACGAGCAGGAGGGGCTGCCACCCAGTGCGTGGGACAGTTGGCTGCTGCTGATGGCCTTTGTTCCAGCCCCCTGGGACGCGAATCTGGTGGTGAATCTGGTGGTGACTCAGGCTGTGACTTCAGGCACCAAGTCCACAGCTGAGCGCTGGCTGCAATGCCCCCTGCCCTCCTCCGTGCCACCCTCCCCCTGCCCTCTGGGGCATTTTCCCTGGGTTCTCAGGTGAAAGGATCTCCACTCTGCCTTGCCCAGCACCTCTCCCCTTCAGGGCGAAGGCGAAGCCAGCAGCAGCCCTTACTCCCTGTTCCGTTCAGCCATGTGGCCGCCGCTCCTGCCGGAACCCTCTCCCACCCCGTCCCTCCTGGCTTCCCCTCCCTGGAAGCCTTGCTGGGCCGGGCCGTGGCAGGTCCTCGCGGCTCTGTGGAGCCCACCGAGGCAGGTGCTTCTGAGGGCGCCATCACCCAAGGTGGCAGCCTGGAGACTCGGACCTGGGGTTTGTTCACCTTTCCCTCCTCTTCTGTTGGTTTCTCAGATTTCCTTTCCCACTGTGGGAGAAAAGTCTTCAAACGGCCTTGCACTCGTGCGTGCCTGGCCCAGGAAGCGGTTTGCCCATTTTCAGCTGTGCCCACCCTCTGCCAAGGCTGGGCCCTCTGAGGGTGGTGTCCCTGGTGGCTGCCGTGATAGTGAGGGTGGACGCCTGGCGGTCCTTCCTTGCAGGGGCTGTGCTGAGAGCCACATCCTGCTGGGGACAACAAGCCGGACACCAGGCAGCCTCAGCGACAGACATTCCCTGCACAGCCTCCGCTGACCTCTCTTGGAAGGCGGCTGGGCTGCTGTGGGTGTCTCCCTGGGGAGCTGCGCCCCTGGAGTTTAGAGGAGTTCAGAGAATGGCCCATGCTGGCCTGGCCACGGGGCGGTGATGTGAACACTCTTCTCGTGGACCAGCACAGCCCACGGCCCAGGGCGGTAAGGAGTCCACAGACGCTCAGGGCCCCTCACAGAGGTTTCCTCACAGGGGTGGCTCTGGGGAGGAGCAGGAGGCAGCAGAGTCCTTGGGTTTGCCTTTGAATTCTTCACCAGACAGGCTGCACTCTGGGCTGACACGTGAAGCTCCTGGGCTTCCCTGAGGTACGGATGCTGCTCTGCTGCACGGGGCAGCCGGTGGTACGGCAAGGTGGCCCCCACCAGACCCCTGCACCGCGCTAAAGGGGCCAGGTGCTGGCCTAGGTCCATGCACACCCATTGGCCAAACGCAAGGGATACTGGGAAATGTAGTTTCCAGGGTGTGCCTGGGAGACACCTGCACTCGGTCCTGGAAGAACAGGTGTGACTGACACCAGCAGCCCTGACAGCTTCCTTTCCTGTCCACCCCCTTGGTAGTTATGCGCTAGGGGCCAGCTCTGTGCCCAGCACCGTTTTGACTCAGTTGCTCACAGCCCTGATGGAGGTAAACTAGGTGGTAGGAAAATATGGGGAATGTTTACATTGAAAGAAAAGTGTCACGTGCAAGCACAAGGTCCTGAGTTCGATCCCGAGACCAAAGCTAAATGAATGAATGAATGAATAAATAAATAGTGTGTCACAGTGAAAGGCTCATTGCCATCTGCCCCTCTTTGAGCACCCTCCGTCCAACCTGGCCGCTTCCTGCAGCAGCCCCATGGTCCTCTCTCCTGAGCGTCCTTGGCTGCGCTGTCCTGATCGGATTCCAGGCGGTTCCCTCATGGTTGTGCAGACTCTGGGGAGGAGCCGGGGGTCACAGGGCGCCAGATCGAGTGGACACAGCGACACTCAGGAAGGAGGACGCCAGGCTGCTGCGGACCGTGGCCAGGCGGTGGGACGAGTGTGCTCCTGGCAGGGCAGAAACAGCCCCCTGAGCGTCCTTGGCTGCGCTGTCCTGATCGGATTCCAGGCGGTTCCCTCATGGTTGTGCAGACTCTGGGGAGGAGCCGGGGGTCACAGGGCGCCAGATCGAGTGGACACAGCGACACTCAGGAAGGAGGACGCCAGGCTGCTGCGGACCGTGGCCAGGCGGTGGGACGAGTGTGCTCCTGGCAGGGCAGAAACAGCCCCCGCAGTCCCGCCAGCCCGTGGAGGAGCAGCCCAGACCGCGGGGACCGGACGTGAGCAGAGCCTGGCGAGAGGGTCCCGGTCACAGGCAGCAGGCGGGAGAGGAGGCCCAGAAGCCGTCCTGTGCCTTCCCGACTCCGAAGCTGCCTGTCCCCTCCCAAGCAGATTCCAGGACCCGCGGGACACGGGAGGGGGATGACTCTGGGCCTCTGCTCTCCACCCTAAGCCGGGACAGCCGGCGTCTCCCAGGGTGACCGCTGCCTGTGTGGAGGCTACTCTGGGACACCGGTGCGACAGCCAGAAATTGGCCTGCAGACCTGCAGTCAGAAAATCCTCCTCGGAAAGGTGTGGAGAGAAACCCTCTCCCCTTCCCTTCCTGGCTCTTCCCTCCTGCTCCCTCCCCCTTTATCTTTTCCTTAGAGTGTCAAAGGTCCCCTCTAATGATCCACTGCCAGGGTGGGAAGTAGATGAACCTCCCCAGGAGGATTAGCTCTGAGGATTTGTGAGCCTCTTCCAGGAAGGCTCTCTGGCCTTTACCACTCCTGGCCAGCCATCTAATGACTCAGCAGAAAGAGGGTTACTTGATCCAAGATGACTACAAAGCTAAGCTTGTGATTAAGGCTTGGCCAGAATAGGGAGAAACAGAAAATTTAACTTTTAAAAGTAAAATCTTCCTGAGATGGAGCCAGGTGCTGTGATGCATGCTTGTAGTCCCAGCTACTCAGGAGGCTGAGGCAGGAGCATCTCTTAGGAGGACCCTGTTTCAAAAGCTAAAGCAGCTGCTCTGAAAGTGTTTCTCCAGGAGCCATGTGGCTGTCAGAGTGCCCACTGCTGCTGCCCCTCACCCAGGGCAGTGGGGGGGGACGTGGGTGCCTGGCTGCGGGCAGAGGCTGCCCTGGCTCCCTGCTTGTATCTGGAAGAAGTTTTTTTTTTTTTTTAATTGAGTTTATTGGTACATTTAGGGATACAGTACAGTTACATTCATTGTTGGGATCATGTACCTTTACATGGCAAGTCTTGATTCTCATTTTTTCCCCTTACCTCTGCCCTCCCTTCACCCCCTCCTCCCCTCCCCATCTACAAACACTTTATTTTCATCTTTTCATTCTCTCACATTTTTTTCTTTTCCCTTTTTGTTCTTCCCCTACGTATCACACCTTCCCTACACCTTTAGCTCCTTTCCTCCCATTTCTAAATGTCAGTAATCTTATTAGAATCTTATGCATTGTTGCAGAATATTCACACCAGGGAAACTATTTGGTATTTACACATGTGGGACTTATTTATTTCACTTAGGAGTATATCTTCAATATGTATCCATTTTCCTATGAATGAATCTATTCTCTCGCTCTTTATGGCTGAGTAATATTCCATTTTATAGAAAAACCACAACTTCTTTATCCAGTTTCCAACGGATGGGCAAATAGGTTGTTTCCAAGATTTAGCTATTACAAACTGTGCCGCTATAAACATGGGTGCACATACTTCTCTGTGATATGATTCTTTTAGTTCTCTTGGAAAGATACCCAACAGAGGGATGGCTGGGTCAAATGGAATCTCCAGTCCAAGCTCTTTGAGGTATCTCCATATTGATTTCCATAGTGGTTGCACTAGTCTGCACTCCCACCAACAATGGAGGAAGGTTCCTTTCTCCCCACAACCCCGACAACATTTGTTATTGTGTGATTTCTTGATAGCAGCCATTCTTTGTGGGGTGAGGTGGAATCTCAGTGATGTTTTCATCTGCATCTCTCGAATGACCAGTGATGTGGAACATTTTTTCATATATTTTCTTGCTGCTTTTACTTCTTTGTATGAGAAATGTCTGTTCATTTCGGACGCCCATTTTTGGATCGGGTCTTTATATTTGGGGGGACTGATTGTTTTGAGTTCTTTATATATCCTTGATAATAGTCCTTTGTCTGAGGAACAGCTGGTAAAAATTTTTTCCCACATTGTAGATTGTCTCTTAGTTCTGCTAATGGTTTCTTTTGAAGTACAGAAGCTTTTTAGTAAGATGAGATCCCAGTTGTTGATTCTTTCTGCTAGTTCCCGTGCTACTGAGGATTTGTTCATAAAGTCTTTTCCTATACCAATGTCTTCCAGAGTTCTGCCTAACTTACCTTCCAGCAAGTTTAATGTTTCTGTTTTAATATTTAGATCTTTAATCCATTTGGATTTTAATTTAGTGCATGGCGAAAGATAAGGGTCTAATTTTAATCTGTGGCAGGTTGATATCCAGTTTTTCCAACACCATTTATTAAAGAGGCTATCTTTCCTCCACTGAGGATGGTGAGCTCCTTTGTCAAAGATGAGGTAGCTGAGTACATCTGCATTTGTTTTTGTGTCTTCCAGTCTGTTCCATTGATCCTCAGGCCTATTTCTTTGCCAGTACCATGCTGTTTTTATCACAGTGGCTTTGTAGTATAGTTTCAAATTGGGAATTGTTACACCTGGTGCCATGTGACTGTTGCCTATAATGGCTTTTGCTATTCTAGGTCTCTTGTGGTTCCAAATGAATTTTTGGATTCTTTTTTCTAGTTCTGTGAAATATAGTGTTGGAATTTCAATTGGCATTGCATTGAATGTATATAACAGTTTTGGTAGTATGGCCATTTTCACTATGTTGATTCTTCCTACCCAGGAGCAGGGGATATCTTTCCATTTTTTTATATCCTCTTCGATTTCTTTTTTCAGAGTGCTGTAGTTTTCAGTGTAGAGATCTTTTGTTTCTTTTGTTAGATTGATTCCTAGATACTTCATTTTTTTGGGTGCTATTGTAAAAGGAATTTTTTCCCTTATTTCTCTTTCTGTCTGTCTGTTATTTGTGTATATAAAGGCTATTGATTTTTGGGTATTCACCTTGTATCCAGATACTTTACTGAATCTGTCAATTAAGTCTAGAAGTTTTTTGGTGGAGTTTTTTGGATCTTCAATGTAGAGTATCATATCATCAGCAAATAATGATAGTTTAACTTGGAAGAAGTTTTTTTATCTCCTCCTCCGCCCTGGGTAAGGATGCCTGGAGCTTTCCCACTGCCCCTGCAGGCAAATGCAGGAGCCAAGGGGAAGCCAGGCTTG
Organism: Fukomys damarensis; assembly: GCF_012274545.1. Classification (NCBI taxonomy): domain Eukaryota; kingdom Metazoa; phylum Chordata; class Mammalia; order Rodentia; family Bathyergidae; genus Fukomys; species Fukomys damarensis. The sequence goes on from NW_022900945.1 coordinate 4,751,640, forward strand.
GGGTCTGTGCCTGCTGTCACCCCTTGGGACAGATCTGGGGGCTCCCGAGAAGGGCTGGGCCGGGAGGAGTCAGTTCTGGGAGGCTCAGCGGGACCCCAGGCCAATGTTCCCATGGAATCAGCCGAGGTGGGGCAAGGCTGTAGTCCCAGAACTGGGGAGGCTGAGGCAGGAAGATGTCAGGAAGTTCGAGGCCATCCTGGGCTGCAGAGCAAATCCCCTTCACAGAAACCAAGCAGACGGTAGGGGACAGCGCCTACTCTCCCGGCTGAGCCACAGCAGCCGGAAGCAGACGCCGGTGTGCGTAGGCACGCGAGGTGCAGGAGGGAAATCGCCCATTGTTCAGACACCGGGGTTCTGCAGCTCGGGAGCTGTGCTGAGCTTGGCGCCTGCCCGCGGGGAAACTCGCTGATCGCCGTGCATGGTCGGCGGGGACTGAGCCACGGGGCGCGTGCGTGTCCCCTCCGCTGCCCAAGTGTGGACCGAAGCGGCAGCGGCCGCGTAAACACAAGGGCCGGAAGCCGCCCTCCCGCCGCGCCGCGCCGAGCCAAACAAACTCCTGTTTTCCCAGCTGCCGCCTCTCCCAAACCGCGGCCAGAAAACGGGGGAAAGAAAACAGCCGCTAGGCCAGGCCGGAGAGAGTGGCTTCCGCGCCCTTTGTGTTCTTGCCCCCGGAACTCTCCAGAAGTACAGAAAAGGAGGAAGCACTGCTATGGCTGGAACTTACGGAAAAGAAAACAGAATGCAGTTTTCCTTTTGGGTTTCTGAGGCAGGGTCTTGCTATGCAGTTCAGCTTGGCCTCTCTATGCAGCCCAGGCTGGCCTTCAATACCAGCGATCCCCCTGCCTCAGCCTCCCGAATGCTGCGATTACACCCACGTGCCTCCACACCGGGCTCAGAAACAAATGCTTACAAAGATGTGCCACTTTAAAGTGTGCCCAGGCCCTAAGGCAGAGTCAGCTCTGGGTTGTTCTCGGCTTTCCCATCGCTTTCCAGAACTTGCTGGACGCGGGTCAGTGGGGCCGGGTCACCTTCACCCTCTTGCGGCACCTTCGCTGGCGGCCTGACCCCTCCTGCTCTAATGAGAATGAGTTCCGCCCTGCTTTGGTACTTTGTCCCCCCAGTACATCTGTCTTTGAAGCTATGACAGACCCTTGAGGTAGAACTGTCCTGACATACGAACTACTTGGATTGGGACCGGCATTTTACTTTTAACTTACAACCAGAGTCTTGAGTTAGGACCTGAATGCCGGCCGCTTGTGCTTCCAGATGGTCTCAGATACAGACTTAACCCTTAAAGAGCTCTGGAAAGAACAGGACAGCATCCTCTCCTGCGTGGGGTTCACTGAGAAATTTATTTTGCTTTTATATTTGTATGTTTTGATTTTTTGAGACAGGGTCTCTCAGCAGTCTAGGCGGGCCTTGAACTCACTGTGTAGCTCATGTTTGCCTGAACTCTCAGCAGTCCTCCTGCCTCAGCCTCCTGGGTGCTGGGATGACCGGTGTGCACTACCACGCCCAGCTCAGATACAGGAATTTAGAACCTGTGTTCATAGGAATGAGTAGGTGGGGATGGAATGAACCCATCCTCGGCTCTAAACTACCTCATAGAGTTTCAGACAAGGGTCCCTGGCCACTTCTCATAGAAAACCACTTTAAACGATTTATCTACTGCCTCATGAGAGTTTCCCGCAACTCCCTGAAAAGAGAAGAGTCAGGACCAACAAGATTTCCGGTGTCAGAGTCCTGGGTGAGGAGAATCTGGTTTCGTCCTGGGGCGTGAAATTGCGCCTGTGTCACACTGGGGAGCACGGGCCGGATGTGTGCAGGGTCCGCTCCTAGCGAGCGAGGCGGCCCGGTTCCTTCCAGTGCCCTCTGCGTGCCCCTCTGGGAAACCCTCAAATGCACCACTGCCCAGATCTCCGCCAGAAGGCCCGCCCGTTCCCTTTCCTCTTCCCGGAATGGGGTGCACAGTGCGGCACGGCTGTTCCAGGATGCCGTGGAGAGGCCCAGAGGGTGGTGGACTCGACCTCGGTCCCTCTCCAGTGAGATGCTCAGACTCCAGCTGCTGCGGCTGTGGTAGGCGGGGACGGCACAGCGAAAGCCTTGGCTTCACACAGTGGAGACCCCAGCAAGCCCCAGCAAAGATCAGCAGGGAGATGGTACCCACCTCCCACGGTAATAACCACCCGGGCAAGCGGTCGTGGCCTAAAGCAGTGTCTCAACAATGTCATCGAGCTCCATGTCCCTCGCTCCTGCCATTCCACCATCCTTAGCTGGTGAAATTTGGGCTTGCTGCCTCATGTCTGCAAGATGGCTGCTTTACCTCCAGCCTCATGTGGAGTTCCAGGCATAGAGAGAGAGGGGCACTGGGGAGCTCTGCCATATTATTTGGAAAAGTCAAAGATTTTTGCATTTCCATCGGTCAGCCCTGAGTTCTGTGGCCAGGCCTAGATACAGGGTGCTGAGGCTGTGAGTATTTTCTGTTTTACCCTTTCTGGTCAAGGGAAGCAAATAGAGTCGTTTGAGACCAGAGATGGGTGAATTCGTTTACAGCCCCGCCACGCCCCCCAGTCCCCGTGCGCGCCATGTCACAGCCCCCGGGCAGGTTGCCTACCTCCACCTCTGGCCATGTGTGCAGCGGCCTCTTCTCCTACCTCCTGGTGCTTGCACCTCCTTCACAGTCCCGGAACCCAGCAGCTCTGCTGGGCTGTGGATGCCCAGGGCTTGCACCTGGGGCACAGGAACGGGTTAGGTCAGAGAGGGAGTCAGGACTCACTGCCCGTCCCGACCCCGGTCTCCAATTCTCTCTGTCCCAAGAGTGGGTCACCAGAGGAAAGAGGCAGCAGGAAACAGCCACTTTGTGCTGCGAGGCAGGTCTCCGGGCTCCTGCTCTGACTCCGAGCCTGGCTGTTTAGGTCTCAGCTGAACACTGAAGGCCTCAGATTCCCGCCTGGTGCCTCAGCCTGTGGCCGTGGGCTGAGACAGCAACTGCACTGTAGCTGGGACCTAGGATGGCCCCCGGGCTGCCTCGCTCTCTGCACAGATCCGGCTAAAGATTTTGGGGAATCAGGGTGAAAATACGAGGTGTAGGGCTGGGTGTAATGGTGCACATCTGTGATCCCAGAACTCAGGAGGCTGAGGCAGGAGAATCACCTCAAGTTGAGACCAGCCTAGGCTACACAGCAAGACCCTGTCTCAAAAAACCAAAAACCAAAACCGAAAGACAAAGGTGTTATTGAAAACTACAGTAGATGTTTAAATGTACAGCGGTGTTTACAGTAAGAGGCACATCGCCGTGAATGCCCTCACAATTCTCCCTCTGGCTTTGAGCACCCGCATCCCACTAACCTGGCCGCTTCCTGCAGCAGCTCCGGAGTCCTCTCTCCCGAGGGTCTTCAGTGGCGCTGTCCCGGCTGCCTCCATGTCCTGAGCTGATCCAGAACGTGTCCCTCTCACGGTCACCCGACTCTGGGGAGGAGCTGGGGTTGCAGGGTGCCCGATCCAGCGACTGAGGAGGAAGAGAACGCAGCATCCTGCTTTCCAAGCAGCTTTCCCGCTGGACGGCGCTTGGTGGCACAGTCACTGTGTTTTTGATTGGTTTGTGAAGGCCCTCAGGAGCGAGGCCCCCAGAGCGCTGTCTGCAGCGACCGAGTGACCGCCTACAGCTCCTCCACGGGTCCGGGGCCAGCGGGGACGCCCGCATCCCACCACCCAGCCGGTCCCACGGCGGTCACGGAGCCTGTCATCGCGTCCGGAGGAGCGCGTGCCTCCTGGCCCTTCCCTGCAGATCCTCTCCCACTTCCTGTCTGTATTTTGCTCTCGTTTGTACTCTAGGCGTCTGGTATAGGAGAAGCCGTGTGATATGGGAGATTGCCTGTCTGGTTTACTACACTTAACGTTACGGCCTCAAGCCGCACCCGTCTTCCCACCAGCAGCTCCACTTTCCCCTTCTTTACGGCACAGTAGGACTCCACGACATGTAAACGCCTCGCTCGCTCTCTGCTCATCTGTGATGGACACAGAGGTTGCTTCCAAGGCTGAGCCCTTGCGAGCTGTGCAGCTGGATCTCTGTGGAATGGGGTGAGGCCGGAGGCCCTGGAACCCCGTGACCCCTGCCGTGACACCAGCCCGGAGCATGGGCTCAGAAAACACCTGTGAAGAGGGTTAGGATCGGAGGCCGAGGCAGCGGGAGCGGAGGGAAGCAGGGAGGTGGGGGTGAGAGAGAGGAGAGCGGCAGGGTCAGCCTTGCGGGGTGAATTCCCTGAGAGCCGGCGCCTCGGTGGCCACAGGCCTGGGTGCGGTCGGCAGCGACCTGGGCATGCAGAAGCGGGGGACCCAGCCGCACCCTGCCTGTAGCCAGTGGCACTGACACGAGCGCTGCTGCCCATCTTCCTGCCACCCACAAGGCTCGTGAGCCTGGGGACAGGGATGAAGCAAGTGACCTCCCTGCCGGGAAGTACCCACAGGACGTGAGTCCTGCCCAACTCTCCAGCCCGAGAGGAAGCTGAGGCAGGCAGGTCTCCAGGGTGACAGCGGTGAGCCTTGCATGGAGGTGGAACACACAAGATGATTTTCACTGTGATGCTTCAGTCCTTTCCCCTCGGTGCTCAAGATAGACCAGGGCCGGGGCACTGAGCTGCAGCCCCAGCCTTTACGAAGTATTGAGGCAAGGTCTTGCTAGGTCACTAAATTGCAGGGGCTGGGCTCAAACTCCGTGATCCTCCTGCCTCAGCCTCCCATAGAACTGAGATTACAGGTGCGCAGTGTCATACCCGGCCTGCCTTCCTTATTTTCTGTACAGGCTGTTCTCAGCCCTCCTCCACTGCACTTCTACTGAAGTCAGACACAGTTCTTAAAGAAAGGCTCTCCGCACGGTGAACAGCACGCGGTGGCCACAGGAGGGACAGAAGGGAGGAGGACCACCCCAGGCCACTGCTGCCCACCTGTCCCCTCTGCAGGCCTCATCTGACCTCAGCCCTGGGCAAGACAAGCTGGGCACCAGGAGAGGTCGTGGACAGAGGTGGGAGGAGCTGGTGCAGCTGCAGGGCCGGGGAGGCCAGCGGGGGGCCTCTCCCCTCCAGGGTTTGCTGATCTGCGCTGTGCTCCTGGAACGCAGGCTGGGCTCCTGCAGCTCCCCTTCGACACCCAGGTGCCCCAGTGAATGAGTGATCAGAAGTCAGGGCTGCCTGGCTCCCAGCCTGTGTCTCTGGCCCTCCTCTGTCCCTGTCTCCTGACAGATGGTCCGGGCACAAGCCTGTTGTGCAGTGCACGCCAGAGGCAGCTGTCCTCTCACAGGAGGTGACGCTTGCTAGGGCTGGGCTGAGCTCCGGTGGCTCCGCTCCCGGCCCCCGAAGAGGAGAAAGGTCAAGCTCAGCTGTTTAGCCACAGACCCACAGTGCCAAGTGCTTCAGTTTACTGAGTTCGAGGCTGTGCCCCTGTGTCAGGCAGGAGAAGCTACGGGCTGGAGTGGAGCTGCCTGGTTGACCCTGAGCTTCTGCTCCAGCAGCGAGTGGCCCGGTCTCTCCGGGAAGTCGTTTCTCTCCCTTCCCCCACCCCTTTTCTTGTTTGGCTTTTGCTTTATTTTGGGGCGCTGGGATTGAACCCAGGGCCTTGCACTAGGTGGGTGCTGTACCACCGAGCTACATCCTGGCTCTCGGAGAAGGTTTTCTTTTGAGACGGTTGCCCCAGCTGGGCAGGAACACCAGACCCTCCTGCCTCAGCCTTCAAGTATCTGGAATTACAGGTGTGCCCCGCGCCAGCTCTCGAGATCTTTCCCGAGGCGTCTGTTCCCTGCGGCCTCAGTTGCATTTTTCACCTCCACTCCCACAGGCCCAGCATGGAGCGCTGTCCAAGTGGAGACACTCGGTGCAGGGTGGAGGGGCTGGAAGCTCCGGTCTGACCTGGTCAAGATCTCACGCGTGTGTGAGTGTGCGTGTACGTGCGTGTGTTTGAGGACAGGCCCTCTGGACACTCGGCTGGCTGAGCAGGATGGTTAGTGTTTGTGGGTAGAAACCTCATGGGTCGTCGTGGGTCACCGTGCTGTCTTGGGGGCCCGGTGAGGTGGGACACGAGGCACACACGTGTGCAAACTCGTTGCCACACTTGTGCTCTTATTACGTGGTCATCACTGTTGCTATTGTTCTAGTCTGTCACCGGCATGGAGCCCAGCACTCGGGAGGCTGAGGCAGGAGGATCACTGCAAGAAGGTCCGGGCCAGCCTGGGCTACACAGGGAGACTCTGTCAAAAAAGAAAACACAGGTAAACAAACAAGAACAAAAACAAAAGAGAGAAAAGAAATCTACCACGGCCAGCACAGCCTGGGCTGCCAGGGCACAGGGGACGAGGGTGCCATGGAGGGATCGGCCCTGCGGGTGACAAGTTCTGCAGGTGTGAACGCGCCAGGCAGGCAGGACGGGCTCCTCCTGAGGTACCCGTCAGAGCCCCTGCCAGGACCCTGTGCCCCGCTGAAGAAACTCTTTGTTTGTTTGTTAAGACTCTCTACACAGCGCACAGTCCAGCTGGCCTCAAATTCCAGGTGATCCTCCTGCCTCAGCCTCCCCAGTGCTGGGATGGGAGGCTGCCCCGCCTGGCTTTCGTCTAGTCAGTGATGTCTTTTGCCGTAGATAAGTTTTAGTTTTGTGCATCTTTTCCTTCGTGGCTTCCTGTTTTTGTGGCTTGTGTGAAAAGGCTGCCTGCCGCCAGAGGCCAGGGACCTGCGATCATTACTTCGGTTCTGTTTTTGGAGAAATCACCTATTAGATGCCCAGCCTGGTGTGCTTTGCACCGGATGGAAGGAGACACAGTTTTAGCCAATAGTTTAACTTTTATGTGGTTGTTCTTGGGCGGGCGTCGTGGTGCATACCAGTCTTCTCAGCATGCAAGAGGCTGAGGCAGGAGGATTGCCTTGAGTTCAAGGCCAGCCTGGCCTATACAATGAGACTCTGTCTCAAAGAAATCAAAATAAATAAATAAAGAAGTAGGTGTTACTTTATGAATGCTTTCTACTTCAAGGGTCAATTTGGATATTTATAGCTTCTTCGAATGTCATCTTTTAATTGGGATCTTAAATAAAGCTGTGCACAATATTACTGTAACTGATCACTCTTTACACTTGTATCTGTTCCCTTTTAAGCCTCTTAAGCCTGATGTTGCCTCTCGAGCTGCTTCTGTTTATATCATTTTCTAGCCACAGAATTATTTTTTTACCTTAACACAGCAGTCTTTTGTTTTTCTTGGTCACTTTGGCTGAGTTTCCCCCGTTTCATTAATTTCTGCCTCCATGCACAAGAATCCCTGTTCCTCCTCCGCGGCTCCCTCCCTCGGGTTTGCGTCTCTGAGGTGGGCTGTCCTCCAAGTTGGCTCATTGGTGCCCAGAGGCGGGCTGGATCCTGCGAGGTCCCCACCAGGCTCCAGCTTGGCAGGGTTTGTCCGTCGCGGCCTCCGTCCAGTCCCTTAGCTGGTGACAGATTTAAACATGTGTTGCTATTTGCTTTGGGAAGGAACAGAGTCCCATTCCGAGAACTTTGCCTTTATGTTTTTAACCCAAAGCTAAGCCTGAAGCATTATTTTGCCTCCCTTGGATGTGGGCCTTGGACATGGGTAGAAATGGAGGGGCGCTGTGAACAAGCCGTTTAATTTAGCCACAGGTTTCCCCTCCCTCCCTCCCTCCTTCCCTCCCTCCTTCTCTCTCTTTTCTTCCTTTCTTTCCATCTACTGATGTAGGAACCTTAGGCACTGGGGACACAAAACTGAGCTGCCTCTGAGGGTGGTGATGCACACCTGGAAACCCAGCACTCAGGAGGCTGAGGCAGGAGGGTCACCACGAGGCCAAGGCCAGCCTGAACTGCATAGTGAGACCCTGTCTCAAACATAAAATAAATACCACTGCACTAGCCACACTCACACACACACACACACACACACACACACACACACACACACACAGTCTCTCTCTCTCTCTCTCTCTCTCTCTCTCTCTCTCTCACACACACACACACACACACACTCTCACATACACACACACTCACACAGGTTCTCTTCCTCAGAGAGCATTTGAGGGATTGCACCAGAGGCCTCAGTGCCTGCGGAGAGGGGTCCGGTCTGTGGAACCCTTGGCTCTGGTTGATGGCCTGGGCCGGTGTCACACCAAGCCGTGCCCAGAGTGGTCCTTCCCGGAGCCCCCAGGACGGCCCATGTCGGGCATTGGGCAGGGAGGTCTGCGGCAGGGTCAGAGGGAAGGGACACAGACGCAGGCCCCTCATGCCACTCCCGTGTGGGGCGACACCGGCCCAGGCGGCTCCAGGTGTCGCCAGCCGTCCCTGGGGACCTGGCGTCAGCTCAGCGGGGCAGGGGCGGCTTCCCTGTGGCCGCCTGCTGGAGAGGGAGCGGCGGGCACCGGGATGAGCGGGGTCTCAGGCACACCGGAGCGGCCTCTTGCGGGGAACACGGGAGAGCAGGGCGGACTCGGATGGAGAAAGTCGGGGTGCGCGGGGCCGGCGAGAGAACCCAGCGAGAGGGAGCTGTGCTCTGGGGCAGTTGCGTTTCACACTTCCGGTTTGTTTCTTGTGGACACTGTGTTTGGGACAGGGTCTCGCTATGCAGCTGAGGCTGGCCTTGCACTGACCGTGAGCGAAAGCTGCGATCCTCCTGCCTCAGCCTCCTGAGTGCTGGGATGACAAGAGTGCTTAGATTTGATCTTTATTATACAAGGGCGAGCTCAGAGTGATAGCTCTGGGACTGCTGCGGCGCAGGTGGGTGGGCGGGCAGGTGGGTGGCCCCGCCCCCGGCCCCGCCCCAGCCCAGTTCCCTAGGGTGGGAAGGAAGGAATAAATAACCAAGCGGCAACGGCAGGGCCGGGGAGCCCCGACCGTTCC
>NW_022900945.1:4760614-4762557 GCF_012274545.1 Fukomys damarensis
ATAACCAAGCCACCGGCAGGGCAGTGGACCCCGGACCTTTCAGAGGTTCCACTTCCTGTGCGAGTGCCCTTCTCAGGGTGGCCTCGTTTATGTGCTTTTAGGACAAAAAGGCCAGGGAACGTGGTCACACAGGGAGGGCGCGACGGGAGCGCCTTTGGCCTGACTGTCGAGGTTACATACATGTGAAGGACTAGCGGGTTCTGTGCGGCTTTGTTTCCTCTTTCAACTCACAAATAATAATGAGGAGGAGGATTCGTGGGGCTGGTGGTGCACGCTGTCATGCCGACATGCTGGGAGGCTGAGGCAGGAGGATCGAAAGTTTGAGCCCAGCCTGGGCCACTTAGTGACTTAATGAGACCGTGTCTCGAAAATATCTCTGCAGATCCATATCTATCTCTAATGGGTTGAGGCTGTCAGTGCAAAGGCCCTGGGCTCACTCCCTGGTACTGCTGTGAATAACTAAGTACATAAACTCTGTGCTGTCAGGTGCATGGGGGACGTTAGGAATTCAGATGCTGCCCGGAGCCGGCTGTCTGTGTCCTCGGCTTCGAGCTGCCCCACAGGGAGGACCACACAAGAATATGGCACCAGGATGGAGCCCTTTGCACTGAGCAGCGGCTGCCTTCGGGGTTCATAAGGATAGGAAGGGAGTCGGGGGACAAGGCAGACCCAGAAGGGACACAGCATCGGGGAAACCTCAGCCAAGGCCTGTTTTTGTCACTTTTTTTTTTAGGTTTGGGAACTGAACCCAGGACTGACACAGAGCTAACATCCTCAGCCCTTTTTTGAAATTTTTTATTTTGAGATGGGGTTTTTGCTAAATTGCTCAGACTGGCTTTGCACTCTTCAACCCTCCTGCCTCAGCCTCCTGAGGAGCTGGGATTACAGGGTGAACCTCCACACCTGGCTTTGTGGATTCTTTTCATCATTTCTGGCCAGTATCTGAAAAATTTGCTTTTAGGTTTTTTGCTTATGAGAATTAAGAATGGAGCAGGGTGTGGTGGTACACCTCTGTAACTGCAGCATTTGGGAGGCTGAGGCAGGAGGATCCCTGTGAATTCAAGGCCAGCCTGGGCTACAGAGTGAGGCCTTGTCACCAGGGAAACAAAATTAAATAAGAAATGTCAATTTCTTCAGTTTTCCTGCTAGTACGTAGTAGGAATGGGAATAGTGCTGGGTTGTCTTGTGATAACTAACCCTTCCCTTCTTACACACCGCACAGTGATGTCACACCAGCCTGGACTTTCATCTGGATGTGAGAACAGCCCACACCCTCTGAACCTTCACAATGATTTTAAATTAATTCTTCCTTGCTATATCGTTTGCCTTGTCCCATACTGTCTTAAATCACTCTGGGATTAAAGAAAAATAAATAAAAGTAGCAACCTTTGGCTACTACGCTAAGTGTTAAGGGAAAGAACTCTAACTTAGTATATACTTTCAGAAGCACAAATTCTCAGATTATCCAGCCAGTGACAGTTACAAGACAATGATTGCGATAAAAGATGCCAATTTTATAGGATTTTACTTTCATACTGAGAATAATAAAGTCTGAATGGTTCTTGTGGTTTTGTTGTTGCTGTTTGTTTAGATCCTGTCTTACTATGCTGCCCATCCTGGTCTTAAATTCACTGCGTAGTTCTGGCTGGTCTCAAACTCAAGGCGACCCTCCTGCCTCAGCCTCCCGAGTGCTGGGATCAGAGGCGTGTCCACCACATCCCTCCTGCTGACATTGCAGTCCTTTTCCCACTCATATCCTAGGGTTTGGTTGGAGGCCACAGGATGCTCGGAGCTTCCCAAAGCCCAGAAAGCCGCTCTTTGGGGTGGGCCAGGGAGCAGTAACAGCGGCAGGCGCATGCGTGATTAAGGCCCTGGGAGCCCAGAGTCCACGCTCCCTGCAGCATCAGCCCAGCGCCCCGCACCCCGCACCCCCCTGCGCTCTG
>NW_022900945.1:4762597-4772542 GCF_012274545.1 Fukomys damarensis
GGGCGGGCGGGTGAGTGGAGCAGGGAGTCCCTGCCGGCCGACCTGCCACCCTCTCCGGTGCGGGGCCCTGCTGTCATGACAGCAGCTCTCTGGGCTCCTGGACAGCAGCCCTGTGCCCTCCGTGGGCTCCCTCTTCACAGGTGCCGCCCCCTCCATGCACACATCACCTCCCAAACCATTCCAGCGCCTCGCTCTGTGCTCTGGAAGTACTGTGCATCCAGCACTCTGCCACCCTGTCTGTCCCTCTCCTGGACTACAGTGGCCCCTTGGAGAGCAGGGGCCGGTCTCCTCTCCTGCATCTCCGGCACCAGCACAGGGCCTGGTACAAAGGAGGTATTTAATACGTTTGTGGGAACAGGAGGCTGAGGCAGGAGGATCTCCACAAGGTGAAGGGCAGGTGGTGTACGCTACATGATGAGACCCAGTCTCAAAAACAAAAATAAGTAAGTGAAAGCAAATTCATAGGGACACAAGTTCTGGTGAGGGTGCTGGGTCCAAGGAACCCTACAGAGAATAAAGCCCGGGGAGGTGCATTTTTTCAGCACCGACCTCGCGCAGGGCGGTTCTGGCATCATACAAGGACTGCCTTCCTCCACCCGCGCAGAGCCTCTCAGTGTAGAATCCATGATTGACTTTGGCTGGGTAAGAAAGGTGACTAAGGACCCAGCCCGGGACCTTCCCAGGCCACACCCGCGGTCCTCACCACCCTGTTCCCTGTTCCGCTGCCCCAGCTGGTGCCAACCCTGTCGGGCGTGCACGTTCCATACGGAGGCAGATAAGTGATTGCTCACCCCACCCCACAGCAGGAAGGCCTGCCAAGATGTCTGTGCCACTAAAGGGGCCGTGAGGAGGGCGGTGGGCCAGGGAAACTCCTGAAGAAGTGCCAGGTATGGCTGTGCCCACATCAGGAGGCTGAGGCAGGAGGACCTCGATTCCAGGACAGCCTGGACCACTGAGACAGCTGTCCCAAAACAAACAAACTGGATGTGGAGAAAGAAGAGCACCTGGGGCGGGGACGGGCCGCAGGAGAGGGACCCGGGATGCAGCCCCAGAGGCGGGAGCGCAGGGCCAGGAGAGGGGCCTGGATTTGTCACCTGGCAGGTGGGAAGCCTGGGGAAGCAGACTGGTCTGTGGGAAGTCCCACGGTGGGACGGAACATCTGGGGAGTGGCCTGCTGTCCCTCGTTTTGCTGGCCCCGTGGCTGCAGCCCCAGGGTTTCCCGCAGTGGGCACTGGGAGGAAAGTTCCCCGGGGCCCTGGATTGCATGACAGTTGGCACCAAGCAGGGACGGGCAAGAGGAGAGGACCCAGAGTTGCTTCCAGGCGAGGCCAGCGGGGGAGGCAGGAGGAGAGGCCGAGGCACAGGCGGCCCGGCCAGGCTCCTTCCTCTCCGCCCCCTCCGCAGCTCCCCGGCTGCCTCAAACATGGGTGCTGTTTGTTCCCCATTTTTCATGGCACTGAGGACTGAACCCAGGGCCTCTCACTGAGCTCTACCCCGGCCCTTTTTTCTGTTTTTAATTTTGAGGCAGTGTCTCACAGAGTCACCTGGGTTGGGCTTGAGCTTGCGGTCCTCCTGCCTCAGCCTCCCAGAGTGCTGGGATGTCGGGCCTGAACCACCTCACCCCGCTAAAAGCCAGTCAAGGGCTGTCTTTCCCCTCAAGACACTGGTGTGAGCCCCGTGCCTACCGCTTTCCCATCTTGTCTCCCAGCTTTGGCACCAGGCACAGCACACAGTAAGTGCTCAGGAAAGGTTTGTTCACAAGTGATGAGTATTTGTTGACTGATTGCAGAGTGTCCACTCACTCAGTGCACAGATACAGTGTCAGCGCCTGCGCCAGCAACGCAGCCCTGACCTCACAGCTCTGCCGTCCAGTGACCAAGACCTCGTGGACATCCCACATGACCGCAAAGGAGCGTGCTGGCACACGCCTGTCATCCCAGCACTTGGGAGGCTGAGGCAGGAGGACTCCTCTAGGTTTGAGGCCGGTTAGGCTGGCCTGGGCTACATAGTGAGTTCAAGGCCATTGTGGACTATGTAATGAGACCCTGTCTCAAAAAAGAAACAAAAACGGATAAAATAAAATAAAATTCCGATAACTGTGGCTCTCCCCTCCCCTCCCCTCCCCTCCCCTCTCCTCTCCTCTCTTCTTGGTGTTCTCCTGAGCTGCAAAATCCAGCCTTCAGCATCCTGGCCCGGCCCCTCTGTCTTCCGCTCCCAGTGCCCGCCTGGGAGATCAAATCCAGGAAACAGGAAGTGGCTCCCACGAGTGTCCGGAAGCTTCTCCCCCACACACGAGGGATGAATGTGATCCAACGAACGCCCGGAAGCCCCGTGTCTTGTGGGGTTGACGGCCCCAGTAATGGTGGAAAGGCCACCAACACACTCTGTGCTCAGCGCTGACAGACACAGAAATGTGAGGGTCCAGCGAGGGGAGGAGGGGCCGCCCGGGCGGGGCAGTGCTGCCCAGATTGTGAGGGGTGCATCACTCCTCGGATTGTACCTCATAGCGCTTTAAACCTTGACGGGCTGAGATGAGTATTTATATTTGTCAGCGTTTGGATTGTACGCATATGGCCTGTGTGTTTCCCTGAAGATAAATTTTCCCTCAGTTATAAATATTTTTAGGTGTGGTGGTGCACCTCCTTGGGAGGCTGAGGCGGGAGGATTTCTGCGAGGTCGAGGCCAGCCTGGGCTATACAGTGATTTCCAAGCCAGCACGCTCAAGACCATGCCTCAGAAACAAAAATTAAAATAAAACATGCTTATTCCCCAAAATGTTCCCAAATAAAAAGTAAGCAAAAAGTGAGCAAACCAACGAGGTCTGAGGTACCGGCAGGCGGAGGAACTCTGCTCCCATTGGGCTGCGTCCTTCTGAGCGGCCTCTGCCCTGCAGGATGCAGGATGGGCTCCGAGAGAATCAGTGCGGCCGACGTTCTGGGCTGCGTTAGGAACGTGCGCAAGACTCTTTCTCTTCCCTCTTAAAGAGCTGATCCGCTGGGTGGCCTGAGAGTCGGGGTCCTGAGCCTGCTTCCGAAGCCCGTGACTGACCCCCCAGCACCAGAGGCGTCCCCAGGGGGTCTCCCCGGGCCCTGGTGCTGCGACCGCCACAGCGCGACGCCCACGGCCGGTCTTCAGGCTGTCACCGAATTTGTGATCGGCTCCCGCTCAGGGCGGCTCCGGGTGGAGGACCCCACGCATGGCTGCAGAACGGATGCTTCTGTCCCACAGATGACCCGAGTTACCGCCGGCGACTGTCTTTAGGGTTTAATCCGAGCCGACTCCCGTCTACCCCGGCCCTGCGGGATCCTCGTCCCCAGAAGGCTCAGCCCGGCGCGAGATCAGGAATCCGAGCCGTGCCGGCTCCCAGGCTTCCGTGACAATCTACCGCCTGGCTGGGAGCCGAGCCGCGGTGACGCTGGCAGGTGCTCTGCCTCCCAGCTCCAACGGGGGATTATCCGGAGCCGCCGCGCAGGAGCGAAGAGGGCAGAGGTGCAGCGGTCCGGGAGGGCACAGAAAAGTCCTTCGTTCTGCGCTCTTGGCCGGTGATAAAAGGCAGCTGGGGACGGCGGCCAGGTGGCGTCAGATCGCACCGCGCCGGCCCTGCCTGCAGTTGGGCAGCAGGGGGGACGGCCTGGCCCCGAAGGACGCCGTGTTTCTGTCCTGCGACCGGGGACCCAGGCGAGGGGCTGCAGTTCCTGGTTGGAAGGCCGCTCACCGATGCAGGAAACTCAGGGATGAAGAACGTGCAGGGAATTCTGCAGGGAACGGCGGGGACCGTGGTTCTGAGTTCTCACAGACACGCGCACACACGCAAACACACACGTGCAGACACAGGAAGGGCGTGGACCGCAGCAAGTTGGGCCCCCCAGCCCTCGGAAGTACAACCCCACTATGCACGCAGAGCAGGGAGCTCTGTTCACCTGGCAACGGGCAGAGGAACCACCTTTCCTCTGATCCAGCCCTTCCGCAGGCTGAGGCAGGAGGATGGCAAGTTTGAGCACAGCCTGAACAGCTCCACGATTGAGACCCTGCCTCAAAAGTTTAAAATAGTTTTTTAAAAGGGCTTGGGATGTAGCTTAGTGCAAAGGCCCTGGGTTCAATCCTCACTGCTTTAAAAACGCAAATGCAGAGGAATTTTTCACAACAGTAGCCGAGAGCTAGGAGGCCCAGGAACTCTGTGGTCAGGAATGGTGGCCGGAGGGTAGGAGATGAAAATACGTAGATACGGCCAGTCAGGAGGAGGCAGCCGAGCAGGGAAGTGGGCAGTGGGGTCACGGTGCACTTTTATGGCTCCCTGCTGTGCATGGTTGGCAGGTGTGTGCCCACGAGCGTGTGTTATCCCGTGTATCGTAGTAAACATACAGAGTGGCTTTTGTCAGGAAAGGCGTGGAAGAGGACAGAGGACCTCACTCCTGCCTGATTGTAGAGTCTGTGTGCTGCGCACAACCGGACGCCTGGTGGCCTACAGCTGTCATAGAGGACATAAGGGTCAGAAAGGTGAGCATCTGGAGCCCATCATCCTCCTGCCTCAGCCTCCCAGAGCACTGGAGTGCAGGTGTGCACCACCACTACTGAGTTCCTCTAGATTTTAATGCATCCAGGCTCAGTGCATAACCCCAATCCTCTGAGCTAGGAAGTAGCTCAACCTTCCTGCAGCTTCCACAGCAATGAGATGAAGACCTCCCAAGGCACCATGAGGTTCTGATGACGTCGTATAACCAAGTGTTTTATTAGAGTGCCCAGCAAATGATACGCATTTAACAAATTGGCTGGTTTCATTAATGAATAGTAAATCTGGTCAGGAAAAGTGTCCTTAAAGAAGCGGGCCTACTTCAAATCCATCGTAGTATCGGCTACGGCCTAATTTAGGAATCTTCCAGAATATTCTGGGACATTCTGAAAGCCAGTGAGTGCATGGTCTCACACATTTCATAGGAAGTATACGTGGGTTGACATTTTGACATCTTTAATTTTTAATAGCAGTGCTAGTGTCTCAGGCTAAAAGGAAGTCCTTTCTGTTAAAAAAATAAAACCTAGGAAAGAATGAGGGGAGGCTGGGGAGAGCACCTGGTGGCTGGGGACAGCGTCCACTCTGCGGTCATTAGGCCCGGCCCACCGGCCTCATCGCCTCCCCATCTGGCCGCGCTGTCCCTTCTCGGATGGCACGGTTCCCATGACTCTGGGTGACACTGTTTAAGGACTCAGAGCCTGGCGGTGCCCCATGCATCTGGAGACCAGGCTGATCCACAGAGCAGGGCTGGAATTTTGAAAATTGGCACCTAAGTAGAGGAAAAACGACGGCGCGCGGTTATCATTCCTTAGACACATTCTGTGCTGACTGGATTTGTTTCGTTTTGAAGCAAGCTCTCTCCGTGTAGCCCAGGATGGCTTGGAACTCACTGTAATCCTCCTGCCTCAGCCTCCGGAATACTGGGATTACACAGCGAACCATGTGCAGGAGCCCACGCCCAGCGTGGTAACTGAATTTTTAAGGCTCAGAAAAAATAACTCTTGTGTGATAAGGTATTATAAGATTTTCAGAAAATTATAAAATGATTCTAGAATAACAAAACTAAGTAAAAAATAACCGTAGAGTTTCAAGGGATTTAGAGAACCCATTTTTCCATTTCCGGTCGTGACTGCCGTGGATCTGAAGGGCTGCGGGTGTGTTGGCGCCTGTAGCTCTCTGCCTGCCACCCTCCCCAGCACACTGGGGCAGCAGCTTCTGCTCCTGTCTGTCTGTGCCTCTGATGTCTTTGGGAAAAGGGAATTCCCTCTCTCATAAAACGTTCCCAGTGAGCCAGGCATGGTGGGGTGCACCTGCAATCCCAGCACTCAGAAGGCTGAGGCAGGAGGATCGCTGTGAGCTCAAGGCCAGCCTGAACTACATAGAGACCCCGTCTCACAAAACCAGAACCAGGCCTGGGCATGGGTGGAGCCGAGCAGCAGCCCGGACTGGCGAGGGGTTGTGTGGGGCCGCAGGTGAGACCCTAGCGCAGGCTCACTGGCCGTGGGCTCAGGAGCCGGGGGTGCACTCGCGGTCATGGGTGAAGGGTTATTCCAGGCCCCAAGGCTTGTGAAGCCCTGAAGCGGGCTGGGCGGGCAGCGGCCCAGGAGGAGGAGAGGCCTGCGCCTGCGCGGAGTGAGAGCCCCCTCCAGAGAGGCCCGAGAGCGGCTGCTGGAGCAAGGACCGCAGCCAAGGAGCGACTCTGCCGTCACCCTCTGTCATTTGTCCCTCATCGGTGTTTGCAGTTCACACTGATCCCGTCCACGAGGCGGAGCTGGTGAGTGGATGTAACGCATCGTCCTTCGTTTTCATCCTCTCCCCTTCAAGTTTGCAAAGTGTTCTATTTCCCAGTTTCCTATCATCTACTCTTTATTGTGCTCATTAATTTATACTTTGGGTTTCTCATATAGGAGAAGCAACGCCAAATTGAAGCTTGTATGTCTGATTTGTTTCCCTTAACATCACGGTCTCAAGCTACCAATGACTCCAGTTTGTCCTTCTTTATGACACAGTAATACTCCACTGCGTGTGGATGCTGCTTTATCCATTCATCTGCTGACGGACACACAGGCCCCTTCCAAGATTTAGCTACTGCTAGTCGTGCTGCTGTTAACACGGTGTGCACGGATCCCCGACTACGATGTCTTTGTCTGGAAGACTCTCAGAAGGCAATAGCTGTGCTGGATGGAATTTCTACTTCCGGTTTTCTAAGGCGTCACAGTTCTGAGCTAGAAGCAGTGGTAGTACCAGACCTCAGCAGGGACCCACCTGCCGGCAGAGACCCCTAGGGACACTGCTCCTGGCAAGGAGGCTTGCTGGGCGCTTTCCACCTGAGGGAGAACTGGGCGGAGGCTCATGAAGAGGCTCTACCTCTTCCCTGCACTGATGGCCCAGCCGGGTCATGCTGCAGGACCCTTGGTGGGAGGCTCAGAACCACACCACGATTCTGCTGCAGTGACTCGCAGCGGCCCAAGAGAATTTCCACAGGGCAAGGAGTCATTAAACACAGAAAAGCCAGGCATGGTGCACATGTCTGTGATCCCTGCACTCAGGAGGCTGAGGCAGGAGGATCACGGAACTCATGGTCAGCCTGGAATATGCAGTGTGACCTCGTCACACACAAAAAAAGGCCCGGGATTTAGCTCAGTGGTTCCACCGCTTGCCTCACAAGCACAAGATCCTGAGTTTGATCCCCGTTACAAACAAAACAAAACAAAGCAAAAAAACCCACAAAAGTAAATGAATACCGAAAAAGAAGGACAGCAGAGGTATTACGTTAGTTCTGATGGGAAGAAACCCATCCCTGCAACCTGAGCGGCTTGAAACAACTTCTGTGTTCCATCTCCAGATTTCTGTCCATTGGAAGTCTGGGCTGGTCCGCAGGGCCTTGCAGGCTGACGCCAGTGGCGAGTGGACTGGGGGTGTCTTGCTAGGCCTCCCCGGTCGCTGGGGAAGTCTCCCTCTTGGGTGTCCTTTGCCCCTAGGCGAGCAGCGTTGGCGAGGACCCGGGTTTGCCCACGAAGTCGGTGCTGGCTCAGGCCTCTCCTGCCGGTCAGGCCCGCCTGGGAGAAACCCGACCACCCCTGCTCGCCCCTGCACGGTGTCCCCCTGGGCAACAGAGCGCCCTACACAGCACCACCCACGCCCCATGACTAAATCGGGTGGAGCAGGACGAGGCCATGTTGCCGGCTGCCGTGAGGCCAAGGGAACGGAATAGAGGGGGAAGACACAATTACTATTCCCAGCCCTGTTTTTAAAACATTTTGGGACAAGTTCTTACTAAGTTGCTAAATTACCCAGGCTGGGCTCGAACTTGTGATCCTCCTGCCTCCTGCCTCCTGCCTCAGCCTCCCAGAATTCTGGGATGAGGGATGTTTGTAAACGATTTCATCCACTGCCAGTCATGATGCCGATTATAAAAATCCAGCTGTCATTCTGACCTGGGGAAACTCCCTAGCGATGCCCCCGGGGCAAATAAACAAGTCCTTGCGGCTCTCCTTCGCTGTCTTCTGCGGCCCAGTGCAAACGTCCGGCGGCAAGGCGGCCTCCTCTGCTGACTCAGCAGCGCACAGTGAGGTAACGCTTCTGAGCCAGGTGTGACAGTGGCGCTTTCTGCATCCTGGGAGATGGGGCTCTTTCCAGAGCAAAGCCCTCCATGACGGAGAACAGGCCTCTCCCGAGGGAGGCCGGATGCACGATGGTCTTGTGGGGGAGAAACCTGAGCTCCCCATTGTGTCCCAGTGAGTTCTCCCTCTCCAGTGGAGCTGGGCGGGGCCTGGGTTTCATTCCCTCCTGGCGTCCAAGGCTCCTCCTATTGTCCCGGCTTCCACGCGGTGACTAAGGTCACGGGGCGCTCAGCGGAGGACTGATGGCAGGGAATGCTGTCTGTCCCCACTCCAGTGCCAGCGTGGCCACAGCAGCGAGCTCAGAAGCTCTCACAGGACAGGGACAGTCCTCCCTCTGTCGTGGGACAGGACGGGGGCTCTGAGCTTGCCCTCAGCACCGTGCCAAGGACCGGCAGAGCTTGATTCTCAGATGTCAGGCACTCCACGAACGCGACCTCACCTCTCCTGGATTCCAGAATCGTGTCGGAGCCCCAGTGGGCGGGATGCTCGTTCTGGGGGCTCAGGGTCTGCAGCGAGGCATCTGGGCAGCAGCCCTGGGAATCCGTGTGTTTCGGGACGGAGTTCAAAGTGGGACTTCAGTGCCTGGACCGGAAAACCAGTCCATGACTTCTCTCTCCGCTAAATTAAGATCAGTGTCCAGGCATCTTCCCCAAAGAGTTAAAGACAGCATTTTATAGTGATCCATGTACACACGCGTGTATAACAGTGCAACTCACAATAACGGAATCATGGAAATGGTCTATGTATCCATCAAAAGAAAAAAGGATAAAGAAAATGTAGTATTCATACACCATGGGGCACTACTCTGCCATAAAGAAGGATAAACGAGTCACATGGAGGAAAACAGATGCACCTTGAGATCAAAGGTTGAGTGAAATAAATCACACACAAATTTAAATATTGCACGGTATCTCATATGAGAAACACACATTATAAAAACAGAGCAAAATGTAAGAGATAATAAATAGGGAGGTAGATCTTTCTCACAGGAGAAGTAATAAAGACGTGGAGGGACGGGGCAGGGAGGGAAAGGGGATGAAAAGGAATTAAAATGTGTGAGGTAAAAGTACCGACCCCCAAAATGTAAACATTGTGACCTGCAAACGCGTACTGATAAAAAATAAAAAATTAAGACCCACGGAGCTGGAGAATGTTTTGTCTAGGATGTCGAAAGCATAGGGGTACAAAATTCCCGCTTGCCCTTCGTAAAGGGACCCTTGGACCAGAGCAGGAAAGGTGTTTGCATTTATGGCACGAACTTGCAAAACAAAGGCAGGAACGTTTGAGTGCGGCGGACGTGCACACGTTAGCGTGGGCTCGGTTCAGCCCCGGGCCGCAGCCCCGCCACCCCGTGGGCGCGCGCTGCTCCGGGTGACAGCAGGTGCGGCCGCCCCGCTCCAGGCCGCCGGGAGCCTGGCTGCGCCCGCGCCGCGCCCGAACACAAATGTGTCGCTCTTTCTCTGTGGCGCTTCCAGCCCTTGCAACCTTCCAAAAATAAATGAAGCAGCCGTCAGGGCACCGGGGCGATACTACTGCTAATAAGCAGCTTCGCCTGACTTACGTAAACAACACTTCGGGGGGGGGAACTTTGCCCGGAAGGTCTGGGCACACTTTTTCTTTTTTTAAGGTAACCTGCTTACTAATAATTACCAGACTCGGATGCTTAACCCTGGAGCAACCGCCTAAAACAAAAGACAAGGAACGGTCATCAAAAGAGCGCACCCCGTAGAACACTGGCAGGACGCTTCGGTTCCAAAGTCACCCCCGGGCCCTGCGACCCCGGCGACCCCGACCACCTCAGCCCCCCCAGCC
>NW_022900945.1:4773710-4783888 GCF_012274545.1 Fukomys damarensis
CTGAGTCAGCGGGGCCGGCCTCTCCCTGCCTCGCTCGCTCGCTCACATGGGCTGCGTAATTCCTCCAGCAGGGCAGATTAGATAAAGCCACAGGCATTCCTGGCGTGCCCCTTAGTCAGGAGTCGGTTCTCTGCCAGGCAGAGCTAAAAATAGAAAGGGTGTAGGAGACAGACCTGAGCATTCCCTCGAAGTAGCTCAGGGGCCGGTGGAATCCGTGTCTTGGCAATCTTGCGCTTTTAACGGACCTTTATGCTCTGGTGGAAAGCCCTGGCGGGGGGATCGCGTGTTTTTGGCCTGGCCGCCTTCTGGATGTGACTCGGTTTTCACTGGTTTAGGGACGTGGCAGCCCCATTTCCCACCACCCCTGGAAAGTGCCTCTGGTCTTTCCGGACAATAGCAGGTGGCAGTGCCGTTAGCAGCTTTGCTTCTCCAAGCCCACGCGCAGCGGGGGACTGTGGGGCACCACTGTCACGCTCATGGTTGTGCATGGGACTCGTGCAGAACTGGACGGAAACCTAGCAGATGTGTCTGCAGCCCTTTGCGGGTGCCCTGCGTGCACACTTTGCAGGGTGCAGTTTCAATGATTTTGCAGAGGCTCAGGCACCTAGGCTGTGCTTGACTTTTTGCGCTGGGGTCCCGAGCCCTGTGGCACAGCGTCCTTGCAGAAGCCCAGTCCCGATTAGCAGCCGCTGCTCGTTTTATGGGGAATTAACCTTGATGTCACTCTTCCCAGAACCCACAGGCATCGCAGTGGAAGGACCCGGCCCTGAGCCAGCTCATCTGCTTCTGCCGGGAGAGCCGCTACATGGACCAGTGGGTGCCGGTCATCCACCTCCCAGAGCGGTGACCGCCCCTGACTGAGGCCCAGCCGAATTGCACTGAAGTTTTGACAAAACTTTGTAGTTACTCCGCGTTACCCCCACACTGGCGCCGATCACAGACTGAGGCCGAGGCCTGGAGTGGTAGCAGACTTTGGAAATGGGAAGAGCGGAAAAGGAAGAAGGGAGCCGTGCAGTCTCCGAAATCCGAGTAGGAAGGAGCAAAGCTTGCAAAGAAAGAGCCGCGCGGGAGCAAACTGCGTTTTGGACAGTTGCGTTCTTCTAAGTCAAACCAGGTCTGCGCTGTCAGACTGCAGCGAGCAGCCCGGGCTTGGGTGGTTTTGGTTTCTCTGTTCTCAAGTCAAAGAAAACCCAGAAGGAGTTCATCACACTCTCCAACCATATTTTATTGTATTTTGATGAGATGTTAAACTCTCGAAAGTTTTATTATAAATTGTACTAAGTTATTTTGTGACGTGAAAGGTTATTTATGCTATAAAAGTTCTTGAATCACAATACCTAAATAAAGCGGTATGGAGTAATTGTCATTTCCTGTCGCCTGCTTCTGTCGGTTCTCACTCAGACTCTACTCTTTTTTGTTAGTACGTATTTGAAGCACATTTTGTTGACGCCTTCCTCCACACGAAGTCGGGACACCCATCAAAATGTCACTTAAGAGCTGGGTGTGGTGACACACCTGTGATCCTGTTGCTCAAGAAGCTGAGGCAGGAGGATCAATGCAAGTTGGAGGCAGGCCTGGGTTACATAGACCCAACCTCAAAAAAAAAAAGAAAAAGTCACTTAAGGGTTTAGGCTGGGGTTGGGAGAAAGAAATGGTTAGGGTTCAACTTGCAAAATCTAACCGTTCCATGATGTTCATACTCTCAGAAGATTTTATGTGATAGGTTGTGGAAGCCAAGAGGCATTTCCAGAGTTACCTGCAAGATAAGTGAGTCTTTCACTAAAGAATTTATTAACTTATTTACTTATTTATTTGACGTAGGGCCTCACTGTGTAGCCCAGGCTGGCCTCAAACTTGGGCAGGGATCCTCCTGCCTCAGCCTCCCAAGTGCCAAGTGACAGGCATATGCCACCATGTCCAGCTCCACGTTATTGAAAGTAGAGTTTATTTCTCCAGCTGGAGAGAAGAGAGGTTTGCTAGCAGCTGCACTCTTGTGAGGGTGCCGAGTCTCTGGTGTGCGAGATAAGAGGCCTGCGCTGGGGCTCTCTGCACCCCCAGTCTCCTGCTGTCTGCAGCCTGCTTCGCAGCATAGCAGTGAGCTGGGATGTGGCTTCCCTTCTGCCCAAGTGACCTTTGTGCCGTGCTGGCGGCTCGGGTGCTGGTCATGCTGGTCCTGTACGGAGCGCGTCAGAGAGGAAATGAGAGGCTTCGGGTGCAGGTGCCTCTGTGTGGGGTCATTCGGGTAGCAGAGCCAGAGAGAGAGCTGCTCGGGGTCCGGCTGCCTGCACACTCAGGGAAGAGTAGCGAGAATCCGTGGGAGCCGCCACGGAAGCACCCACCCCGGGCCCCCCTGCCTGCAGCTTCCGCACCTGTGTGCCCCGCACAAGCAGGGCTCAGCCTCCTTGCAGGCTCACAGCTGTGGTGGGTGAATCTGGAACACAGCCAGAGCAGGGCTGTGGCTTTTTTGTTAGCAGAAGGTGAGAGCAGTGAGCGGCACGTGGGATTTCTGTGTTCTGCTTTGTGCTGTAAGAGACGTTCTTGTTACATAGCCCAGGCTGGCCTGGAGCTCATGGCGACCCTCCTGACTCAGCCTCCCCAGTGCTGGGGACACAGGTGTGTGCCACCACGCCTGCCTCTAAACAGCGGGGTTTTAACCTTCTTATTAAAAGCAGGGTTTTCAATCCCTTTTCTTTGCTACTGTGGTTAAAACCTCCACAAAGAGGAACGAAGTGGACCAGGCAGGTGGAGTGGAGAAAGTGCCTCGGTGGAAATCCAGTGTGGGTAGCACGGGTGCGGACCGGCTCTTTCCCCGGTGCCCAGCTGCCTTGGCTCCTGCAGCTCAAGCACCTCCCGGAGGGCCGGAGGCGGTGCCTCACCATAGCTGTGGCCTGGAAGTCAGGCAGACCGAGAGGGCTGAGCAACGTGAAATAAAGGCGCGGACCCAACACACTGGTGAATGGCTGTGAGTTGGTCGGGGCGGAGTGCACATTTAGCGTGATGAGGCCCTGGGACCGATCGCCCCTGCAATTCCAGCACGCATGGGAGGCTGAGGCAGGAGGATCACCGAGAGTCTGAGGCCAGCCTGGGCTGCAGAACAAGACCCTGTCTGAAAACAACAGCGATAACAACGAACTCTCGGTGTCTTTTATTAAAGCCTGGGTGACGTTAATAGGAAGACGTTAGGGCCTCAGAGCTGCTGCTCAGGGCACACCTCTCTGGAGCAGCACTGAGGAGCTATGGTTCCACCCTGAATGCAGGGTTTGGAGAGTTGTAGCAGTGTTTGTTCTGCAGATCGTTCTGTTCATGGAAAATCCTCACAATGAACACGGGGCTTTGTTTCGTTCCTCTTTTCTGACTGAACAGAATATGAAGTTAATGGGGCATCAAAACGCGTCAGGAAATGGCCGAGTTAATGGTAAACAGGTACACAATGATTTGGATACTGAATATCCTTTAATTACTGCTTTAAAAACTGCTACGCAGAGCCTGGTGTGGTGGCAGTGTGTGGCTGTATCCCAGCACTCAGGAGGCTGAGGCAGGAGGATTGCACATTCGAGGCCAGCCTGGGCTACAGAGTGAGCCTGTCTCAGAACAAACCAAATACATAATACACAAATGGAGCCATTAAACCGGCTTACGAAAAGCTAGGCAGAAATGTAATAACAAGAACAACCCCCATCTATGTAAGGCGTGTTGTACACTGAAATATAGAAAATACCGATTTTCCCACTGCTCACCTAGCTTTGGAGTCAGTTTTGCTCCCTTCTTTCTGTACACCTGTGCAGTGAAGCGGGATGATCTGCTCTACCATGAGATTCACTGAATGAAAAACAAAAGGGTGTGGCGAAGAGCCGTTGCCAGAACCTTTCCCAGGCATCTGGAGAGGCCTCACTGTAACAAGCTTTGTTGGTGCAGTGCCAGGGATGGAACTCGGGCTGCAGCTTGGGCCCACTGTAGTTTTTATGTTATTTCATTTTATTTGTTGGTACTGGTGGTCAAACTGGGGACTTTGCGCTTGTGAGGCAGGTGGCAGCACCACTGAGCTACATCCCCGGCCCTGTGGCTTTTACTTTGACACAAGCTCTCACTAAACCCACAGGCTGGTCTTGAGGGTCCCAACCTCCTGCCGCAGCCTCCGGAGTAGTGCATGTCAGACGCGCATCACTTTGCTGACGGCCTCTATGTAACCCTTTGACATATCGCCTTTCTCCACCGTTTGGAATGTGGAAAGGCTATGGGCAGTGAGGGTGTTTCCTTCCAACAGACACAGGTCAACGCACCTGTGACTCCGGCTACTTGGGAGGCTGTGGCAGGAGGATCGCAAGTTTGAGGCCAGCCTGGGCAACTCAGTGAGGCTCTGTTTCAAAATAAAATGGAAAAGGCTGGGGTGTGGCTCAGTTTACCCAGCACGCACCAGGCTCTAGATTCCATCCCCAGTGCTGCAGAAACCCCAGGAAAAATAACGCAACACCTCAGCGATGCTATTGGTACCAACTTACTGCTCTCAGGGAAGAGCTGCTGCTTTCCCTCCTTTCTGACGATCTTAGGTAATCCTATGGACATCTGTGAACAGGCTGCACTCACGAAAACCACCAGGAACTAGCGCTCGCTCACTGCCAGGCAGGCATGAGCAAGGCCATGGAAAAAATGAGCAAAGAGATCCCTGCTTTAGACACAGTGACAAAGGCGACCTGGAGCAGCCCTCCAGGTCTTCAAAGAGCAGAGGCCACCAGGGCAGACAAAGCCAGAAAGGAGAAAAGGAGGTGGCTCTTTGATCTGAAAGTACCATTGTTCTATGCAAATACAACACAAATCCTTGACTGACTGACTGACTGACCACTGACTGTCTGGCTGACTGAATATCACTCTGCTGGCTGTGGACACTACCAAGATGGAGCCTAGGGGAGCGCTTGCCCCGAGGGCATTTATGATCTGCCAGAAACCCTGATAAGCAGGACCCTGGTGTGTGCCTGGCACTGCTGAGCTGCAGGCTCCACAAGGGAGAAGGAAGCATCCAGCTCCAGGCAGGTGGGCGGGCGGGGTGAGGACAGGGCAGAGCCCCAGAGAGCGTCACCCACTGCAACCCGACAGGGCGCAGGACAACTGCCCTCAGAGGGAGGTGCTCTCTGGTCTCTCTTTTTTTAGTGGCACTGGGGATTGAACCCAGGGCTTTCGCAGTGAGCTGCATCCCCAGCTCTTTATTTTATTCTCTTTTTTGAAACAAGGTCTTGCTAAGTCACTAAATTGCCCAAGCTGGACTCATACTTGGCGACCCTCCTGCCTCAGCCTCCCAGGGAGTGCTGGTATCACAGGTGGAAACAGAAAAGGGAGAACAGGAAGTTCAGAGTAGAGGCTGTCGTGAAGATGGGAGAAAAGCACAGATGTGCATTGGGCTCCCCAGCCCACGGGACGATGTCACTGCCAACATTCCCAGCTCCCAGCTGCCGGCTTCCAGCATGCCTGGGCCCATGGGAGCTACCATTCTTCTGGCCCAAGTCTGTAATCAGTTCCTCTCCTGGGAGCAAAGGTCGCGCTTTATCTCCCCCGGCGACTGGGGCCGGCACCCCCAGCGTGAGGGAGTCCTGAGCTCCCAGCACGGCTGCAGTTTTTGCTGAGGAGGCCGCAGACGCAACTCTAGAGTGAGAGAGCCATGGTGGCCGGGTTGGGCCACACAGTTTGTGTGTGCACTTGTGCCTGTGTGTGCATTACTGTGTGTGTGTGCACATGTGCACACTGGGTGGGGGTCAGGAAGGCTTCCAGAAAAGGGACATGCTAGAGGGGCCCTGAGGCATGATTAGGAGCTCACTGAGCAGGGCAGGGGTTACGAGGAGAGGAGGATCCAGGAGCAGAGGCTCCCAGCCTCTCTGGGGAGCATGGACCTCGACCTGCAGGGTGGTGGCTGCTCTGAGGACTTTGCCTGGACAGCAGGTTCTGATCTGCACGCCGGTTCCCACAGATGAACTCAACTCTGAGGCCACAGCATGCTGGGCAGGGCCTAGGGAGCAGAGAATGTACAGGGAGAACTTCTGATTGCACCTCTTTCTTGCTAGGGAGCACAGGCTGGCCTTGAACTCACAGAGATCCTCCTGCCTCGGCCTCCCAAGTGCTGGGATCACAGGGGTGGCCCACTGACCGCCCCTCCTCTCTGTGTGGTTCTCTTGGCTCCATCCCTAGTTGAGGGGAGTTTGCCTGGAGTCTGGCTGATCACCCTGCCTGTGGTGCTGATGTCCAAGACCCTCCTGAAACTTTGGGCTGAGACAGCAGTGGTGTTGCTGAGCGGGGCTGCCCGGGACCCGGGGGGCTGTCTCACCGGCCTGAGTCAGGGCGTCCTGGGCCAAGCCTGGGTCTGTGTGCAGACAGCGTGGGGGATGATGGGTACCTGCTCCCTGGTCCTGAGAGCAGCGCTTTGGTGAAGTTTGGGGTGGGCTTGGTCTCGGACTTGCTGTTTGGAGTCCTGTGTGACTGTGAGAAATGTCCACCAGGCGGGCGTGGGGTGTGCTCGTCACCCCAGCATGTGGGAGGCTGAGGCAGGAGGACTCAAGAGTTTGAGGACAGCCAGGACTGCATAGCGAGACCCTGCCTCAAACACCAGTGAGGTGTCTGGGAGGCAGTGGGAGAGCGGGCACTGGAGGGGATGGAGGTGCTGAGGCTCTGAGGGGGACTGGCCTGCCTGGAGGGGAGCAGCGAGTGGCCTGGAGGAGGCAACGGAAACGGGATGGAGAGTAGGGCTTTGGAGGCTGAGTAGGAGTCTGTTGGTGAAGCACAAGGAAGGGGTGGTCTGAGTCTAGTGCAAGTTGGGCAAAGCCCTGGGTTCGTCCTCCTCCTTCGGGGTATCTTCCTGCCCCCGCAGTCAGTTCGTCTCCAGTGCAAACCCTGGCCACTCCTACAGTTCTATTTCTGTTAGCAGCACACTCCAGCCACGGCCGCCACGGGGAGGCTGTGACACTTAGGGAAGTAGCTGAGACGCACTCTGGCCCTGCGGCCCCATCTGCATTCTGCTTCTCGGCCACAGGACCGCTGCTGCCTCAGTGCCTGCGGCTCCCGAGAACCTGCCAGCCTGAGGAGCTGTGCGTGGAGCACCGCAGATGCAGCACAGCGGGCAGAACAGCGCTCTGGTGGTGACCACGCCTACCATCCCGGCACTGGGAGGCTGAGGCAGGAGGGTCCCTGCGAGTGCAAGGCCAGCCTGGGCTACATAGCGTGTTCAAGGCCAGCCTGAACTGTACTGCAAGGCCTGCTTTCAAAAAAACCCAAAAAGGGGCAAAAGAAAGATTACCTACATGAGTGTCCACGCGGCTACGACTTGCTGCTAGCAAAGGGCTGATGGCGGCCGGGCCCAGGAAACTAGGCAAGACCGTGTGTCACTACGTACCCTCCCCCCGTCCCCCGCACACCCTCAGCCTCTCCCGTCTCCCGCTGTCCTCACCGTGTCGCCAGAACCCGGGGTCAGGCTCAGTTCCCAAGTGCCGCCTCCTTCCGTCCTCCAGCGGGGTGGAGGGACTTGTGTCCCTGCCTGCCCGACTCAGGGATGCCACGCTGCCCCCATGTCTTCCCCTGTCTCCTGCCAGGTTCCGTGACACCCAGGGTCCGCACCCACCCTCCCCTCCAGGCTGGGGTCTCAGAGATGTCTGTGTCCCAAATGTGGCAGGAGCGAAGGACCTGGCAAAGAAACCATCTTTTACAGATTTATTGAGTGAAACACGGATCGAATGATACAACCAGGCATCGAGCCGGCACTGCCCGTGAGATGCTTTCCAAGCCTGCAGCCTTGCGAGCTGGGAAGCAAAGGCTTCCGCTCCTCCTGTAAGTGCCGCCGATTTCCGAACGGAGACCACAGTGTTAAGTTACAGAGATGCTGGACAGAGACCGCACCAAGGAAAGTGAGGAAAGAATGAAAGCTCACCAGGGAGCCAGGAAATGCAGACTTATGGAGCCGGAAGCTGTGGGCTGAACAGGAGACATCAGCACCGTCACCAAGTCCACAGAACGAGAACTGCTGTCGCATAGGGGCTTTTGCAAGCCACCAAGGGGCACACGCCACGGGCAAACTGACTTTACACGTGGAGCAGTTCCCAGCACGGCACATCAGCAGGAAGGGCAGGACCAGGCAGGAGCCCCAGCCTCCGTGAGCGTCCCGCCCCTGTGACCGTGGAGGATTGGGGCCCCAGGAAGCAGAGTCTTTTCCAAAGTCACATGAGGGCTGACTAGAAAATGACCCAGGGCTAAAACCCACGCCATCGCCTGCAGTTCTTCATTTTATTTAGTATTTTGGCGGGGAGGGTTGAGACAGGGTCTCACTATGTAGTTGAGACTGCCCTGGAGCTCACTGTGCAGCCCAGGCTGGTCTCAAACTCACAGCGATCCTCCTGCCTCAGCTTCCAGAGTGCTGGGATTACAGGCGTGCGCCACCACGCCCGGCATCTCTTCATTTTAATATTCACATCTTTTTGTTTGGTTTGATGCATTTTGTCCTAGGAGCAGGCTTAATGTTAAAGCAGTCAATGCGATGCATAACGAACTCTGGAGCTCTATTTATGTCACTGAGAAATGACTGACACAGCCACCCTCTTCCTGGAGATATCTACTACCTATCTTAAATGAAAACTCAGTGTCCGGGCAGATTGGAGTACTAGTCACAAATAGGGCTGGGGAGTTAGCTCAGTGGATTTCTCTCTGCTGCTCTGTGTCTGTCTTCTCTAGGAGTCGGCGCATCACTGAACCAAGCAGCAGGTGACACAGGCCAAGGGCTGTGTGGTGACTCAAGGGCCACAGACACAGCCCTGCCTGCGTCCCCCCCCCATGACTGCAGTGTCCCCAGGGAGATGCACCGAGCACCTGCTTCTTGGACAGGAGGACAGGGCCTGATGGGAATCATTCCTTCTTGGGCTGAACCTTTTGGAGAGTAGGCTTTTTAATGCTTAGTCCTTTGTTTTTGTGAACGGAGTGGGGTTAAGGTATCATCGGTGGGTGTGCAGCATATTGAGCATTTCAAAGGACCCTGCCCACCCCTCTGACGAAGTCCAGATGGCCCCTGTGCCATGGACATGCACCGCTCTGTGGTCTCTGCCGGACCCTGAGACAGGAGGGCCACCTTCATGTCCAGAGGATGCTGAGGATTCCCACAGGGGCACCCAGGGTCCCAGAGCATCCAGGTAGGCAACAAACCAATGTGGCAAGGGGCCCAAGGGTCTCGCAGCCTCTGGGCTTTGGAGCCTGGTTCCCACCACGTCCCACCCCCTCTGAGGCTGGCGGGGGAACATCACCTCTGAAAACAGGCACCCAGCCTAGGGGACACAGGCATGGCCCTACAGCACTGGGTCTGCCCACTGCTGCTGCTCCCAGCCGGCTTGCGGGGCCCTAGATGGCTCCAGGGAGGGCTGTGCCCCATCCTGAGGGTGAGGCTTCCGGGTCCCCCCAGGGTCTCCTGTCCTCTCCTGGGGTTCCCTGTGGGTAATACGTTATGGAAGAACTTTCCCTTCAGCCTTCCGTCCTGACTGGCACAGCTAAGGAGGGCATAAGGCACAGCAGATTTCAAAAGAGAAGACAGATTGAATTACCTGATTATAATGACTCTAATCTTTAAAATGTTCTTTTGTTACTTTTTGTACAACAGCTACATGAAAATAATTTTTTTTGAGACAAGGTCTTGCTGAATAGCCCAGGCTGGCCTCAAACTCAGTGACTCTCCTGACTCAGCCTCCTAAGGGCTGGGATGACAGGTGTGCCTCACTCACCATGCCTGGTTTGAGAAAAATTTTTAATCTTCCCACATATAATTCAAAATAAAGGTATAACTTCTGGTATTGGGGAACCGATGTTACACAGAGAGGAGAGTTTTAATGAGGAAATAAGCTTTGCTAAGTGTATGCACACAGATACACAAATACAGCCTGCAGGCCTCCCCTTGTGTGTTAAACAGGTTAGCACAACCCTTCCTGCCAACATCGTACGGTACAGGGCTTCGGGACTGAAGTCGCTCTTGGCATTTTAATTTCACAGGCGCTCGGACAGTCTAGGTCTTGGCGTTCCTGACCCATGGTGACGCAAGTGTACAACTGCGTTTTTAGGAGGCCCGGACCAACCTTCCTGAAACAGTGACCCAGTCCAACACCACAGTTCCCAAGTAGAAAACTCCAAGATCGCGGTCCTGTGGGGAATCAGCGGGGCGTCGTGGGGAG
>NW_022900945.1:4784317-4786262 GCF_012274545.1 Fukomys damarensis
TGCCTGTGCAAGGGCGCTGCAGGCCCCGATGCGAACGACTGCTGCAGCCTGGTCACTCGGGCTCGGGGCTGGACAGCCCCACAGGGCAGCGTGGTGAGAACAGGAAGGCAGGCAGCGCGTGTGCGGGCCACAGGAGGCTGTGGCGTCTTCCTCTCTACCCAAGAAAGACAGACCAGAAGTGGGCCAGGCCGGAGCAGGACACTGCGGGCTGGAGGCTGGGCTGCGCTGGGCACATGCGTGGGGACACAGAAGGCGCCATGCACGTCTCCAGGGTCTGGGTGAGGAATGCAGGCTGGGCAGTGACCGATCGGCCCGGGGCTCCAGGCCCCAGGAATTTATCAGGGGACAGCTTCTGTGCCCAGGGAACCCTGGGAGTTGGCAGCCCAGCACTCTGGCCGCCTGGCCCTCGGGGTGGGGGTGGGGGAGAATCAGGTGACTTCAGAAACGTGCCTGGCTTCATTCACCAGGGTCCTAAAGCTGCAGGTGCTCATCCTGTTATGTATTTCAGGCTGGCCTTGAACTCCTGGGATCCTCCTGCCTCAGCCTTTCAAGTTCTGGGATGACAGGCATGCGCCACCATGCCCAGCACCTTGGCTCTTTTGAAATAGGCAGGAAATGAAAATTAAGATCCTGAGGCTATCATCTGCTTCAGGGAAATCCTGGAGCAAGGGGAATTCAGCAACCTTTCGCCTCTGACAGATGTCCCAGCCCCACCAGAGCGGGGGCACTGACCAGCAAGCCAGCAACCCCAGCCCGCCGGTCTCACCTTTATTCTCTCAATGGAGGCCTCCAGCCGCAGCTGCTGCACGGTCCTACGGGCCTGGGCTATGTTGTTGGTGCTGGCGGTCTTGCTGGACATCTTTAAGAAGGCCTCTTCCCTAAAATCTAAAGATAGTGTCTTCTTAAAGGTGAGTAACAGTCATCTTTAAATTACTTAAACATTCATAAAAAGTGCTACGGTTATTGAAGCTGAAGGCAAATCTCTCCAAGGAGCTGCTCATAAAAACCTAACCTGTCAGCCTAGCCCTCGGGAGGCTGAGGCAGGAAGATCCCTACTTTTAGAGAAATGGATAAATTCGCACAGTGGATGTCATTAGGAAAAGGCCCCTCTGCAGTGTCCATGGAGCTCAGGTGTGCCAGTGTGTCAGCTGTGTGACCAGTGACATGAATTTGGGGTTTGCACAAACCTAGCCCCAACAATGAAATCAGCACCCCCACACACCACGGGAGCGCCTTCTGAAGACTTTCCTAGGAGGAAATAAACACAGGTGAAGATCTGCAGTAGGTGAGGGGCTGCCCCCAAGGTGACCCATCCCAGAGTCACACTACTGCTGTCCATTTACGGGAAGATCGAGCTTTACTCTTGTGGCCTCTTCCAGAGAGCTCCTCCGGATGTGCCTCGGTTTGGGCAGTGATGGTGGGGGCTGTGGGCAGCAAGCCCCCGTTCAAGAAAAAGGATGCTGGGCATGGTGGTGCACGCCTGTCAGCCCAGCACTCGGGAGGTTGAGGCAGGAGGATCCCCAGCAGTTCGAGGCCTGGGTTCCATAGTGAGTTAGAGGTGAGACTGGACTGCACAGTGAGACCCTGCCTCAAAGCGCCAGGCCAGTGAGGACCTGCAGGAACTGTCCCAGGGGGTGCGCTGAGCATCGGGCCCCTGAGGTCCTGTGTGACGCCTTGTCTCCCGCTGGCCCCTCCCAGCCTCATTCGGCGGCCTGGCTGTTGGGGACCCCATCAGCCCTGTGGGTCCAGGGAGCCTCCGCTCTCTGGCCTCACCCGGATCCTAGCTGCCCTCTCTGCCCAGCTGAGGGAGGGCAGCAGAAGTGGCCGGTGCCGAGCGTTATTGCCCAGGACGCAGGCCCAGAGCAGTGCACTGAGCTCCGCCCTGCACAGCCGAGTCGGCGGCTGGGTGGGTGGGGGAGGTGCGGGCTGGCGGGCAAAGGCAGGT
>NW_022900945.1:4786291-4791374 GCF_012274545.1 Fukomys damarensis
GTGGGTGGGGGAGGTGCGGGCTGGCGGGCAAAGGCAGGTGGCAGCTGATGACTCATGGGAGCAGGTGGACAGCAGCCACCCCCGCGCGGCCAGGGCTGGCACCCTCGGCCACTGCGGCGCCTAACACAACACTGCAGCCGCGCCCGGCACCATGTGGGCTCCCTGGCATGCCACACCACGCACCACCCGGCTTAGTGCGTCCCAGACACCTCTCCGAGGTCAGAGGGCGCTGTGGGCAAACACACAGGCAAAAGTGCCTGGGCTGGCTCTGAAACAGGCCCACCTAGGACAGGTGCATCACCTCTATGAGCCCAGGTTCCCCGAGTAACAGAAAGGAGAAAAGCCAGGTGTAGGGGTGCACACTTGTGAGCCCAGGACCCGGGAGGCCGAGGCAGGAGGATCACCAGGAGTTTGAGGCCAACCTGGGCTACACAGTGAGACCACACGGGACTTAGGCACAGTGAGCACTGCACTTGCTATTGTTTTTATCTGGGGGCCACATACCACACCAAGGAGTAAACGCCACGTTTTTACCTGTCTGTGCCCCACTGCCCTGCATGGCTAGCAGGCGGGGCAGCTGGGGCACCAGCCCTTGGCAGCAGGGAAGCCGAGGAGCAGGAAGCAGGGAGGAGGCCGTGGCAGGGCAGGGTGGCCTGGCTCTGCCTGGCCTTAGGTGACCTGGTGTCAACACACTCCGGGACGCCTGGGGCATGCAGTCCCGCCCAAGGGAGGCCCAGGGTCCCCTCCCGGGTGTGGCCGTTTCTGGGCTCCTGGGCCGGCTCTGGGCGAGGGCGGCCTTGGCAACCCTGACAGTGACCCGGGCAGGGCAGTGGTGACAGGGTAACCGGGGTGCAGGTCCTCAGCCCCCAGAGTGACAGCCGCCCAGGGATCTGCTGCACATTTTCTGGTGTGCTCGCCTGCGTTTCCTGGCAAGGATTCTCTTCTTACCAGCCCCCAGGGTGCGAAGTTCCCAGGGCCTGGGCAGCTGCCTGTGGCTGCGGGACCCATCACTGATCCGTCCGCGTGGCTGGGCACAGCCCACGCAGGAGCCGGAGACTTGCAGGGAAGGAGAAAGTACGCAGGCCCACAGCCCACGGCTCCCTGTTCTAACCGTTGAATCCCAGGGAGGACCTGGTCCTGGTCACTCACCCAGCTCCCTGTTCCTCCCGGTGGAACCCTGCAGGTGCCACGCTCCTAAAATGCCCGACTCCTCACTTGACCCTCGAATAGCTGGGGCTTCGGGCCCGGCCCTCGTGACCTGCTTTTCCCTGTGCTCCTGGCCGGGGGCGGCGGGCTGAGGATGATGGGGAGGGGCACAGGCCCTGCCCAGACTTAAAGAAGCGAGCAGACACTTTCGGGTCCCGCAGGGCGTGGGGGTTACTGTGCCCAGAAGATGAGTTCCGGCAGCGGAGATGGAGACTCTGCAGCTCTGAAGGTGGTCTAGTACCAGCTGTGGGAGGTCTGCGGCAGGGGAGCACCAGCCAGTCACACTGGGCCTCGGGGAAGAACAGAATCCCTGATTTGAACTTTGTTCCTACTCGAGCACCAGATAAGAATGATCTCATTCCAGTTGGGCCTCTTGGAGGTGCTCTGAGCGGCTCGAATGATGCCCCCAAGTCTAGGCTGGGGTCCTGCTGCCCACACGGAGAGGGGAGGCGCCCCCTTCCTATGTGAGGTAGAACCAGAAAGCTCGGAATGTGTCTGAGCCTCTGGAGGGTGTGCCTCAGTTTCCCTCCTCATCTGGCTGTCAGAATCATGCAGGGACAGCGCAGGGAGAGCGCAAGGAGAGCTCAGGGAGAGCTCGGGGAGGTCGGCCCCCAGGGCAAGCACCAGCAGGGCATGAGTGGTCCCCATAATCCTGAAGGAGGGCAGACTGTCTCGGTCTACAGAGGGAGAAACTGGTACAGAGAAACCCACCCAGGGACCCAGTTTGTGCACCTGGGACTGGCTCAGACGTCTTTCCTCTCCTTAGTTGCCCTTCTCCGGAGAAAGGTGAGACTTAGGCCCACTCCCTCTACTCTCTCAGTCCTGGGTGACTCCGGCCTGCTGAGCGCCTCCTCTTTCAGGCACAGGCTCCGGCTGCCCACCTGGTAGTGCATGCACCCTGCCATCTGGGCCCCCCAGCTCGCAGGCCCCGGGGCAGGTCCCATGACGGTCGTCCAGCCAGGCTCACAGCTGGGCCCCACCCTCAGGGTCCCAGCGTCCCCAGACCCACTGAAGAGAGAGCGGCTTCCATCTCCGCCTGGGGCCTCTGGAGCTGGGAGAGGAGGGGACTCGCTCTGGAGCAGCACAGGGAGCCCCGGGCCCAGTCACGGCCCTGTGGCTGTAATAACAGAGAGGCTGGGGGCGGGGACCAAAACCCGAAACTAAAGCAGGCCCCAGGCCTCACTTCCTTTTTGGACTCCAGGCTCTGACTCAGCTCCGTGCCTGTTCTGGACCTGGGGACAGGATGGCGGCCTCCCGGGCTGGTGGGGACAGCAGGATGTGGCGTGAGGCCCTGCGAGCACGGCTGCTTCTGCAGCTCCTGGATCCGGCCTGGCAGGGCTGGGCGCAGAGGCGCTGTGGGGAGGTCTTTCCTATGCTCCTGGCACTCAGCACCCAGGGCAGGGCCTGCAGGGTGAAGCCACACAGTTCACTCCACAGTGTGTGTCTGGCTCTGAGCTGCCTGTCAGCAATAACAGGAAGGTTTCTGAAAAAGCAAACAAACAAACAAACAAAAATCCTATAGAGCTGGAGCAGAGCCCCTGAACCCTGCCTGGCCGAGTGTCTGTGACCCGGGATGCAGCCCTGGCCCCATGCCCTGGACACCAAATTCCAGGGATGCATTCAGTGCCGGGCCGGGGCAGCTGGACTCCGGCCTGCTCCTGCCACTTCCCAGTGGCAAGGCCTGGGCAACAACCGCACCCTCTGAAGCTGCCATTTTCTGTCTTTCCTACCTCAGAGGAATAACAGCACTGGACGGTGGGGTGTGGCCCGGTGGGAGAAGCTGCTCTTCAGGCTGGCACTGCGCACACACACACACACACACACACACACACACACACACGGACACACACGGACACACACACGGAGACCTGCTGTGGTGGCACACGCCTGTAATTCTAGCACTTGGGAGGCTGAGGCAGGAGGATCACTATGAGTTCAAGGCCAGCCTGAACTACATAATGAGACTATGTGGAAAAACAACCAACCAAAACCAGAACCAAAAGCATAAGAATGTCATAAACAAAAGAAATCCTTTTTTCTGAGCGCTTAGTACCTGCACCCTCTTATACACCATGCACTAAGCACTCGGCAGCTCCAAATGCATTGGTGCTAGGTGGCAGCTCTACCCTCTTCCTTGTGGGCTTTACCCAGAGGCAGGGCTGGAAAGCCGAAAACACCTGCTGGTGTCAGGGTTGAATCATGCAATCCCCAGCTCACGGGCTGAGGCTCCTCAGGTGTGACTGTGTTTGGAGATAGGGTCTCTGAAAAGGTAATCAGCTGGGTGAGGTCTGCTTCTGGTCGGGGCCTCTTCCAGCTGCCATGGGTTTGCTGATGGAGGAGGTGGGGTGGCCTCCTGCCCCGCCTCCCTTCTGGCCTGGGGAACAGTTCCCACCGTGGCTCCACAGCCCTCTCTGTGTGCCCTACCTGACCACGGCACAGCTGTTCTGTAACCCGTAACTATCTCTGCTCTGAACCTGCAACAGTTGGACCACCACTGCCCAGCTCCCCAAGGACTACAAAGGAAGGGGCAAGGAGCAGGGCACGAGATCCTCTACCTGCTTCTCCCAAGCACCCTGCAGGTGCCGCCCCATGGCCAGGGCCAACCCCACTTCCTGGAGTCCCAGAGCCCTGGCCGGGGGAGGTGTGGAAGAGACCGGGCCGAGCCGCTGCTAGGAGCCACCGGCATCTACTCGGAACCAAGAGGACAGAGAATGAGAGCTGGTGCCAGTAACACACCCAGTGGCAGCCGAGCGCTCTGGGGCATTGCCTCTGAATCCAGGGGTGAAGACAGGTAAGCTAGGTGAACAGACGCATTTCTTGCACCAAGGTATTTAATTTCCCTGGGGCCACTCCCTCTGGTCACATCTGCATCAGATTCAGCCCAGAGGGGCTGCCCTGTCTGTGCCTTGGGTCATGCAGGTTTGCACACTGGTGCCGAGGGGGTTACCCGACTCCCTGGGTCACTGCCCCTCAGCGCCGGCCCTGGGCTGGGCGTTGTGTGACAGCGGGCACAGGTGCAGCCAGGGCTGCTGCCACTCAGGGGCCCTGGGAGACAGCCGCAGCCAAGAACAACTGCCCCAGATTCCAGGTCACTGTTGCCCAAGACCAGGATGGTCCTGGCATCCTCTGTGCCCGGAAAGGCTGGCAGGGTGCCACCGGAACCAGCTAGTCCTGGCCATAAATCCTGAGGGGAGGCGCAGGGTGCACAAGGCCAGGGCAGCGAGTTCCTGGGCACTGGTTCCAAACCTGACTCAGCAGGCCTGGGCCGGGGCCCGGGCAGCTTCGGGGAAGCACTTCCTGGCTGGTGCTGGGGCAGCAGGGTCTCCTCCTCCGGATCCCTGACCCTGAACAGGTCAACAGAGAAGATGTCCCCTGCCGCCTAAGTGTTCCTTTGCAGAGCTCTGAAGGAGCCCCGAAGGACTCCAAATCCTTTTAATGCCCTTTGCCTCCAGGATTAGGTCTCCAGCACTCAGTGACTCTCAGTACTTAACATACTTCTCTGCTGTGGTCCCATTTAGGGCTTTCTTACCGGCTACCTTCCTTCTGGAAAGTGTCAAGAGCCAGAGGGCTTCTGCTCCTGGCCTGGCGCTCAGGACCCCGAGGGATTTGCCGCCTCCGAGCCTCAGCTTCCCTGGCTGTAAAGTGGGAAAGGCACGCAGCAGGTACCTGCCAGGCACTGCACGGGACTTCAGCCCTGCCCTCTGACCTCTACTCCAGGGTCCGAGCCAAGGCCTCTGGAGCTCACACCCGAACGGCGCTCATTCCCAGGTAAAACCCACTGGGCTGATACCCAGATGACCTCCAGGAGTTCGCAGGCAGGGCTGTGGGAAGTGGCTGGGCCCGGGTGCCATAGAGGACTTGCGGCAGGGGGCGGGGC
>NW_022900945.1:4792084-4813047 GCF_012274545.1 Fukomys damarensis
GCGGGGCCTGGCGGAGGCGGTCCCGGGGGCGGGGCCTGGAAGGCTTCCTCTCCCTCCAGCTGGCTCCTCCCGGCTGTCTGCTTCCTGTCCACCTCCCTGTGAGCAGCTCTCCTCCGCCCGCCCCTCTGCCTCGGATGGAGCCCCTGACTACGGACTCAACCCTCTACAGACTGAGCCAAGACAAACCTCTCTTCATCGAAGTCACTGCTGTCGGGTGTCTTGCCCCAGCAACCAGGAAAGCGCCTGGGATGCCAGGGAAGCATCACAGTCTGTCCCTCGCCTTTCCGGTGTCCTGGTGACCAAGCTGTCCTCTTGCCTCAACCCTCTTTCTGATTCTTAGAGCCAGTGCTGCCTGATGTGAATGTGAACCACACATGTGACCGAGACTTCAAACAGCCACACCAAAGGGAAGAGGGGAATGGAAGTCACTTTCGATGCAGTTGATTTAGCTCTGTAGGAACCAAACTGGCACACGATCCTTGTGAAAGTTACTGGCACTGAAGCTTTGAACCCGGTGTTCTGTGCTTGCAATGAGTCTCAGTTTGCAGGAGCCACGGCCAAGAGCAGCACCGGGCACCAACTGCTCACCACCGGTTCCCTTTCTGTTTGTTCCCCGGAGAAGCTGGCTCCGGGAGTCCCCAGGATTTCC
The DNA here is from genome assembly GCF_012274545.1 of Fukomys damarensis. Taxonomy (NCBI): domain Eukaryota; kingdom Metazoa; phylum Chordata; class Mammalia; order Rodentia; family Bathyergidae; genus Fukomys; species Fukomys damarensis. Next base: position 4,792,734 of record NW_022900945.1, read on the forward strand.
CAGGATTCCCGGAGAAGAGTCTAAAGGGCCTGGCCCTGTGCTCCGAGCCTCTTGGCGCTTCTGCCTGGGTAATAAAGATCCTAATCACAAACGTGCCTCATTTCCACATGGAGGTTAAACACCAGATCCCAGGCTGCATGCCCAGCAGCGGTGCGCATCTCACACCCTCAGGAGACCCTGCAGGGCAGGCTGGGCCCTCAGAAGAAGAACCCGAGGCCCTGAGGAGGACACGCGGAGGGTCAGACAGCTGGAAGCTGCCGGGCAGGGCTCAGAGCCTCCTGACATTGTGCACAGTGACCGGCTCCCGTCACAGACACCTGCTCTCTGCCTACGACCTGAGGTCCAAGGGCCCCGTGATGGGAGGGGCAGGTGGGAGGTGTCTGCGGATTCCCTGAAACCGCGCAGTTTGGCGCGTGTGTCCATGTTCTCTGCCTGACAGGAATAGCTACTATCAGACTCTCAGAAAGAACTGTAACACCTTGTATTTCAGGGCTCCTTTGCTACGGAATGCGGTTGTTATGTAACTAACTGTAAATGCTGTCTTCCGAGAAACCTCTAGCTTGGTGTTACAGAAATTACATTTCTTCATTTGTCACTGTGGGTTGCTACCACAGCAAGCATCTATTATGCACTGCACCCTGAAGAGGCTGAACTCATCATACATAGTGAGACCAAAGTGCAGAAAGATTACATATTTTGCCCAAGATCAGCCAGTTATGAAATGGTGGTTGAAACAGTTTTGTTTCTTGTTTTTTGTTTGAGACAAGGACTTGCTAAGTAGTTCAGGCTGGCCTTGAACTTGCAGCGATCCTCCTGCCTCAGCCTTCTCAGTGCTGGGATTACAGCCTAGTTAGAGAAAGGTTTTTAATCTACATTTCCCTGACTTCAAAGCCAAGCCCTGACCTGGCAGGTGGAGGAGCCCACGCCGCCTGCTGAGAATGGAGCCTCCTGGGTACCCAGTGAGATGCAGACACGTGGTGAGTCTGTCCCTGGGGGACTGTCCCAGGGGTCACCTCAGACCTAGGGTGCACCTTGCTGCTCCTCCCGGAGGTTTCCTGCAGAAAACTGCCTGCTGGGCCCATGGAACCCACCCGCTGGACTCTGGGTGCAGCTGGGAGACACTGGGCTGAATTTCCGGGTTTCCTGCGTTCCGGATCAGGGCCCAAGGCCGGCTCAGAACCCATCTCCAGCACGGAGCAGCCAAGTGTGGCGCCAGGTTCTGAGGGCCTAGCAGGCTTCTGCGTCCCGGAGGGTGCCCAGCTGTGGGCAGAACCGGAGTTTATGGACACCGCGGGAACCCAGTGCAGACAGAGAGCCCCATCCGAGGGGCAGCGGGGCACCGGCGCCGCGCTTACTGGAACGGGAATGCATGAGCGGAGGAAATCCGAAACACCGGACCTAAACGGACTCTGCCTCCGTTGGGCACAGGGTACCTGCCTTCTGGGAAGTGATTTTATTACCTCTTCACAACACGTCTGAGAAAAAGATCATTATCATTGCATGGCCAGCCCTGCTTGTCCCAGGCACTAGCTTTCCACTGTTAAGGAGGAATGGAAGCCACCGTCCACACTGTAAACAGCCCCGGAGTCTACGCTAACGTCTCGCTGTCCTCAAACCCAGGCAGTCGCTGCGATCGGCTTCCCTCGCGGACATCTGTGCGTAGCACAGGAGTGTGCGCGGACCTGGCCTTGGATGTGTGTGTGGAGCGAGCCGTGTGCACTGCCGTGAGCCCAGTGCTTATTCCACCTAACGCTTGGTGCTGCCAAGCCGGTCAGGCTTGGTGCTCGGTGCTAAGTCCCGCCTGCGTGGGAAGCTCCTGGGGTAGGAGAGGCCCTGAGGGCTGAAGCAGGAGACAAAAGCTCGCTCCACCAGGGACGGTGCCAGCATTAGAGCCTCGCCCGGACCCCTGCGCCCTGAGCTGCAAACCCAGGGACGCTGCCCTCCAGTACCACGGCTCTAGGCTGCTGTCACTGCAGCAGCAACCCCAGCACCTCCGGGACCTCTTAGAGATAGCTGCCGGTCCCCACATCAGAAACTGGGTGGCCCCAGGCAATTCTGATTCTTTCCACTCCTGATTTCACTGAAGGTGGTTTCTCTTTTCTTTCTTTCTTTTCTTTTTTCTTTTCTTTTTTTTGTTTTCTGAGACAGGGTCTCACTGTGTAGATCAGGTTGGCCTTGAACTCATGGCAACCCTCCTGCCTCAGCCTCCTGAGTGCTGGGATTAACACTGAGCTTCTATTTCATTTTCTGTTTGAATTGACTAGAAGTCTCCCTCTAACAGCAAACTTGTTCATTAATAACTTCTTTTAAAAATATTGAGGGAACATACGGAAGGGGACACAAAGGCTGGTCCCAACCTCATAGGCAATACCAGCCCAGTTTAAATCATGTGGGACCCAAGAGGGACACTTGTGCTTTCACTCACTGCGTTTTAGACCCCACAGAACATGTCCATTTCTTCTAAAAGAGTGGTGTAAAGTTCCTCAGAAGGATCAGTTAATTTAATAGCATTAATTTTTTTAAAAAACACAGAAATTTGTAAGGTCCCGAGTTCGATCCCCAGTACAGGGGGGAAAAGAAAGACCGTAGGGACCAACAAATCATCCTCAGAAGCACTGCTTAAAGCCACAGCCCCGGACACCTACGCAAACATACGGCGGCGGGTTACCTCGGACAGCTCGCTGGCTAAGTGCTCACTGATGCAAGAATTTCACAAACAGGACCATGGAACCCGACAGACGGGAGGGTTCCGGTCTGCAAGCCCCAGGAAGGGGTTTCTATGGGACTTTCGGCTCCGGATTTTCCAAGCCAGACCGTTCCAGAAGTTCGTGGCATCTCTCACTGCAGAGTAACTTGACTAGACATGAGTCCCACGAGCTGGCCTTCAACCGTGGGCACCAAGTGCTGGAAACGCTCACACCTACCTCACCCGTCTTTCCTTAAATCCAGTTCTCTATGGGCTGGGGATGCCCGGGGGCAGGCACCTGAGGTTACAAATCGCTAGGCCTTCCACAGGCCACACACAGTGTCTTCGCCTCTTTCTTGCGTCTGGGGCTCAACACCGGTCACCCGCAACTAAAAACAGGGGTTTATTCTAGCTCAAAGTTTGCAGAGGATTCAGTCCTTGATCTTCGGCTCCACTGCCGGCGCACAGCAGAGGCCCTGGAGGAGGAGAGCTGCTGTACGCATGGAGTACAGGGCGCAGAGAGGGGAGGAGCCAGGGACATAAACTCTTCCAAGTCCCGCCCCCGGCGACGCCTCCTCCCGCCAGAAACCACTTTTTAACAGCAGTCAGTCCTAGGCCCCCAGAGGCTGATCTCCTTTTAAAAGCTCCATCTTTGGGCATAGGCTTTGGGCAACTGCCACAGAGCCCTGCGATACGCAATATAAATCACCCAGACCCTCACAGAAAGGGACAGTTCTGCCATTCCTCACAGCGCAGGCCCGAGCAGGAACTCAGTCACTAGCACCTAATGCAGTCAGTCGATGACACAGTCCTGGAGGGGAGCAATGACAGAGGCCCGGCCCAGTCTACAAAGGCCAGAATTTTGGACACGAATTGGGACAGCCTCACATTCCCAGAAGTCCCTTCAGAGAATACTTCCCCAAACGCACTGCCCACCACCACTGTGAGGTCGTGGGCATCACTTATGTAGCTCAGAGTTGAATGAAATAGCAGCTGGGCCGCAGGAGCATCTTTAGAACGCAACATCCGGCACCACTGCCTGCTCGAGCAGAGCGATCCTGAGCTCCTACAGGCGCGGAGAAGCCAGCAGCACTTGGGCAACAGCAAGGCCTCTGTGTCTTCGTTCACCACGCAGTCAGTGACTGTGCTCTAGCTCAGGCAGCCCCGGGATGAACCTGGAGAGAGATGTCAGCAGATCATGGCTGGCTGGCTGGACCAAGTAGGAACTTCATGTGGTTGAAGCCGGGTCTACCAGAAGTCCGTCCTGAGCTGTCTCAGAAGCGCACATTCAGAAGGCACAACGGACGTGGAAACAGACGCAATACGTTTGCATTACACCGAGATAAGAAAGTTGCTTTTAGCAGACTGTGCGAACACGTGCATGCGTCTCTTCTGAAATGCTTTTCCCTGACCAGCAGATTGGGGAGCATGGGAACTCTAGGGGTTGGGGGGATTTATCACTGAGTGTCACTGCAGTGCCTGCGGAAATGCACCTCGTTTTCAGGCCTACATGCTGCCCGTGTCTCAACTTCACCTCCGTTCTGAGAATTCTGCTTAGATGGTGCTTCATGACCGTTGGCTGGTAATGAGGTTACCTGTGTGCTTCTTTTCTTGTATGTTTCACCCAACTCGAGCTAATGGAAGACAAAGATAGGCTAGTGCTGTCTGTAATCCCAGCACTCAGGAGGCTGAGACAGGAGGATCCCTCGAGTCCAAGGCCACTGTGGGCTACCTAGTAAGTTCACAGCCAGCCTGAACTACCTGCTGAGATCCTGTCTCAAAAACAGAACAAAAAGACACTTGGTGAAAGCAGCCAGCATTTCCATATTAACAAGTGAGAGTGCAGAGTCTGCACCTGTTTTGTTTTAAATTTTTATATTTGAGCCTATGTTTGCAATTCACAGTGACTACATTCCCTGTGGAGACTTGGTGTCTGACACAACGGACCTTAATCGGGCTTCTCTTTATGAGGATCCCAAATACAAACGGTGTAGCGAGAGAGAGGAGGTGGGAAACCGGGAAAGAGATCTTCTCCAAATGGGATGGAAACCATTTGGGACAGATGGCGACTGAGTGGAGCTGCTGGAGGTTTGGCTGGGGCTCAGAGCCCGGGGCTTGGGCGTGCAAAGGAAGAGCTGAACTCTGTACCCCGCGCAACCGCCCAGGGCCAGCACCACACACCATGGCTGGCTGGGAGCTCCGGCTGCCATCCACGGTGTGCTCTCTGGTCTGAGCCGGAGCTCCTTTCTCCCTGCAGATCCCTGCAGCCAGCAGCTGGTGCAGCCCTGCTGCTCAGCTCAGTTTTGGGAGTCGGCTCAAAATGTGCATTTTCTTCCTCTTTTTCAAACAGCAAGAGAAATACTTTGCAAAATTCAAATTACATACGCATGTGGACAGGATAAAAAGAACTCTCTCTGATTCCACTCCCTGGGGTGAGTCGTCTTTTTTATTTTACCGACCTTTAGAGAGACACACTGTCTGCATGGATAGGGGTTTAAAGCAGGTGGGATCGTAGTTCCCAGAGTTCTGCAAATTGCAGCTTTAAAAAATTTTTATTCTTGAGACAAGGTCTCGCTATGTAGCCCAGGCTGGCCTCAAACTTGCAGCAATTTTCCTGCCTCAGCATCCCAAGTGCTGGGATTACAGGTGTGCACTACCACGCCCAGCCGGAAATGGTACTTTTCATCAACAATAAACACACCATGTGCAACCAGGCTTGCCTGGGCAGAGGACTGGTGGGTTTTCCTGATTTTAATTTCCCATTCTGAGGCATGTAAAATTTATAGAAGGACCCAAAGTGCAAGGTAACACATGCCTTGGGTGTGTCCTGAAAACGGGCACAGTCCTCGCTCAGAGCACAGAGAGGAGAGGAGGAAACCCCAGCACCGTCCTCCAGCCTGGAGCTGGACTCTGCAGCCAGGGCCCCAGGTGGTTGCCTCAGTGCTCCCCGACTCTTTCCCCGACAGTCCTGGGGACAGTGGCCCTCACTGGGTGTACGAAGTGCAGGCCCAGCAGTGTGCAGGGCCAGGATCTCCAGTTCCCCTGCCCCCCGCAGACTCTCTGGGCCACCCCCACGTGTGGCCGAGCCCGATATCACCCTGTCCCCAGGAGTGTGGGACTCAACCTAGACCCGGCCGGATCTGGCTGCTATCTGGGGCCACCAGGTGAGGGGGAGGCAGCCAACAGCCTGGAGGCTGGGGTGTGACCCTCGGGTGTTTTCTCAGGGTCCAGGAAACCACACTGCGCCCACAGCCTGGGCCACCCCCTCCACGCATGGAGAGCGAGGATAATTTTCCTCTGCGCACTGCAGGACTCCGTTACCCTCCAGTTCTGTGTGTGCGCAGTGCATGCGTGTTGGACCGTGTTTCCCCACTGCACACCGGTCAGGGAGGAAGCTGTGTCATTTCCCTAAGGAGCAGCGGGCTAGGGATGGGAGCCTGGCGCTCTGGCTCCAAAGCCCACAAAGCCGCGGGTGCCTCCCTGCCTTTGTCAGAGCGGATCCCCCCGCAGGTATGCAGGAAGGAGCAGGCCGCCTGCAGTCGCAGATAAAGCAGCCGCTTTCCTGCAGCTCTTTCTACAAAGAGGTGCATCTGTGACCCCCGAGAGTTCTCTCCAGACACGGGAAAGTCCGCCAGCAGCTTCTCAGGAGGGCAGGGTTTTGAGTAGACGTGGCGGAGGGGGTTGTTAGGAGCAGGGCTGAAGACTGTCGGGCCCAGTCCCTCTTTAACCGAGTGTCAAGTTCTACCTAACTTGGCCACCAACAAGGGTCCTTGAGCCAGGAGTTTGAGACCAGCGGGCGGCTCAGCTCGGGGAGGGAAAGAGCCCGTTCCGGCCCCAGCAGTGACGCACACACATTTGTTGGGAGAGGCGCCGAGTCCCCTGCCGGGCAACACAGGCCCTGCCACCCCCTCTTCCTGTCCTGCCTGTCAGCAAGGGGGAGGTGACAAGCACCGCAAGGCTCCCGGCAGCCAGAGGAGCCGCCCGGAGTGGAGGCCCAGGGCACAGCCGGCTCGGGGCCCTGGCACCTGCTGCCACCTGCTGTTGGCCCAAACCGCTCAGCACACAGGACCTGTTTCCTGTTTGCCACCTTGCAAGTGAGCCCGACGCGGCCAGGGCCCAGCTGTGCCTGCCCACTGCGTGGCAGGGAGGGACTTGGGTACTGCAGCTGCCACACCCACAGCGCCTGAACGTCCCACCTGGCAGGCAGCTGCGCAACGGCACAGGGGTCTCGATTCGGAGCAGTGCGCAGCGGCGGAAACCTCAGGGCCGGGAGTGGCCTGGTCTTTGGAAAGCGGCTTGCAGGCTGCACCTCCTAGGTAGATCCTAGCGCCACCGCGAGGGAATAAAACGTGAAAACCGTGTCCTTGGACCCAGTAATCTATCCAGGGAATTCATTTATCCTAAGGAAATAAGACAAAAATCATGTGCACAGAGGGACTCACTGCAAAATTGTTTACTAAAAAATTAAACACCGTCATGTGATGGCAAGCCGGCAGGGTGCGCTCTTACCACCGAAGGGGCAGTTTTCCCACCAGCTGTGGGGGTGCACACACGGAATCCCTGCACTCGAGGAGGCTGAGGCAGGAGGATCACAAGTTCGACGCAGTGACTTAGTCCCTGTCTCAAAGTAAAAAAAATAAAAAAGGGACACAGTTGTAGCTCACTGTGAAGGCCCTAGGTTCAATCCCAAGTACCACAAATAACAATACTCTCTGAAGATTACATCACCATACAGACTGGCCAGTCGACACCATCTAAGTGGAAACAGGGCCCCACTGGATGCCGAGTCTGCCTTGGGCTTCACCTGAACTTTCCTGTCCCCAGGACAGTGGGAGAGAAACCAGCTGACAGGAAAACTTGGGCTGTAACAATCAGAACAGACTGAAGCAACCACCCAGCAGGCAAGCCACGATTAAGGATGAACGCACTGGAAACATCCACACTCTGTACTTCCAGCTGCCAGCCCTTAGCACAAAACATGGAAGCACAGAATAAAACCAACTACTCCCAGGTGGGCACAGTGGCAGCACTCTCCTGTAATCCCTGTACTCAGGAGGCTGAGGCAGGAGGATCACCAAAAGTGCAAGGCCAGCCTGGGCTACTCAGTGAGATCCCATCTAACACAACAACAACAAAACCAAAAATAAGGCTACCCCTCCAGACAGTTCTCTGCACGGTTTCTATTTGGAATGAAGGTCGTATATTAATTTAAAAACTTTTAATCTAACTTGAACCTCAGGTCATTCTTATATATCACATATTGGGAGAAGAGGAAAGATAGATGTTTCTTCAAGTTAAAAATTAGTGCTAAGAACTGAATTGAAAAGCATCTCTTACAATTTAAGGTGATTTTCTTTCTGTCCCTCTAGGTCTGTCTGTCTGTCAGTCCATCCGTCTCTGTCGCCGCCTGTCTCTCTCCCTCTCCCCTTCTCTGTCTCGTTGCTGTCGAAGTCCTTCGGGAGAAGTGGACACGGTCCCTGGCCACCCTGGCTGGTTGCCCTCCCGGACTCCATGTCCCCTGTCTCCCGGGTCACCCCGCACGTGGGCAGCATGGTGGACTTTTCTTCCAAGTCGCTCCTGTGGCTGTGCACAAAGCCCAGCGCCACCTGTCCACGTCCCCGGCGAGTGCAGGCTGCTGACCACCACCCCTACAGGGGAGGCCGAGGAGACACAGCGCAGGAGACAGGTCCCTCTTGGGTCCCGGGGGGCCGGCGCTGGCCCAAGCAGGACGGGCCACCAGCTCCAGGTCCACTGTGGTCAAGGACAGAACCACACGAGCTGTCAACATTAGGATTAATTGTTTAAAATTTTTTCTAAGTTAGGGCAGACTCTAAAATCATGTCAGGAAGTGAAGTCTCAGTCCAAAGTCAGAGCCCAGGGTTAGAGGCTGGCACTGGGGGTGGATGTGTTTTACTTGGCCCACAGAGACTCAGAAAGAGAGAGAGGGAGCCAACATCTAGAAATGGCAGTTTTCATGCAAAGCCCAGATTCCTGGCTTCCTGACAGCGACCACAGGTCCACGAGGCTGCCCATCTTCTAACAGGCAGTGGGCAGAAGGGACAGGTTTAGGAATCAAACTGGGAGGCACGGAGACCGATTTCCCCTGCCCTTCTCCACCCAGACTGCAACAAATGAGGGTGAGCTGATGATTCCCTAACGCTCTTTCAGAAACAGCTGGGTAGGGCTCAGAAAATCCACGAAAACAGCCGGGGCTGGTGGTGCTCCTCTGTGTGATCCCAGCACTGCGGGAGGCTGAGGCAGGAGGGCCGAAATTCCAGCCCAGCCTGGGTGGCTCAGCAACGGACTGAGGCCCTGTCTCAAAATCAAACATTTTATGAAGGGCTGGGGAAGGTCTGGGGTTCAACCCTCAGCACCCCTGGAAAACAAGCGAACACGAAACACAAAAAGCTGTGTTCCTCACAACGTGCATGGATCAGATAAGGCCAAGAAATGTTTTGTTCTCATGAAACACGAGACCATTTCTGCTTCCCTGACGGACTAAAACTCCACACTGTTTATAATCAGTCAGTAAATGAGGGGACTCCCTGAGAGAGGGCTGTCCTGTGTTCTCCCCGGGAATCCAAGAATTCTCTGGCTCCCAGAATGTCGGTAAGAAAATTCCCAGACAGAGCAGGGAGCCGCTGGGGCCCGAACCGGGCACCCCATTCCCTGCAGTCATGGAGAAGGAGAAATCAGGGGCCAGGTCAGGTCCAGAGAAGCTCAAGGAGCCAAAGAGCATCTTTAAAAAAATTACAGTCACTAATCCTCCGTGAAACGTCACCGGTAAACTGCAGCAGTGGCTTGGTCGCTACCTCGAAGAGTATTTTTCTCTGCTTGGAAACGTACAGATTTCCAGTGACACACGGGCAGCTGCTCCTTATTTTACTAGAAAGAGTTTTTATTTAATGGTTTTCAGAAAAAAATCATCCACTACGCCGGTGGCCGTGTGCGTGGTATTACTGAGCCGTGACCGGATTGAAAAACGGAAGCTGAAACAGACAGAAAAGCAGCGGGCGTCGGCGTTGGATGGTGAGGAAAACCCTGGTAAGCAGAAGATGCTGCCGCTGCAGGAAAGCACAGAGCCACTGCGTACTTGGCAGGCAGGAAAACGGCGCTCGGGCTGCGTGGGGCAGAAGCCACGGCCAACCCCGCCCGGCGCACCTGGGAAGGGAGGCAAGGGCGGCGTTCGGAGCTTGGATTCCGCAGGCCGAGGTGCGGGGAGGCGGCCCACAGGACCACGCTCTGCTCTCGGACAGTAACCGGGCCAGGGCGTCTCCACGGCACATGACCAGAGCTGAGATTCGGGGCCGGCACAGCCCGAGATGAGCCCCAGACTGCGAAGAGGACCCCGGCAGGGCGTGGGTCCGTCCGCGTCTGGGTTCACTTCCCGGCCCGGCCGGGTCAGCGAGGCTGCAGAGGACCACGGTGGGCGACCAGGCCAGGCTTCTGTGTGCTGCACACACTCTGCCGGCTTCGGCTTCTCGCAGCCATCCTGGTCCTGCAGGCTTGGGGACACCGGTCAGGAGCTGAAAGGGTGCTGTGCCTCTGCCAGCGGACGACTGGGGACAGTCAGAGGAAACAAGGGAACGAGCCACTCTGGGCGCGTTAGACACAGAGGACCGGGGACCAAGGCACCACAGCAAGGGAGCAGCACCAGGCGATCATCCTGCCTCAGCCTCCCCAGGTGTTGGGTTACAAGTGTGCCCCATGTGACCGCTAGGCCTTTGTTTCTCCATGCTGGTGCCTTGGCCGCCTTCCAAGGAGGCAGCTCGGGCTGCACATGGGCTGTGGCCGCCCAGCTGAGGGAGGAGAAGAGGGCTTCTCTCCAGCCCTCTCCTGGCCCTCAGGAGTGCAGGGTTCACAAGAGCCCGGGACCAGCATCGCTGTGTCTCAGCCCAGCCCTGCCGCAGCCCCCAGCTCTGGGCTGAGGCCACCACCCTGGGCACCTGTCCAGCTGTGACCGGCTCAGCCAACCCTCCCAGAAGGAGGGGAGGCTGTCACGGCTCCCTGTCCACGTGGTGGAGGTGACAAGTGGGGGTGACGGTGACCAATTCTTCAGGAGCGGTGCTTTTACACTTGTGCACAGAAGTGTGTGACACACGGGAAGTGTTTACGAAGTGTGTGAAGTAAACAGAGAGAGAGAAGCTCCATCCTGTGTGGGCACAGATAACTGAGCAGGACAACAGCTGGGCGGTGGGCACGTCTTAAGTCCCAGCACTCCGGAGGCTGAGGCAGGAGGATCACTGTGACTTCGGGACCAACCTGGGCTACATAGTGAGCCCCTGTCTAAAAAACCAAAATAATAATAATGCCCCAATGATGAAAGCCCGCAGTACTAAGAAACAGAGTGGAGGCTGGAGACGGCTGCCGCTGGCTCCTTTCCTGGGGAGGGAGGCGGAGTGGAGTGTACAAGTGGTTAAATTAACACGCTCGCTCAGCAGGTCCAGACTTTTGAAGGCTGAACGCCAGCTGAGATAATTAAAGGCCAGGCCTGGCTCCTTTTTTTAATTGACTCCCCTATAAACTCCCTGCTGACAGAGGCATAATTAAGTTGATTCCTGGAAGAATGCATAAGGAGACTTTTCTTCTCCGGTCCTAATTTTTAAAAAGTCCTCATTCCTCCGGCAAGCTCAAAGAGCACTTAAATTCTCCAGGACTGAAAGGAAAGTTGCAAAATGCCTTTTATAAGCGCTAAGCCTGCAGCATCCTTTCCTCCAGGGGCTGGAGAGCTGCAGAGACGCTGGGGCCTGAGGCCTCGGAGGGAGGCGGCCACCCCAGCTCCCCCGGGGTGTGGCCAGGGGCCTGCCTCAGTTCCTGGGTATCCACCGGCCTGAAATAAGTCCCGCAATCTTTTATACTGTTCTAGAAATAGGGAGTCTGGATGAAACTGCCAGTTAGGATTTTGATTTTTACATTACATGCAAAGTATCATGCTGAATGCTGGGCACCGTGTTGCATACTTGTAATCCCAGAACTTGGGAGGCTGAGGCAGGAGGATTGCCACCAGTTCGAGGCCAGCCTGGGCTGCACAGTGAGTTCTAGGCCAGCCTGGACTACACAGCCAGATGTATCTCAAACAACAACAACAACAACAACAACAACAACAACAACAACAACAACAAAGCATGTTGAGAACCCAGAGTGGTAAGTCACTCAGGAAGGCTGCAATGTTACTTTGAACCCACGGTTCTAAAACATGCCCTTCCCTGGCATCTGGGGAGGCGGGAAGGGGACAGACAAAAGCAGGGTAGGTGAGAAGATGCAGGACGCTTGAAACCACGGTGCGGCTAGAGCTCCAGAAAGCAAGCAACACATTTTAAAACTGCTGAATTTGGTGGGGGGTGGCTGTTACTTCGCTCCAAATGAACGGGAAAATCGTGGTGAGTTTCTCCTGAGTTATCTGAGCTCCCCCCGTCCCATCTGATGCTACTTGCGGGCCCCACCTTTATGCACACAAAAGTGCAAATAATTCCTTACAGGCAGCCCGAGCAGGAAAGAATCTTCTGTGCCTGCTGCTGGGAACCCGGCCCTTCAGGCAGAAGTGTTGAAGTCTCACCACGTCTGCACAGGCTTTTGTATATTTTGATTTATTTTGTTTTTGAGGCGAGGTCTCACGGTGTAGCCCAGGCTGGCCTTGAACTCGTGGCGATCCTCCTGCCTCAGCCTCCCTCCTGAGTGCTGGGATGACAAGCGTGTATCCACAGGCCACTCCATTTCTCCAGTCCCTGCAGGGACTTGGGATCCAGTGCCTGCGTTTGGCTCCGGAGAAGCAGGGGCTGGGAGGGCCGCCCCACCGACCCCGTCCTGGTTTACGTTCTGCTTCTCCTCTGCCCCATGCGCACACAGGACTGGCACCTGCTCACCAGCCCTCTCTCAGAACAGACGCGGCTCCACCTGCAGTCCCGAGGCCGCCGAGGACCCTTTCTGAGTAGGGGAAGTGCAGGCAGGAGTAGGAGCTTGGAGCCTGGCTAGGTGGTACGCTGTCATCTTTGTGCTCCGGAGGCTGAGGCAGGAGAATCTCTGAGAGTTCAAGGCCAACCTGGGCCACATAGCGAGACCCTGTCTCAAGAAAAAAAAGTCGGAAAGGAAGTGGGGGAGGGAAAGAGAGAAGCGAAAGAGTCTGAAGTGCTATTTGGAGGCAGGCGGATCTCACGTGGGCCCCATCCTTCTCACACACGTTACTTCTCTGCACTCAGTTCGCTCATCTGTGGAACGCGACTTTAAAGACACCTTTCATGAGCGTGCGCGGTACACACAGCTCCCCGCCGCTCCCTTCTCCCCCCCTCCACCTCTCCGTCCCTTCCCTTCTGCAAAAGACCCGCGTCCCTCCTTCCCAGCATCTTATTCTGATCCTCGCCCGTTCATCAGGTTCTCACGAAAGAGGAGTTACGCGGCACCGCAGCCTGTGTGTCTGACTTATTTCACTTTTAATGAGGACAAAATGATTATTTTAAGCTACCGCGAACTGGAGCTTTCATCATACAAAACCTTGCCCGGGGCAGTAGGGAAATGAAGGAGGAAAGTGTCTGAGCGAGTCTGGTTGGGAGGAGGACGAAGATGAGGGCTGAGGAAGAGGGTGCGAATCAGCAGTCTCCCTCTCCGGCCGTGCACACCCTGGGGTCCAGGGCTTCCTTCTTGCTATGTAGTTCAGGCTGGCCTTGAACTCACAGTGGCCACGAGGTGACCCTCCTGCCTCAGCCTCCCAGAGTGCCGGGATTACAGGGCCAGAAGAATTCAGTGCTTCCAAAAGCTACACGTGGGTCCTCTGGCGGCGGGGCTGGGTGCGGAGTCCGGAGCCTGCGTCCCGACGGACTGGTTTGTCGGGATCCTCCCTGCCGCCCTGCCGGGCCATTGGTCAGCATTTCGGCTTTCCTGCAGCCAGCCAGGCTGCACAGGCCCTCGCGCGTGCTGGGAATGTCGCTGCCAGCTTGTCCCCCTGCTGTCGTCCTCCCCTCTGGGCCACCTCAGGCTCTGAGGAAAGAGAGGCACCTGGGTCCGGCTCCGTTGCTCCCGCTGGGCCTGTGTTCCCTGCTGAGGCCCACAAAGGGAGAGGAAACCCCGCATCCCTGCTCTCCGAGGGCTGAGTCACGGGGCGGGGATGCTCGCTGGGGCCCGGGTGCCTCTGCCGCCTGCCCCGGAGACCGCAGCTCCACGGCCCTGTCAGGTGACAGGGGACACATTCCCGATCGGCCACGCCAGAGGGAAGCTCTGGTTGCTCTGTGGGTCACGTCAGTGACCTGGGGGAGGCGGAGCTCACGCGCCAGAACCAGCAGGGACCTCGTGCCCCAAGCCCAGACGGAAGCCGCAGGGCCCCCAGCTCAGAGCGCCGTCCCCACGGGAGCCAGCTGTGCCTGGCCGGTCTCCGTACACACGTGCTGATGTCCCCTTGGGTGCCCGCGACTGTCCCCAAAACAGCCATGTCACAGGAAGAGGCCTCCGTCTGCAGCGCGGCTGGGGCCTCAGTTTACCCTGATGACTCTGGCCACTGCCCTGGACGCCCTGATGAGGCCGCCTGCTCCGTCTGGGACCTGGCACAGCACCAGCGCAGCTCATGGCACAGAGAGGCGAGGGACTTTTGTTTTCCCTCTTGTATTAAAATGCTTTTCTAACAGTTTAACTTCAATCATGGTTTGGGCTTCTCAGGCCTCTGCAGCCATTTACACACACACACACACACACACACACACACACACACACACACACACGCCTCTTTTTCTACCTATTTGTAAAAAAGGTTTGTAGTAAAGAAATCAGAGTTCCTCGCTCTCTGTCTGTCTGTCTACCTAAGTATCTTAAAATGTACCCAGGACCATAAAATGGCTACTGCCAGCAGGGCACCGAGGCATGGGCCTAACAGGGACCCCCACAGGTGCCCAGTGTGAGACTGTGCCTTCTGAAGCAGGAATTCCTTGCTTCTGGTGGTGCAGGAAGCAGGATAAGCACTCGTGGTTCCTGTGTGCCACAGACTTCTGGGCCTCTTGGGGCCTGCACAGGGGCTGCCCAGGGACCTGGCCACTGCCCAGGGCGGTATCTGGGCCTGGCTTGGACGGTGGCCCTGGGATGGTTCAGGGGCCCAAATAGCCCCATGACCCAAGCTTCCATGGACAGCATCCTGTGAACAGCGTTCCGTGGACAGTGCTCCTGTGGACAGCGTCCCGTGGATAGCATCCCATGGACAGCGTTCCTGTGGACAGCATCCTGTGGACAGCGTCCCTGTGAACAGCATTCCGTGGACAGCATCCCTGTGAACAGCATTCCGTGGACAGCATCCCTGTGAACAGTTGTCCCGTGGACAGCATTCCGTGGATAGCATCCCGTGGACAGCGTTCATATGGACAGTGTTCCTGTGGACAGCATCCTGTGGACATTGTCCCTGTGAACAGCATTCCGTGGACAGCATCCCGTGGACAGCATCCCGTGAACGGTGTTCCGTGGACAGTGCTCCTGTGGACAGCGTCCCAGGGACAGAATCCCGTGGACAGCATTCATATGGACAGCGTTCCTATGGACAGCATCCTGTGGACAGCGTCCCTGTGAACAGCATTCCGTGGAAAGCATCCCTGTGAACAGGGTCCCGTGGACAGCGTTCCGTGGACAGCGTCCGTGGGCAGTGTGCGCCCTGGCTGCATTCAGACCTCACGTGGCATCTGAGATCTGCACCGGAGGCCAGGCCTTGGGACCTTTCCCAAACCGAACCTGGAGCAGAGCTCACACACAGCAGACACCAGGTGAGGTTAATGATGGGGCTACATCCAGGATGTCTGTGCCACCCTCGCCCCTTAGCAAGCGTCACTTCTAGCTCCACGTGACCCTTGGGGGACTGAGGTCTGGAGAACCGAATGTCCCAGAGAGCAGCACTGGAAAAGATAGGTCAGCAGGCCTCCAGTCTGTGTCCGCCTTCCCGGGCTCGGGAGTGGCCTGCGCCCAAGGCTTACCGCTGGCTGTGCCCAGCACCCGCTTGCTGTCACAGTGACTCCACAGTGGTCTCAGCCCCTTGTCAGGGAGGAGCCTAAGGCTAAGCCTGTGCACTCGTTCTGACCTACAAGGTACATGGGGAAGGCTGCATTGTGGAGCCCAAGGGAGCAGGAAACAGCTGACCATCTGCCTTGGCGCTCCCATGAGAGGGCAGGATGCCTGCAACTGCTCTGTATGCATGAGGCAGCAGGGGGATGAGGACTTGAGGTTCTCATTAAGGTGCTGAACCAGTAGCCCACAGACAGACTGTGTGCACAATTTTCAACAAGATGCCGAGTTCCTTTTTGGCTTAGGCTGCTTGGAGCTAGGTGACTTCTGTTCCTGGAGCTGCTACCATCTCAGCACTGTCACTTCCTCCCTTATCTTGGAGACCTGGGTGATCCCAGCTCCTGTGGCCTGGGGGCACCCAAGAGCCACCTGGCATCTTCACATCTCCCGAGAACTGGAGTCCCTCACCCTTGGGCTGCACAGCCTGCTCTGGCTCGCCACAGCCCACTTCCCTTAAGACAGCCTTCTTTCGGGCTCAGCTTGTGTCCCACCCCCCGCCTCCCCGCACCAGAAATCGAACTCAGGACCTCACTCAGGAAAGTATGGCGCCACGGAGCTACATCCTCGGCCCTTTTCTTTATCGTTTCAACAAAGGAAGAAGCGCAGACAGAACAGAAGCACCACGGGCCACTCCAGGATGCAGAAGTCACCGCACCGAGCTCCCATCCGACCACACCAAGCCCTGGCTTCGGCAAAGTGCACCCCAGGGCGTTTGCTGAATGAATAACTGAACTTGCCTCTGATGAGTCAGGTTACTTAGCGCTTTCATAGCGTCCCGGGGTCCTAACAGTGAGCAGTTGTCATCACCGCGGTGCCAAGGGTCTGGTCGTGTGCTTCTGTCTGTTTACTCCCCAGGCGCTACCAGGACAGGGTGGGGCGATCCGGCTGCCCAGCGGTGATGGTGACCGGCACAGAGGTCCGGGGCGCCGGGGCTGTGGGAGGAGCCGGGGCCTGCGCCTTCCTCCCCAGGGGACCTCTGGTGGAGGACAGCCCCTTCCGTCCCATTCAGTGAACACCGCCTGAGCACCTACCGCATACCAGCACTCTGGGGGCAGCCCACACCGCGGCGGTTTTAAAAATGTACTTTGGCGGGGGTGGGGGGTGGGAAACTGCATGTGGTGGTGCACACCTATAATACCAGATTACTGGAAGGCTGAGGCAGGAGGGTCTCAAGTTTGTGCCAGACGGGCAATTTAGCAACTGGGCCAATTCCTGTCTCAAAATGAAAACTAACAAAGGACTGGTGAAATAGTGAAGGCCCTGGGTTCAATCCCCAGCGCTACAAGAACAGAAGTGCTTTGGAATCACGCAGGCGGGGGTGCGTTCTGAGTCTTCCACTCCACCCAGGTCGCCCTGACCGAGCTCTGTCACCCCGGGCCCGGGTCCCCAAGGGTGAAAGGGCGGCCGAAGCCCCGCCCAAAGCTCCACAGACGCCTTGGGATCGCCCTGACCGAGCTCTGTCACCCCGGGCCCGGGTCCCCAAGGGTGAAAGGGCGGCCGAAGCCCCGCCCAAAGCTCCACAGACGCCTTGGGCGCCCGGGCCGGCGCTGTCCTCGCTTCCCCTCCCACCCCTGCCCGGAGGCCCTGGACGCGAACCGCATTTCCCACAGCTGGGGCATCGGTGACCCCCAGGCTGCCTGGAACCGGCCGTTCCGTTCCGGCGCCAAGTCAGCCGCTCGCTCCCTGGCCTGCGGGGTCACCGCTGTGGTCCCGTGTGCCCCCTAGCGGCCAGGAGCGCACACAGCCCTCGCCTACAACGGGTGGGGTGGGACTGGTGGATCAGGGAAACTGAGGCACGGAGAAAGCAAGCAAGCTTGCCGCAGGCCCAGGCCGACGTGGAAATCGGGGCCTTGAAGTGCGTTTTCTGAGTCGCTCCTGGCCTGAACTTCGCCCGCACAGCTCACGCACAGTCAGTCGACAAGCACGGGTGAGCACTGGAGTTGGACACCCGGCAGCGGCAGGACCCAGGGTGGAGCGGGCGAGTCTCAGTCCCTAGAGCCATGGGGAGAGAGGTACGGAAGTGGACGGGGACAGTGCCGCCTCTGGGGGGCGAGGGAGAGCTCCGCGGCCGGCTGAGGGACCCGAGTCGTGGAGACGCTCCTGTGGCTGCGACGGGGGTTTGCACAAAGGGAGGAGCTCTCGCGGCACCCGGAGGTGTCTTGAAACAGGCTTCCCCGAACCTCTAGGCTCAGCGATCAGTGCCTCTCCTCCATCAAGCCTCGCCCGACCCCTTCTCACCCCAACTCCGCCCACACAGCGCCCAGCCTGGCTCCTAACTGGTTTGTTCACTGCCCGAGGGTGGCTGGGTCACTCAGCTCTCCCTGGGAGGCAGTGTATCTTTAGTGTTCCTCTCAATGTTTCCAGAAAGAGACACTGGAAAACGTGTAAATTACTTCAAAGTGGACAGAAGGTAACAAAATCGGCAGGGCTGCATCTCCTTTGGCTCAGGTTGGCCTCGGAACCCCCGGCGATTCTCCTGCCTCAGCCTCCCGGATGCTGGGACTACAGATGCCTGGCTGTCTGCTGCCCAGTTTTATATTTCGCTCCTCTTCAGCAGAAGCATTTGCCCATGCGATAATAACTCTTCAGAAGCACCGTGGTTTAAAATGTATTTTGACAGAGTTTCAGAACTAAAAATAATAAATAGCAGGAAGGAGGCTGATTTGCTTCTCGCAGACCTGATCCAGCTGCATCCACATTTCACTCCGCTCCCGTTACCGCCCGAGCGTGGGGAGACGGCTTCCCCGAAGTGTTTGTGTGCGTCCCTGAGTGAGGAGTTCTGCTGAGACCACGCCACCCTCAGCCAAGCAGGCTGCGGACACAGACACCACAGACACCCAGTTACAGCCTCCCCGGAGAATGTCCCTCACAGCCAGAGAAAGCCCGGCATGGTACACTTTGTCCTACTGTCGGGTCTCTTTAGCCTCCTTCGACCGGGGACGCTTTCGAAGTCTTTCTCTATATTTCACATTGTTGATTTTTTAAAGAGTAAGATCCAAGCTGGGCATTGAGGTGAATACCTGTAATCCCAGCACTTGGGAGGCTGAGGCAGGAGGATACCCCGAGTTCAAGCCCAGCCTGAACCACAGTGAGACTGTCCCATAAAGAGAAAGGAAAAGAGAGAGAGAGAGTAAGGACCTGTTACTTGGCAGGCCGCCACTCGGTATGGCTTCGTCGCGTTTCCTCCGGGGAGACACAGGCACGCACCTCCGGCAGGGGAACTGTTCTCCTCAGGTAACCACGGATCTCGGGTGTTTTAGAATCTTGCCATAACTCTGAAGTGAAAGCCCTGAACACCACCCCTTGTCTGCTGGTTTCTTCCCAAGGTTCTTCAGAAGGGGCCCTCGAGCCGGCGTCCACGGCCACCAAGGCCCTGTGCAACGTGATGGCCACAGGGCTCTGACAGTGCGCCCTCCCTCCCGCCTCCCGGTGCCAGGCTGCAGGTCCCAGGCCCGGGGCGCTGCCGTCTGTGGCCACAGTGGGCGCCCGGGAGTAAGGGCTGGGGGCCGTGATGAGGCCGCTCACCAGCCAGGAGGAGGGGCCCATGTCCCATTGGGGCTGCTCCCAGCAGGCAGTGATGGCCGAGGGGAGACAGAGGAGCCAATACTGCAGGTGCGTGTGCGCTTGTGTGTGTGTGCACGTGCGTGTGTGCGCGCGTGTGTGATCTCCACCAGCCAGCAGGACACTGCACCGAGGCTACGCCCGGCTGGAAGCGATTCCGGGCCTCAGGGCCACGGTCACTCGGGCTGTCAGAGAGAGGTTCGTGGCCAGGAAAGAGGCAGCCCCAGGGGTCCCCAGACACGCGCAGCCCCAAACACCGTGGGGGTGCAGGCCATTGGCTTCCACGCACTGGGGGCAAAAGCAGCCCACGCACAGACAAGTGACCACCTGGGACAGCCCCCGAAGGACGCCACACCCGGGGCAGAGAGGCTCGGCGATTCCGAGAGAAGAGGTAGAAGGGAGGGAAAGCCATCAAAGTCACTGCCAGTCCTGATGGGCTCGCGGGCCCCCCACTGGCTGGGCGATCGTATGGGACAGCAGAGACACCCGGGGCAGGGGTGACATTTTCCCCACGAAGCCTTGGCTCGCAGGGGAGGCCACGGAGGCTGAACAGTTGTGCCAGGCCTGACAGAGAGATCAAAGTGTCGGGATGAGGCCACAGTGTGACCGGACGAAATGTGTCATTCTGACTCAGTTTTGCATCTCACTTTCAAAAAAATACAAAAGTCTGAGAAGCAGTTGTGAAATGACCTGTCATCCCAGCATCCGGGAGGCTGAGGCAGGAGGATCACCATGAATTTGAAGGCGTACTGGGATGCATAGTGAGTTCAAGGCCAGCCTGAATATATAGTGAGATCCCATCTTTAAAAACAAAACAAAACAAGACAAAATGGAAAAAGAAAATAAAACAAACATGAAGAGTATTTTACTTTTAAGTTTACAGTTTGTTTTAAGAGGGGGGAAAAAAAGACAGACCCCTTAGGGACGGAACAGTTCTCTGGTTCTCCGCCAGAGGGCAGAGCTGGCCAGAGTTGCACAGAGAGGCTGGGCTCCAGCGCCTCCGCGTGAGGGGGAGGGGACCGAGGGGCCGAGGGCGGGGGCAGC
>NW_022900945.1:4813965-4814332 GCF_012274545.1 Fukomys damarensis
GCAGGCGAGCAGGTCAGGACTCGGTGCTGACTCTGCTCGGCCGGGGCAGAGGGTCCCCGGGACGGACGGTGACGGTGCCGCTGCCCGAGGGAGGAGAGAGGCACGCGGCCGGTGTCTCAGAGCAGAGCAGGGGGCACGGAGACCCAAGACCCCAGACACCCGGTCCGTCTGTCTGCTCAGGACGGCGCTGCCGGCGTCGCGGAAGCTGCCAAGGTCAGTGCAGTGCAGTGCAGGAGGCCCCGGGGCAAAGGTCCCTCGAGGAAGGAAAGCACGCGAGGGGCCGGGCAGAACACCTCCCGTCCCCGGCCCGCTCCTGCTCCCTGTGGTTCTGCACTCGCCGGTCCGCTCGCGGGACCTGGGTTAGGAC
>NW_022900945.1:4823637-4824291 GCF_012274545.1 Fukomys damarensis
TCCTGCGGCAGGGCAAGTCTGCGCCAGCATCTTGGTGGGCACACACGGGGCCAGGCCCGACCCGGAGGGAAGCTCACTGGTTCTCTGGGGCCCAGGCACAGCCCTGCTACGGGGTCTTCTTTTCTTTTTGAGATGATCTAACGTTGTAGTCCTGGCCGGCCTTGAACCACAAGCGATCCTCCTGCCTCAGCCTCCCAGGCATAGTGTCTGGCAAAGCTTGGTTTCACACAGGTCAGAGCACCCTGATCACAGCCTCCTACCCCAAGCCACAAATCCGCCCTGAGATCACGGGAGAAGCAATGTTGGGGTCCCGAGCCCAGGAGTGGAGACTGAATGTGACCCCAAACACACGCAGGCTGCTGGGGGGTGCAGGGACACGGCCGGGTCCACCCTGTGGCTGAACGGGCGTTTGAGCCTCCGCCTGAAACCTGCCACCCAGCAGGGCGCACGTACACGCACACGCACACACGTGCACACACACACGTGCACAGAGTCCCCGCCCCCTTAAAGAGCACGTGACAGGAAGGAAGTCAGGTCTGGATCGGCCGGAAGAGCACACACACTTCCGGTACGTGAGCACCAGCTGCATGGCGGGGCGGTGGGGGCCCAGGACGGCCCTGGACGCGGGCGGAGAGCAGGCGAGCAGGTCAGGAC
>NW_022900945.1:4824689-4825155 GCF_012274545.1 Fukomys damarensis
GTCAGGAAGCCCGTGTAGCGTGTACCCGGGGGCCGACAGACCCCAGAGCAGGCTCCTAACTGGGGGCTCCGGTGTCCCGAGCCCCTACCTGCTGGGTATATCCACCTCCCTCCCTCCCGTCCATCACGACTAACCTGCCCCTCTGAACTTTCCTCCTGGGCGCCCGCGCCCAGCCGACCCCACCTCGGACGCATTCTCTCCTCTCCTCTCCCGCACGTCTCTTTCCTCACTTGCTTTTTCTCTCTGCTGTGTCCTGTGGGTGTTTCAAAGCTACCTGAGATGTCACTGAAAGAAGACGGGCGCAGGCAAGGCAGACACGTTCGGAATGGTGGTCACACCGCGGTGCCACCAAGGCCCCACGTCTCACCCTGCGGCAGGACCTGCCCGGACCGGAAGTTGGATGGCTGGTGACAACCTAACGCCCATCCTCTCGTGGGGACAGGTACTTTTTTTTTTTTTTTTTTTC
>NW_022900945.1:4825242-4850983 GCF_012274545.1 Fukomys damarensis
TACCGGGGATAACTCGGGACCTTGCGCTTGTGAGGCAGGCGGTGGCACCACTGAGCTAAGTCCCCGGCAGGGACAGGTACGTTTTAGCTGATATTTTGAAGAGTTAAAAAAAAATCTATAAGTATCATTCACTTATGGTGAAGAGGTTATAGAATCTTTTGTAAATGGGAAAAAACCAAACTAAAAGAAAACAGAACCAAAAAAAAGTGGGAAAGGATCAAGAGACATCGGCGGGGAGCACAGTGAGGATGTGCTGGACACGGCCACCTCTGGCGGATGTGGTCGTGCGGACTGCAGATACGGGGCTGCGGAGATTTAAATAAACACGGCACAGACGCCAGCGGGCAGGTGCCTCCTGCACACCTCCAACGCCCCCTGGGAGGAGCGGTGCCCCGTGAACAGTGGGCGTGGCCTGCTGCTGCTGTCACTGCCACTGCCGAGCCCTCAAGTCACCGACGCCGCTCGCCCCCGTCCCCTGTGCTCGCATTTCACGGGTTAGAAAGTAGCGTTACACGAGTTGTTCTTTTGGATCTTTTCTTTTTGGGGGTGGTTTGATACAGGGTCTCTGTGCAGCCTAGGCTGGCCTCAGACTGGAGGTGATCTTCCTGCCTCAGCCTCCTGGATGCTGGGATGACAGGTGTGTGCCCCACTTCTGGCTCTTCTCGGAGACCTCTGAATTAAGTATTATGGCCATGCACAGATAGGTGAACTGCAGCTCAGGAGGCTGAGTCTGTGAGGCTCCCAGCAGGCTGGGGGTAAATTTCTCCATCGCGAGTGAGTGTCAAGCCATCCGTGAACATGGGCCCAGGGAGAGGACCCTGCGTCTGTGGCTCCCGGGTGCTGTGTGGCTCTGGCATATGGTGCAGCAGAGTCCACGCTGGGGCCGTGTCCAGTACCGGCTACACCCTCAGCCCTGCTCTGGGGCCACAGTGGAGCAGAGGGACTCTTAGAGGGGCCTCCGAAGGGTGGTAGGCGGCTCGCAGGTGGCCCCAAGGGAGGAGGGCGCTTCCTGTGGTGCCATGGGAGTGCCCGGTTTGGGGGACCACCCTGTGAACTGACGGGAGCTCGGGGGGCTCGGAGTGCCAGTCAGCAGGACAGGGTGGCGGCCCAGCTTGGTCCCCACCCACACCCTTCCTGTTCCACACAGCTGTTCTCAGGGACCCCAGACACTGAGGGTCTCCCACTCCTGCAATCAGATTCCGAGGCTCCCCTCATCCAGGAGAATCTGAGCCAGACCACGTGTGTTGCACATTGTAATCTCAGTACCCTGGGAGGCTGAGGCAGAAGGGTTTCAAGTTAAAGCAGCCTGGCACAATCCTGCTTCAAAATTAAAAAAAAAAAATATGTTAAAACAGGGCTGGATCATAAAGGCCCTGGGTTCAATCCCTGGGATCATAAATAAATAGGAAAGAAAAGAAAAATAAATAAGAGAATCTATATGTCCTCCCTGTGACCCAAGCAAGCCACATGCCTGCCTCAGCCTGAGGAACGCTGGGCCATTCTGGCTTTGGCCCCAGCACCTATCTATCTCTCGACACCGTCTCAGGACCTTGTGAGCAGTGAAGGACAACAAAGCACACAGTGTGGCCACGGTTTCACTTCTGCCGACAGCCAGTGACCCCTTAGAATCCGAGCCCTAAGGGCCTGGGCCTGACGGCTGAAGGGCCAGCTCGCAGCAGAGGAACAACACGACCGACAAAGTCCAGCCCAAATTGGTGGGCCAGGAGGCTGGGAGAGAAATAAACAGCTGCTATTTAGAGTGAGTACCTTTTGGCGTGGTTGTTACACAGCAAAAGCTAACCAATACACACTGCAAATAAGAGTACAGCCATGATCTTTCAGGGAGCAAAGCCACATTAGAGCCCTAGGAGCTCTGGCTTAAAACGAACTTTGCTTCCCTGGCACTAAAGGAAATTTTCTACTGCAGCATCATCACCCCACAACCACCACATTTAGGTGAAATGCGATAAAAAAAAAAAAAAAAAAAAAAAAAAAAAAAAAAAAAAAAAAAACAGGTGAAAAAGAAAGCCAGCAGCCCTAGGATGCTGCAGCTTTGAGCCAGTGTTCGTGACAAGGCAGGCGCTGGGTTGTCTGAATTCTTTGGCCGAAGTCACACTTTGTTGTTTTGGCCTCTGCCTGAGACAAGCAGACCATCAACACAGGCCTGGAAATAGTTTCTTTACAAAAAAAGTTGGTATTTTAATAGCGTCTGGCATGCAGTCCTAGGTCTTTTTCTTGCCCATGTTCTTAGCAAAAGAACGTGGCTGGCTGTGCTTTTGTCAGGCAGGGAAACACTGTAAATCATTCTGGAGACCAAAACCAAAGCACAAATAGAGAGACATACAGTCCTAGGCCAGGGGTCGCAGCTCGTTTGGAGTGACCACTTCCACACGCCTGCAGGCCGGTCGCTCTGCTTCGGTGACGGGGAGAACTTACTTGGACGTGTTTGTGTGGTCCAGGTCCTCAGGGTTCAAGTGGAGGAAGGATCTGCAAAGGCATCAGACAAACGCCCGTAAGTAAATCGCAGCTGGAGGGGGCCGGCTCTCCATCCCAAGTGGCTGCTACGACGAGGATTTATTCTCTGAGTTAAAGACTAACAGCGCTTTTTCTGGCTCTTGATGGAACAAGGAGTGGCTTTTGGCCCACAGATCTCCACTTCCGGAACAGTGCTCTCCCTTCGGCTGTGGGGCAGCTGGACCTGAGGCCAGCATAACTATAAATGGTAGTGTTTGCACGCAAGCCCCTCTGCTGTCGGTGGAGCCTGCTTGGTCGCTGCTCTGGCAGGCCCAGGCCCAGTTTCCACGACGGGACAGGGGACAGGCTGCACTCGAGGACAGGAGGCCACGCCTGGGCCCGGGTCACTCACACAAGAAGCCACGGAGCCTTGCGTGTTGGTCACTGCCAGAGCGGCAGTGCAGACCACGGGGCCACTAAACAGCCCGGCGGCCACCGGAAGGGACAGCGGATGACGTGAATCAGTTGTGGTCTCCCTAGTGTGGACCCTGAGAGGATGGGAGGCTGCTCCGTGAGAGAAGAGGAAGAGGAGGACGGCAGCGGGAGGGCGTGAGGCTGGAACCGGGCGCGACTGTGACCGACATTCGGAGGATGCACGGACCCCAAAGCTGTGACACTCGGGCCTGGGGGGATGGAAGTGGGCCGTGTGCAGCCACCAAGCTACCCACGGAGCCAGCGGCACCAAGAGTTCGTGGGAGACAGACGCACTCGGCTCACTCATACGGAGTGCCACACGCGTGCTGTGCGCAGTGGAAAAGGCTGCCGACCCACGTCACATCCTTCTACTCTCTCCTAACAACTGTGTATGTTTGACGTTCTCAAAATATGATCTGCTGTGTACAGACGGGAAAACGGTTGCTGTCGGGAAGCAGGTTAATGGCTATCACCTCACATGGCTTTTTTGGTGATAAAAGCAGCTAAATTATACTTCGCTAACAAAAGCCTCAAACATGACAGTGTTTTATTTATTTTTTGTTTTTTTTTCAGACAGGGTCTCGATGTGTAGTTCAGGCTGCTCTTTTACTCACTCTGTAGCCCAGGCTGGATTTGAACTCACAGAGATCCTCCTGCCTCAGCCTCCCAAGCGCTGGGATGACAGGTGTGCACCACCAGGGCCTTAGGATGTCATTTAGCAGAAATCACCAAGCAGCAGCAGTGAAGATTTACACACACATGCTGCTGTTGCTCCTGTCCACTCATGAGCCTCACGGTCACGTTGTGGAGTGAGAGCTGCATCATCTAAGGACTCTGGGACACGACAGGGACAGGCAGGCCACAGGCAGCGACAATGCTGCCCAGGGCCTGTGCCCTTGGCCACTGGACTCCACTGAAATGGGCCAGGCTGGGAGCCCTCATTTTCCATCCTGATCACAGCCTGCCTGGGCCGGGGTGCCCACTGACACCTGGGTGGGCTCAGCGCCAGCCTTAGTTCTTATTTTGAGACAAAGCCTCACGAAATGGCACAGGCTGACTTCAAAGTTTCAGGTGTGCTTTTCTCTCTGTTAATCCTCAGACTCTGAGGAAATTACTCAGTGAGCTATGTCAGACCACACACACGTGCTCGGCGCCCAAGTCATGCACGCTGGAGCCGGCGCTGCGGTGCAGCTTAGCATCCACGCGGGGTGGCCAGGCAAGGAGAGGAGACAGGGCTGAAGACTCAGCTCAACAACAAAACTAAACCGGAAATTCCACTCAGCCCAGCCTTCCTCCTTCCAGGCATCGATGTCACCGTGCGGGATCTGTGCACACCATGTTTAGAGCAGCACAGCCCGAAAAGCTAAATCTGGGAAGTGGCCCGGGTGTCCACCAGCGGGGGAATGTGAGTTTAACACAGTGGAGTACTACTCTGCCATAAAGAAGGGTAACCGGGACTCATTTGTGGGGAAATGCTGCACCTCCAGGCCACAAAGTTGAGTGAAATAAGACAGAAAGAGCCGGGGATTTGGCTCAGTGGTTGCACCACCTGCTGCCTCACAAGCCCAAGGGCCCGAGTTCGATTCCTGGCACCAATAATAAATAAGTCTGACACAGAAGCTTAAACTTCACATGATTTCTCTTCTATGAGAAACCCAAAGTATAAACAATAGAAAAGGATAAAAGGAAAGATTGGAGTAGACCTTTTCAAACGGGAAGAGAGTCCAGAGCTGGGGTGGGCAGAGGGGAGTGGAAAAAGGAGAATCCCCAAGAGGAACGCAGACACCACGAACTGCAGACACGCACCGCAGCCTGCGCAGACTCCAGGGTGACGATCCGCCAGCGGGACTGAAGCCAAGCACAGCCCTACTTCACCTTCCACACCAGCCGTACCCAGAGGAAGTGATGGGGGAAACCGAGGCAGCTAGGCTGGCGGGCGCCTGCGCCATGGCCCGCAGTCCCACAGCGCATCTCCTTCCTGCCTCCTCCCCCGGGACTGCGAAGGCGACCAGCGGGGCTGGGGACACCTCCTCCGGCAGCAGAGGGCCCCGGGTTCAGACCTGGGTGTGGGAGCCGGAGCCCGGGCAGCCCAGAGACCCTGCCACGCTGGTGTCCCGGGCCCCACTCTCAGGCAGATGCCACCAGCCATGGGCCACCGTTCCCAGCACCACCGGTGAAGGACACAGTGCCCAGCGACCTCACAACCAGTGCCACTAATGGCCACGCCCACCTCTGCCCCTGCATTTCCACGAGGAAATCAACAACTCCGAGAGCAGCTCCTCCTGACAGAGTCCGGAGCGCAGCCTGTGTGCCGGGCGCCGCGAGGTTCGGGGTACAGGGGAGGGAAGGGGACCACGTTCCTGTTGAGCTCAACGCTCCTGCACTGCCACAGCAGGGAGAAGACAAACCTGTGAAGAAGCCACCCTGAGCCCACAGGCACCAGTGCCACGTCCGGAGTCCAGAAGGGGAAGAAAGGCGGGGTCTGGGCCAGTTCCGAGGAAAAGCCTTGGGAGAGAGGAAGCCATGCGGCCGGGAAGCACAGCCCCTCACCCAGCAACTGGGTCGGACTGACTCTGCTACACGGGCACCTGCATGAAGCTGCCGGGTGTGGTGGGGCACACGTCATCCCAGCACTCGGGAGGCTGAGGCAGGAGGATCCCCAGGGGTTCAAGGCCAGCCTGGGTGACACAGCGAGAGAGATCCTGCCTCAAAACAAAAACAAGTTGAGAGCTGTGCAGTCCAAGGCACGTGTGGCTGAATTAACCACAAGGACGAGCTCGCTGTCCATCCCTGCTCACACAAGCCACAGGATTGAGAACGGCCCCGAGTGGACTGCTGAGGAGACCGCCGGAGATTGCTCCTCCACCCTCTGGTCTGTCTGTTTTCCTCTCCAGGCTCTGATCCAGTGTCATCCCAGACAGGAAGGAGATGGGAAAGGAGCTTCGGGCACAGGATCTGTGGTGGCCAAGAGCAACGCCCTCGCTGCTTTGAGTCCGCGAACGGCTGCGCCCCAGGTGGGCGGGACGTGTGTGCTGTGCCAGCTGCCCGCCTTCTCCAGTGCCCGCCGTCCCGAGAGGACAGTTGGTCCCTGGCCACCGCCCACACCTGCACCCAGGGCTGCGAAACCTCAACACCTGCAGAGAGGCTGAGGCAGAAAGACTTCTGCTCCTGTCAAGGCCGGGGAAAACCTGCTTCCTGTTCACAGGCGCGTTGGGACACGCGGTGAAAAGTCAGTGAGAGCCGGAGGCAGGAACAGCACACGCCGCAGTGCTTTTCTGCTTTTCTACTGGAAGGGCAGAGGCAGCTTTTAAAAGCCACACCCTTGGAAGTGACCCACACTCAGGCTGGGGCCGTGGTCTGTTTCTGCTGCCCTGGCAGACACAGGTGTCTCTCTGTGACTTGTGCCGCTGTGTGTGTGACACTGGGGAGGGACCCACGGGGCTCTGCAGGTGGACACAGGCTCCTCTCTCAGCGTCAGCTCCCTGGGGGCGCCGTGCCCTCGCAGAGTGGGTGGACAGGTGGAAAGCACGCGCCAGCCCGGGGCCCCGAGGAGGGGGTGCCTCCACGGCGCCCCCTGCCGCTGCTCCTGCGCACCCCCACCCTGAGGATGTGAATGCAGTTTCTGCACCTCCTCCACACCCTTCCCGCTGAAAAGCCACACGGATCGCACGTGGGCCAGTTAAGCTTTGATGACCACAGGCGCTGCGGCGCCAGGCGTCTTCGTGTTCCCCTTCTCATCTCTTTACCTTGTTCCTCTAGCTTCCTTGCATTCTAGCAGCAGAATCACTAGTTTCTCTCCACTTACAGGGATTTTTACTGAAATACACGTTCTTAGCTGGTCAGAGATATTTTGTTGATTTTCTGTTGTCTGAATTATGAAAATAAATACTTTCCTCTCCCTCTAGCCATGACAACCACGAAGGAAGCGATGTGCGGTTTTTGGGCTGTTCCGACTTAGGCCGTCGCTCTCTGACTGCAGAGGGTGGGTTTCGGTGCCCACCTGCCTTGAGCCTGGGTCCTGACCGCTGAGTCCAGCGTCTGCACCTCGTGTGCCTACCTTGAAGTTTACTAAATTTCTAGCACATTCTGTAGGCTCCCGCTTCATCTGAAAGCTTTACATCTTTGCTTTCCTTCGGAAGAAAGGCTCCTAAAATCAAACCCAGAAAGAGCCAGCCTGTCTTCTCTAGGCCTGCATCAGTTTCTTTTGGTGATTTCTGTGTTTCTGTTTAGTTTTGGTTGAGACCAGGTCTCACTATGTAGCCCAGGCTGGCCTTGAACTCACTGCAGTCCTCCTGCCTCAGCCTCCTGAGTGCTGGGATTACAGATGTGCGCCACCATGCCCGGCTCCACAGGAAGTTGAGGGGCTGCTGAGGAGGAGACCCAGGAAAGATATGCCATCCTCTCCCCCTTCCTTAAAACGGAACTTTTCTGCAGATCCCATGAAGGAGACTGGAATTCTCGCCCCTAAACAGGATGCTCTTCCGTCTCTCGGTGTCACCGCGGCCCTGGGTGACACAGCGACTCCTTGCATCCTCTGGCTGCTGTGTGGACCCTGCTCGCCAGGGCCCGGTGCCCAGGTGATGACACCGCCAAGGCCAAGGCGCTGGCGGCCAGCGTGGACCTCTTAATCTAATGAGTCGCCATCACTCCCCAGACCCTGGCTGGAGCCCCGGGCGCCCAGGGACTGCTGATGAAGCTCTCCGCGTGCCCTGTGTCCAGCGGCTGCGACTCTGACCAGGCAGCCCGGGGCACCTGGGGAAGGTGAACCACAGACGCTTATCAAGCAGGGGCGCGTGCGACAGTCCTTCCAAGATGGTCATGGGGTGCAGGGACATAGGCCAACAGCCACAGAGCCCAAGATCAGACGCACGCCAGGCCGTCAGGGAGCATGAGGCCCTGATGCCCGTGGAGATTTGCACAGGAAGTGGAGCTTGGACTCCTACGAGCACATCTCCCGAGAGCAGTCAGAGGTGGAACTGAATAAGCCAGCGGACAGCCGGGCTCTCCTCCTCCAGGACAGGACTCCCACACCATGGATCTGGTGACCCCACTCCCCTGCCCAGGCCCTGCGTCTCCGCGCCTTCCCTCGGCTAATTCCAGCTTGTCCGAGACTTTCCGAGCTTGGGCGCAGTGCCCTCAGATGGACCAGCATGGGGCCGTTGCTGGTACCTGCACCCTCGGAGGATGCCCAGCCCAGAGTCTGCAACGCCCAGTGGGCGCACGGTAAACGCGTCTCCTAGCTGCCCTGTCCATACGGCTCTCTCATCTACTGCTGCTCATGAAGATTCTGCAAAGGCCGAGGGAAATGGGCCTTTCAGCCTCCTGTCTCAGCTCCCTGCCATTCTGCTCCTGACTGGGTGTCATTCGGAAAATCACACGCTTGTGAGTTAAAAATTCACACACGAAGCGTTCTCACACTCGTCAGTTAAGTGCTGGAGCTATGTTTCTGCTCATGCCTCCCCTGCTCTGGCACAAGGGGACCTTGGGCAGGGGCCTGGGCCCTGTCCTGCCAGGGGGAGGTGGCACTGTTCCACCTGGTGGCCCCTGGGACCACATGAGACCCTGCGGGGCCGGAAGCCCTGGTGCCAGCTAATCAAGCAGCAGCAAACCATGAACTGAACCCCGTACAAGTGTGAAACTCCCCCTCCGCACCAAGCCCGAAGCGGGGAAAGGGCTCTGGGTGAGGCAGAGTTCCCAGAAGGCCTTGCTCAGCGGTCCCACAGACTCGTGCCCTCTGGCTCGTGCGGCAGAAGCTGGAGACTCTCTCACCCTGGACAGGATCCTGTCACCTGGACTCTGTGTGTGCCAGGCGTCGTCGCTGCAGCGTGGCTGGCGGACCCAGAGCAGACAGGGAGGGGCCCCCTGGAAAGCAGCAACCAGGGACAGACTTCATGGGGATGTGGAAAGGGACCAGGTCGGGACCTGCAGGGGCATCCTCATGGGGCCAGTGGGGCCTCCAGCCAGATGAGATTTATTTTAGGGGAAGCTAAAAGTTCCTAGCTTTAGCGTAGCTAGTGACCCCCCCCAAAGCTCAACCCTACTCATCAAAACCCGGTGGTGCACACCTGTGATCCCAGCACTCAGGAGGCTGAGGCAGGAGAATCACCATGAGTTCAAGGCCAGCCGGGGCCACATAGTGAGCTCAAGGCCAGCGCGAACTACAAAGTGAGATTTTTTTTTTTCTCAAAAAAAAAAAAAAAAAAAACAGACAAAAAAAGAAAACCTTATTCTCTTATACTTACTTTATCTCGTCGGGGAGAAAAGTCTGTGTTGTGCACGTTAACTGGAATTTATTTTAACTTCCCTCCCTACTCAGTGAGCAGGAAAAAGGACAAGAAGCACCACTGTGCAGGACAGAGGTATGAGGAGGAAGGAGGGAGCCCAGGAGGAAGGCGGGGACAGGGCCCTCCTTGTCCTGCCACCGTGCTGGGCTGATGCTGGGCACCCAGCCTTCTGCTTTTACTCCAGCACGTGGGAAGCTGCACCCCCTGTGCAGGTGCTGTGGTTGTGGTGTCCACGCAGGACGGGGACGGGGATGGGGCCGCAGCCACGCCTGGCCCGGGCCGGGTGCTCAGTTACTGGAGGTCAGCGAAGTGAAGGAAAGGAGCAGGGCAGGAGGCCGTGGGAGTGGGCGGCGGGGCAGCAGGCACGGGCAGGGCCGGGAGGGACAGCCTGGGAGCACAGCAGCGCCTCTCGGCCCCAGCACCGACTGGGCCCCCATGAGCCGGGCGTCTCCAGTGTGGTCACCGAGGGCAGAATTGCGCAGGCAGTGCTGGGAGGGCGCTCAGGCTGGATACCAGCCATCCTGAGAGACCAACGCCAGGCCAAGCAGAGTGAAGCATTCACAGCTGGGTCCCCAGGAAGAGCCAGGCCAAGTGCGGCGAGGAGCCATGCAGTGCGGAGCTGAAAGGGGACCTGGGGGTCTCCAGTCTTCCACCAGGTCCTCGCTGCGTCTAGGAGAGGGCAGTGCCTTCATGCTTCTAGCAAGGCCAGGAAAAGAACTACTTCAAATAAATGCAAGGGAGCACTGTCCTGCTCAGGGCCTGCCCATGGGCTTCACCAAAGCCTGGAGAGCAGACAGCCCCCAGCACCGGTCCCACCTCCCGGCAGGGGAGAGGCCGAGAAGCACTGGCCTTCCAGGGGCCCGGGCACCGATCCCTAATCGCAGTGCTGCCAGAAGCACCCTCCCGCCCTTGCCACCACATTCCGCAAGGTCTGTTTACCATGGCGCCTCTGGCGGCCGGGTCATGTCTGCCAGCCACGGAAATTACAAGGTGTGCGCATCAGAGCCAGCAGGAATGCGGGGGGCATCAGGCCAGGCATTTAAAAAAAACTGAGGCTGCCATGCTAAGGGCTGCGATGGGAGAAGGACACAACCTCTTAGCCCAGGCAGGTAATAAAGCAGAACTATGGAAACTCCGAGAAAGAACTGAAAAGAACAAACGAGAAATGCCTCTGCTGTGGGGGAACACAGATGACAAAGGCATCACTGAACTTGAGAGGAACCACGAGAATCGCCAAATCTGAAAGAAAAGATTAGGAGGAGGCGGGTGGAAGGGACTACCCAGAAACCCCGTGCCAAGTGCGGAAGGGGCGACAGACATAGTGGGGACGGAAGGGACAGAAGCGCCCTCGAGAGCCAGGACAGAGTCCCGGCCATGTCTGACCCAGTGAGAGTCAGGAAGCAGCCAATGCTCCAAACCGACACAACGGCAGTGGTACCTATGCAGGGCATGCTCCGACTTCAGAGCAGAACATCAAAAGCACTGCCGTGGAGGGGACCAGAGGTAAAAATCACACGGAGACCTCAGAACCCACAGGCAACCGAGCGGCGAAATACAAAATGTTGAGACAAAACCCACTGAGCTGTGAGTGTAGAGCTTGCAAAATTATCTCTCCAAAGTGAAAGAAAATGAAGACCCTCAGAGGAAGAATCCAGGGAATCTGTTGCTAACAGACCTGTGGCAAAAGAAGTGTTAAGAGAAATTCTTCAGAGAGCATGAAAATTATAAAGGTCAGAGACAGATCTCTGTGCAGAAAGAAGCATCAGAAAACAAGTAAGTGAAGGTAGAACGTAAACTCGCACTTTTCGTATCAGTTGATGAGCAGGTGATAGCTGTCCATAGTGGCAGTTTTCAATCGTGCTCATTTGTGTGCTTGTGCATTTGCGTGTACGACGGGACTGAAACACCAGACAGGAACTGTGGGAGGAGTTCGGACTCTTCTTACTCGGAGGAGCCCTCAGTACTTTCGCAGAGATATGGAGTAATTCAGAAATGACTTGGATGTGTTATTTAGACTGCTATTATATCACAGACTCTACGGAAACCACTTCACCAAGTTTAATAATATGCTAAGGAAGCAGAGAAATGCAAATACGGAAGAGTCTTATCTCTAACCACAAAAGGGAGTGAAAGTATGATAAAAACAGGAACAAAGAACAAGGCCAACAAACAGAAAATGGCAAGAGTGGTAGATGTGAGTCCAACCCATCCTGGCTTGAGATCAGGACCAGGAGCCGGAAGGTCCCTGTGCCCATGGCCTGGGGCTGTCCAAGGTCCCGGGATGCCGGTCATGCGTCCATGGGGTCACGGTGTAATCAAACCGCAGCGCTGGTGGACAGGGGTGACACCATGTGCGGCATGGTGATGCCAGTGGCTGCTGCAGCCGTGGGACCACACTGGGCTGAAGCCCGCAGCCCTGCTTACAGACCGTGTTTGGAACCGTTCCTGCCCTTCCCTGGGCACCGTGCAGCGGGCCAGACGTGCGGTGGAGGAGACAGCAGTGGGAGCTGGCCCTGGGCACCCCAGGCTTATATGTGCACCCGTCTTTATTTTAACAACAGTGACAACAACAGCAACAACGGAAAGTTTTAAGAAATAAAACAAAAAGTACAATTTTCAGAAGAGGAAAAAAGAAGCATATAAAATACAGACATAAAGTATGCGTTCATGTACAGCTATATGACAGATTCTTTTTAATGTATCTTCTGTTTGAAGCTGTTGTTAAAAGTCAAAAAGTTAAAAACAGAAGTTTCAGGCTGCCTGTCGGGGCTGGGGTTGTACCACTTACATCCTTCCTGGACATTTCTGCCCCTGCTTTCCCAGCCCAAGTTGTGTCAGAAGCGCATGCTGCTGGGCTGCAACTGCCCAGGACCTGCTGTCCACGCAGGGCCCAAGAACAGTGGTGTCACCCTGTTCCCTCGGTGTGCAATGGCCACACGGCTCTGACATCACCCAGTGACACATCCCAGAGTGCACCTCGGCTGTCACACAATTCCTGGCTGCTTATCCATAATCACCTTCCAAGGATGTAGCTCAGTGGCGCCACCACCTGCCTCGCAAGCGCAAGGCCCTGAGTTCAATCCCCGGTACAAACAATCACCTAAAAAGTCAACAGTTGAAATACAACGGTTAAAGGACAAGCACTGTCGGAACGGATTCAAAAGCAAGATCCAGCCAAACCCACCTCTCACCACAGACAGAGGTTAGAAGTAGAGGGATGGAGAACGATACTTCGGCCAAAACCAATCAAGAGAAAGTGGGAGCGACTACAGCACAGTGGTTTCAGGCAGAGCAGACTTCAGAACAAAGAAAACTGAGCCATAGAGAGGGGCATGACGTAGCAATAAAGCGGAACAGTTTTCCAAGAGAACGCAGCAATCCTTCACGAGCCTGGGCCCAACAGCAGGTCATGGAAAGGCACAAGGCACACAGGCGCTGTGCTGTGGGAAGCGAGATGAATTTACTACCTGCCTTCCACAGCTGGCTCGCACATGGGCAGGAGCGGCAGACAGAACCTAGAAGCCTGCAACGCCCTTGCGCTCGCGGGGGACACAGCTGTGACAGCACACGCAGGGCACACACGACAACTTGTGAAGGCAGGGATCACGCAATGCCTGTTCTCAGCGTGCAGGGCAACCAAGTCAGACATCTGTAACAGGAGGATACCTGGAAAATGTTAATGGAGTCGGAGCTTACACAACACGCTTCTAAACACACACACACGCACACACATACACACACGTGCGTGCGTGGACCAAGAAAGAAATTTCAAGAGAAATTTATAAACATTTTGAAATAAATAAAAAGAAAATGCTACTTCTCCAAACATGGGGGATGCAGAAAAAGCAATATTTAGAGGGAAATCTATAGTCTTGAATGCTTACCTCAGAAAAGAAGCAACATCTTAGAACAATCAGCCTTCTACCTTAAAGTGGCAGGAAAAAAGTCAAATTAAATTCAGATTGAATAGCGGGGAAAAAATCACAGCAGAGATCAGAAAAAAATTGTACAGAAGAAATCAAGAGTGAAAAATGAATGAAACTGGAATAGTTTCTTTGAAAAGATTGGTAAAACTGGTGCCTCTGGTCAGGTTATCCAAAAAGAGAGGTACACATTATTAATATTAGAAATGAAAGAGAGAGGCACTGTTAATATTCTGTGAATATCAAAAGGATAATAAGGACTGTTATGAAACTCTGCGTTTACAGACTTCATAACCTAGAAGGAATGGCTTAGTTGCTTGGGTGACAGGATTTGCTAAAATTTAGGGAAGAAATAACCCAACCAGTAGGCCTGTCTCTAGTACTGCAATTGAATCGATATTGGTAACTTTCCCGAACAGAAATTATATCAGCTTCAGGAGAATGCACTGGTCAATCCCCCAAATGTTTAGAGGTGAAATTACACCAATTCTCCAGAATCTCTTCAGAAGACAGAAGCAGAGAGAGTATTTCTTAATTCATTCTCCAAGGTTAACATTACCCTAAGACCGAAACCAGACAGGTGACATAACTGGAAAACTCAGTGTCAGATCTCAGGATCAGAGATGCAAAAGTCTTCAATAAAACATTAACAAAGTGAATCTAAGTATGTATAATTCTTTATTTTTTGGTACCAGGGATTGAACTCAGGACCTTGCACTTGCAAGGCAGGTGGCAGAACCACTGACCTAAATCCCCAGCCCTCTAATTATGTATAAAATAGTACTACACTGTGACTTATCTCTGATAAGCAAGGCTAGTCCAATGATTCAAAATCAATTTGTGTCATCAAATCATAAACCAGGTGTGGTGCCTCAGCTGCTCACCTAGGCACTCAGGAGGCTGAGATAAGAGGATAGCAGATGTGAGGCCAGCCTGGGCCACACAGTGAGGTTAAATCCAGCTGGAACTACAAAGCAAGACCTTGTCTCAAACAACAAAACACTAAGAGCAACCCGTCATAGCAACAAGCCAAAAAAAAGGAAAATCACAGTCATATCATAAGGCATGGGGAAAAATCCAACACTCATTCATGATTAAAAAAAAAAAAAAACTCAGAAAAGTGGAAGGAAAACTTCTTGAGTTAATAAAGAACATCCACAAAAGCCCTACAGCTCACACCAGATTTAACGGTAACTTGAATCTGTCCTGCTAAGGACGGAAAAGGGTTAGGGTCCCCTCCCCTCACATTTCTTTCCACAAAATATATAAAAGAGAAGGAAGACGAAATTAAACTCTCTTGTTCACAATGACATGATGACCTATACACAAAATCTGCCAAAAACGCTCTTAGAATGAACAGTCAGAACAAGGTTGCGGGGTCTGACATTAGTAAGCACAAGTCCACTGCTTTCCTATACAACAGAATCTGGAATGAAAACCACTGCCATTGACATCAGCGCCCTGCAGTTATAACCCTGTGCAGACCTAGCAAGCTGAATACGGACTGTGTGGGGGAGCCCTCGGAAGGGAATCCCGCAGGGCCTTGCCCTGGGCTGCTCACGCCCGCAGCGCAGATCGAACCCTGCGCTCAGGGCCCCGCTCCAGAACGACGCACGCGCCCACCCTCACAGAGGCAGCCACAGCCACAAAGATGGGGCGGAACCACGGCGCCCATCTTGGCGCTGAGCGCTGTCGGAGGAAGCTGCCGTGTGCACCCACAATGGCCCCTTTGGATGGTGACAGACAGGACCGTTTCCTGACACTCCGCACCCCAGGTCCGACTGCCTCTGCTAGGATCTTCACCTAACTGGATGAAGGGCACAGCATACCAGGCCTCAGTCTTCACCATGAAACATTACCGCAGGGCCCCGATTAAACAGCCTGCTTCTAATGACTCGGGGCTTTAACACAGGAGTCTCTCTGAGCAGCTCTGCAGCCCAGGCTGGCATCAAACTCGCAGCCACCCTCCTGCCTCGGCCTCTCAATGCTGGGATTACAGGCCTGCCTGGCTCTACAGTCATTCTGGAAGGATACACAGGAGGCCAGGTGAGGGGGCTTCAGCGTCCTCCCCCACTGTCTCCGCCCACTCCTCCGACGAAATTAATTCAGCCTCAATCAGTGACAATGACAGTGGCACTGTTAACTGACTCTGGGCAGCAGTAACGGGGCACAGGTGCAAGGGGCGCCCTAACCTCGGGGAAAAGGCGAGGTCACCTCTGTGTTCTTCGGAGAGGACAGGAGGCGCTGAGAGGCAAGGGACCCAGGGTCACAGGAGCAGTGAGTGACGGGAGACTTTAGGATGGCTGCTTTTCAGGACAGCCTCCGTGAACAACGAGACAGCAAGTCTTCCAAGGGGCTAGGAGAGCGCCCCAAGTTCCGCGAGGTTTCTCCGTCCCAGGAGGACAAGTGGCCAAGTGTGGTGGGCACAGGTTTGAATTCTGGCTCTGTGTGGCTTCGGGCAAACTCACTAACTTCTCCGAATTGTAGTTTTCTCCTCTGTACAATAAACAAATTAAGCTAGGTGTGGTGGTGCATGCCTATCACGCCAGCACTCAGGAGGCTGAGGCAGGAAGACCGCCCTGGGATCGAGGCCAGCTTGGCTACACAGTGAATTTAAAGCCAGCCTGAACTACACAGTGAGACCCTGTCTTGAAAAAAAAAAAATTAAATGAATGAACTTATTATGCCATCTTTAGTGGGTTCTGATACCTGGTCAAGAACAGGCACACAAAAGCAGTTACTTTTCTGGCTCATAATCCAAGTTGTAAAAAGTCACTTCTGAAAATTAACCTGCACTCTTAAATTTGCTTTTCATTTTTATCAGTTTTGTGGCCATACGAGTTCCAGAGGCTGCCATTTGTCTAACGAGTATAGGAAAAAAAATATGGGGATCGCAAATTCGATCCAGACAAAACCTTTCTTTAAAAAGAACAGTTTTTATCCATCCAAATGGAGCCACACATCGTTTCTAGGGATGTGGGTGATACAGGGCACCTGCCTGGAGATCTGTCTGTAACTCAACCCCAGATAAAAAATAAAATTAGTGCTCACCACAAAGGCCACCTCGTGTCAAAATCCAAGATGCTGCATCTGTCCCCCAAACCCCAGTTGGCCACCAGGCTCCCTGTGCGAAGGCGGCCACATCCCCGAAGCCCAGATCGCGCCCTCAGAAGAGGCCATCGCAGTGCCTTGGCCCACGCCCAGCCCGGCCCCAGGCATCTGTGCCAGCTGCGGGCCTCGCTCTGAGGACGTGGAGCCGGGCAGCGTCCCCAGGACCAGGACAGTGGTGTGCTCGAGGGCTCCTGACCGGCCAGGAGGAGGAGGAGGAGGAGGAGGAGGATGGGGAGGAGGACGGGCCAGAGCCCCAGGGCCTGCTGCGGCCTGAGATCGGAGCTGGGGCCACAGTCAGCAGGCACAGGCAGAGGCCGCTGCCCAGGCGTGTGCCGACTTCCAGAGAGCCCTTTGGCTTTGCTTTTACAGGAAGAGCAGGAGGAGGAGGAGGAGGAGGAAGAGGAACGAGGAGGATGAGCAAGAAGGGGAAGGAGAAAAGGAACAGAAAAAGGAGGAAAAGGAGAAGGAAAAGGGGCGAGGAGGGGAGGAGAGGGGAGGGGGGGGAAGAACGGAGCGGAGAGGAACAGAAAGGAGGAAAAGGAGAAGGAAAAGGGGCGGGGAGGGGAGGAGAGGGGAGGGGAGGGAAGAACGGAGCGGAGAGCGGCCAGGCGGGAGGTCAGGAGCTCGGCCTGCGCAGCCAGGGGTGGTTAGGTCCTGTGCACACTTGCCTGGGCCCCACCTGGTGATAGAGATGCGCCCAGCCCGGTGACCGGGCACAGGGCTCCTTTCCCTGCCCAGCAGTGACTCACCGGGACGTCCACACCGCTCCGCCTGCAGCTCCCGGTGGCCCTGCCCGGGTGTGACCATAAATTACCTTGGGCAGAGGGGGCAGACAGGGCAGGGGAGCAGGGTGTGCCCTGCGCTACCCCACCCACTCGGCCGTGCAGGGACAGCTGGCTGCTGTCCACACAGCCCCCGTGGGCCAGGCCGCAGACAGCAGAGCTCCAGGCCTGCAGTTCTGGTCCTAGCTCGGCCACCTGCTGGGCCCAGGACCCTGGGCAGAAGCAGAAGCCAGCTACGGAGCCTCAGTTTCCCCTCCACCGGGCAGCGGTAATGTGTGAGCAGACTGGCCCTGAGAGAAGGAAGCTTTCAAAGTAGGTTATTTTAATTCCATCCCAGCTCCCTACACACGGAGTCCCCAGTGCCCTGCACACTGCCTGTCACCGGCAACAGAAAGGTGACAAAATGCCACTGAATTCAGGGGACAACACATTGTAGCGTCCAACCCGAGGCCCATTTTTTATTGCTCCCCCCGCCTGCGGAGTCCCGGACAAGGGCGATGTGAATGCGCCGGGCCAGGCTCTGTCGGCCCGTTCTGTGCGCCATGCCCAAGCGCCTGGGTCAACTGTGGGGCCGGCGGTGCTGCTGAGGTTCCACAGGCAGGAGCCTCCTCCACGGGCCGCTCCCGAGGTTCCGCGCCTGGGAGTGGCAGGGCGGGCAGTGTCTCTGCCTCGAGGGGAAACCGTCCCTGTCAGCTCCACCTCACCTTCTCTGTCACCATTTCCTCAACGGGGGCAAGTGGTGCTTACGAAATGTCTGCTTTTTCAAACATTTTTTTCTGGTTTTGAAGCAGGGTCTCACTAAGGAGCCCAGCTGGCCGTAAACTTGCAGTGATGGTCCTGCCTCAGCCTCCCAGATGCTGGCCTCACAGGCATGCGCCTCCCCACCTGGTGGGTGGTTTGTGATGTGTGACCACATCATGGGGCACTGATTCCCTCTCAAACTTTTGTTTATTGCCGTTTAATGGTGGCCATTCCGTCCTGCAGCTGGTGGTGTGTCAGGTTTGTTGGGATGCAGGGCTGCTGTGCCTGCACCCCCACCCCATGCTGCCCGAGTCCCCCAGGGTCAGTGTCCACCGCCAAGGCCAGGGAGCAGCCGACACACGTGACACAAAAGCAGGTCCCTGAAGTGGGGACCACAGCCCAGCCAGACACAGCAGTGCCACTGGCCCGGCAAGGATCCGGCTTGCAAAGGTGCTGGACCGCTGTGCTCAGCGTCCCATGGGCCCGGAGGAGCGGACCAGTGAGGCCCATCAGTGTGTGGGCGACACTTCAGTGGGGGCCTCACTCCGCCAGAGGGAGCACAGGCCCCGAGAGCTTGAACCAAACTCCACCAGACCAGGGACCCACAGCGGCCAGGGGAGCTGGGATCAGAGGCCAGGCCCACCCAGCGCACGTGGGACTCGGAAAGGGGAGTTTGTTCTTGCCCTCCTTTCGCTTTGGTTGTTTTTTGTTTTTGCTTGTGTGTGTATGTGTGTGTGTGTGTGTGAAGACGGAGGCCCATCTGATGCAGGACTGCCGCGTAAGAACTTCCACAGTGAAGAAACCGCCACCATATCTTTCCACCAAATCATAATCTCTCTCTTTCAATGGAATTTGGTCTTAAAAAGGTGAAGGTGAACTTGATATTAAAATAACACCCCAAGAACTATCTACAGAGTGCCCCAAAAAGCCAGGTGTGGGGGAGTACACCTGTAGTCCCAATACTCAGGAGGCTGAGGCAGGAAGATTGCCAGGAGTTCAAGGCCAGCCTGTGCCACATAGTTCAAAGCCAGTTTGAACTACGTACAAGGTCCTGTCTCAAAGAGAACACCACCACCACCACCACCAACAACAACAACAACAAGCTAAACGCAAAAAATAAAAACAACGAAAAGAAAGACACAGCCCAGGCCTATTCCCTCCCCAGAAGGCAGAGCACTGCCTGGCTTCTTCAGCCAGACCTCTACTTTGGTCTCCTCTTTCACCTTGGAAACCCAGCATGCAGCTCTCAGGCGGCACAGTCCAAGGGCGCACAGGGCCTGCAGCAGGAAGGGAGCGCAAGAGCTTCGGGCCTGTAACTTCTGTGGGGATTTGGTGAGGGAAAACTCCGGAGCTCTTCAGGACTGTCGGCAGGAATGTGCTGGAATTCTACCTCCCTCCCTCTTGCTTTAGTTGAGGGCTGAGAAATCCTAGACTAGGAGATCAGGGATTTGGAGAATCCCCAGTTTAATAATACCATTAGCAGAAAACTATTTATAATTTAGACATGAGTAACTGGCAGAAAACCTAACTTTCTGCTTCTCTTGATTTGGCCCTGATGGTCTGGCCACCCGCTCTATTCTCGGCCCCAAAGAGCCATCGAATTAGGTGAGCAGAGATGCATTCAAGACATGTACAGGATTGGGTGTGACAGCCCTCGAGAGGCTGAGGCAGGAGGATTCCTGTGAGTTCCAGGCCAGCCTAGGATACACAGTGAGTCAAAGGCCAACTTGAGCTACATAATGAGGAAAAGAGGTTTACAAATGACTCAACCTCCTCCTTGCTCATAATTAGAAAACTGAAGCTACCCTATAATGCCATTTCCCTCCACCCAGAGGGGCCAAATCCAAAGGAGCTGACACCATTCTCACTGGGACTCGGCCCTTTGGGAGTTGGGCCCCAGGGCCGGGGACGTGGCAGCCCCACCACTGGGATCTCAGGGGTGCCACACACAGGCACCTCCTCAAACTCCACTCCTCCCAGCACCATGTATGAGAGCAGAAGACAAAAGTCAGACCTGACCCCAAGACCCGGGCCAGTCACAGGCCCCCGGCATCTGCAGGAGGGGGAGCCATGCGCTCTTCAAAGAGAGAAGGGGCCCAGACAGCCTGCTCACTTAGGAAGGCACAGACTGTGGTCAGTGAATGCGGCGAATGTTTATATTTTAAAAATGTATTTCGGTAAAACTCATTGCCATGAAACCCGTCAGAATCTTTTCACTTTGGATGCTCATCCCTTCCTTCTTGCCTCTTTCTGCAGCAGCTCTAGAG
The DNA here is from genome assembly GCF_012274545.1 of Fukomys damarensis. NCBI lineage: Eukaryota > Metazoa > Chordata > Mammalia > Rodentia > Bathyergidae > Fukomys > Fukomys damarensis. The sequence goes on from NW_022900945.1 coordinate 4,845,279, forward strand.
TCCTCTTTCCTGAGTGTCTTTTTGAGGGGTGATAAAAGATTCGGTGACTGCTGCTGCCGAGCACCACCCAGAAGAAAGGCAGCTCAGAAAAGACACGATGCTGTGTCCTCGTCCACCTTCCTCAGCAGATCTGATACCATGTGGCTTCCGGTTCTTCCCCCAAGTCACAACGACCAGGAGAGGGGAACAGTTAGAATGCATTCAGGACTTGGAGGCAGCCGGGACAGCACAACTAAAGACCCTCACGAAAGAGCACTGCAGAGCTGCTGCAGGAAGCGGCCAGGACGGTGGGACGAGTGAATGCAAAGTGAGGGAGAGGATTTTAAGGGGATTTGTGGCAATGTAGCTTTTATTGTATTTCAAAAAACTAAACATTCACTGTGCTTTTCTGTTATACCTCGTACCTCTGTGGTGTGACAGATCTCCAGGTAATTTAAAAAAGCAAGACACAGCACAGGACCTACAGAGCACCATCTTTCAGGAAAGAGCAGAGAATCACACAAAATCCACACTTATTTGCCTGCATTAAGAAATTGCTGCTTGCAGACGATGTGAAAAAAGTTTCCCGGCATGTGGGACAGGAACGAGATGTTCAGGGTTTTCCCTTTGATACGTGGTTGTGAGATTCTGCGGGGACCAGATAAAAATATTTCCTACCTTCTCCTACATGAAGAGGTTGTGTGTGTGGGTCACAGGGGCAGGAGACGAGTGGTGGAGGCCAGGCAGGTGTGGGCCGGGAAGCGGATCCTCCCATGGGAGCCCAGGAGCTTGGCCCAGCGGCGGGGCAAGCCGGGGCGCGGGCAGTGTGGGCGGCTCTGCTCTCCCGATGCAGCTCATTGCCAGCAGGAAGAGCAGGAGGCCAGAGGTGGGCTGAGGCGGCCTCCGAGGGCTCCCTGTGGATCGGCACAAGGCCCCTCCCTCTCTCCTGCTGTCCTCCCTCTGCACCCCGTGGACTCCGTCAGGAGCTGCCTCCTGGGCCCCCCCAAGAATGTGGGGTGGAAGGGAAGGGCATCCGCATGCAGCTGAGAGTGCCACTGCCATGTTCCCAGCAGTGTGACCCCCAACCACGTAGATGACAGATCGTGCCACACACCCTGCTGCTTTCCTGCTTGGCCTCGGGGACGTTTGTAGGCCTGGGCTACTGTGGCCGCAGGGAGACCTGGACCCCCGCGTGTTCATGTCCCAGCTAGAGCCCCACAAGTGGACCTTGCCTCGCTGATGGATGGAGGTGGCCCTGCATGGTGGCCGGCACGGGGGTCTGGCCCAGGGTGCCTGTATTTTCCAAGCCGACTGGAGTCCCACCCCTCCTGTCTGCTGAGCACTGGTGAGAAGTCTGCTCCCTATTTAAGGCAGCCTGGAAGCAGCTGATCCCTCTGACACAGCCAGACTTCAGTCTCGGCCTCGCACACCTGCGGGAGTGCTGCCAGCTGCACCCCAGGCCAGACCACGCAGAGGCCCGGCCCCTGGCCTGCTGCCCTGACGCCTCCCCATGTGCCCGAAGTTCGCCTGACTTCCAGGTAATGAATAAACTCCAAGCGGCTTTTGGATTCCAAGTCCCCTTTCCGCCCCAGATTGAGTTCACTCAAGACTTACTGTATTTCAGTTCGTTTCAGTCTTCATCGAAAGAGAAAGCCTCTTGCGTCTCTCTCCCCAAAACAAAGTCTAAGGTCCCTGTGAGCCTGGGACCTGAGTCGGAGAATCCCAAGAGGAGCCGAGGGCTGAGTGAGTTGGGTTGGGGCGCTTGAGATCGCCCTGACTCAGCTTACTCAGACTCCTCCACCAACCACGGGGATGCCAGCTCTAGCGCGGGACCTGGCCAGTGGGGCAACCAGGGGACAGTCACCCCCATAGCAACCAATGAACCCGAAAAGCCAGGTGGCTCCTGGCCGCTGACTGACTCTGCGAGACCCCGGGAAACTCCTCCCGGCAGCTGCTCATCCGCTCTGGGAAGAGAAAAGTCAGAAAGTCTGCACCTTTCCAGGCTCACTGCGCAGTAAGCTTGTGAAATGCACCGCCATTAAAAGAAGACAAAAACCTTTCTTGTTTCAGGATGGCAACCAGACACGCACAGCTAAGCACTTTTATGATACCCAATAAAACCTGACATAATAAAACAAACATTTACGGGACACCAGAAATGATTTCCAAGAGACTTGGCCGGAAGCGGAGCTAGCGGCAGTTCGGTTGGGAGACACCTTCAGCCCAGCCCCGGCCCCACCCTGGCTGCCAGCTGCCTCCTCACGAGGCCCTGTCTTTCCAAAGAGGGAAACTGAGGGGCTCCGGGTGTAGGACCACAGGCCTCCTACGGGTGGCGCTGTCCTCGGCTGAGCGCTTTCCTGCAGAAGAGGCAGGAAGATGGGCGGGGTTATCTTCTTGCCCTTGGGTCAGGCCCAGGCCCTAGGTAGGGACAGCAAGACTTAACCGAAGGGGCTCAGAAAGGGCTGGGGGGACGGGGTACCACCGCCCACCGCAGATCCCGCCCTGGGCTTGTCAGGGTCACCAGGAGCTCGGCCGGCAAGCGCAGCCCACGGCGCAGACCCCGGAGCCATGGCTTCCACAGCGCCAGGGTCGGAGGCCTCTCCTGGAGATAAACGGACCTAGAAACTACTGCTCGTGCTCACTGCAAGGTGTTGGCATTGAACTCGAGGACTTTCGGGCCGTGACCAGCAATCCTTCCACAGGAAGTCAATAGGCTAGAATTGGTCGTGAGTAACGGCAGCACATTATTACGTCCGCGCGCTCACTGGGCTGAAAAAGGAGAGAACCGGGCCACATGCATCCCACCACCCGTTTCTGCATTTCCTTCTGGACTTTCCAAAATGTGTTACATATTTTTAAGCTAATTATAATTGTAATAATGACCTGCAAGTTCCACACTGCCTTTCTCCTATTTAATGTATAACTAGCTTCATGTATTACTGATTCTTTTTAAAGTTTCTAATAGAAAGGAACATGAAACTGAGGCCTAGGAGAATTCGTTTGTTGAATATATATTAACATCGCTACCCATGTCACCTTCAGACACGGCGATGATGGCGATGTTGCCTAGTTGCTGTCTGGCAGGGCTTTTTAAAATGACTGAAGCTTTTTAGATTTGGGGGAAATGTTACAACTTCACATAGCTGTTTTCCTGTTTTAAGAATAGCACTGTGCTCAGGACACAAGGCTGGGAAAGGTAATTTAATGCGAATGTTTGCTGAACACGGACTGCAGGCGATGCTCAGGAGCCCGGTTCCCCCAGAGCAGCTCGTTTAATCCTCGCAGCACCGAAGGAGGCCCAGGGGTGAAGTCACTTGAGCGCCCTCTATACTCACAGAGCCCTGTGAGGCAGCGATGTCCCCCAGGAGAACCCTCAGGGGTTTGTTCGGTCCGGAGGATGCTGTCCCCTCGTAGTTATGGGAAGTCCTTGCCCACCTGGGCCTGGGTCCCCGTGGAACAATTAGGACACTCACAGGTCACCCGTGGCGTGAGCTGGGGTTCCCGTAAGTGGGATTCTCTGTGCCTGGTGCACATTAAGGGGGGAGGGGACAGGGAGGGGGAGAGGATGCTCCGCCGGGTTTGTGGTAAAGATGGAAGTGTTTTTTTAAATTGCACAAATTTCAGCAATGAGCCAATGCTGGATAAGTAGATTTCCCAAATGAACCGAACGACCACTTGCACAGAAGTCAGAAACACAGCGAAGACGACATACACTGGGCCCTGAAGCCTCCAGGGCTTATCTGGGGGCCCTGGGCCATAGAGTTCACACTTTAATTAAAATCAGACTCGGTGAAAGACAAATACTTCAGTTCCTGGTTTCATTTCCCGCCCAAGACCAATAAACACAACCACTTGAAAGAAAAGTTCTTTTACTCTGCAACTGTACCTTCAGCACTAAAAGCAAAAAGACAAATCGTAATTGTTCATATGCGGTGGCAGACTGTAACACACATTCACATACACCTCACACTCAGAAATCAAGCGCTTTTTTCTAAAGCTTCCCTCTCACATTTTCTAAAGGTTCAAGCTCCCATTTTACAATTTATCCAACAGCCTGCTGATTGGGTAGCTAGATAACTAAACTGGCTAATCACTGAACATTTGCTATGGGTTAGATCCTCTCACAAGTGTTCCTCAAAGACAGCATACCACACATTCATCAAAACCCTAAGGCCAGAGACCACCGCCACTCCTAGGTCACAAATCAGTCTGAAAGAGGTTAAGTAACTAATAGTACTTTTGCTGCCTGACACCCAAGTGCACAACCCAAACCACTGTACATCTGCTTCTCTTTCCAAGTTAGGGCTCAGAAAAATTTACTTGACTTCCAATAGTTTACCTTTCTAGGTCAGGCTAGAGCTGAAATAAAAACAAAACCCAAGGAACACACCCACTTCATGCAAGTCCAACCCGGTAAATGACATAATGCTAAATCGGATTTGTTTTCCTGCTACAGAGAGGTATTTAACATAAAAACAAAACTTGCTTGGTGTCAGCTAACCGCTGGCTCAAGTTTTTCCACTCACGACTTGACACACCAAAGTGTGTCCTAACGAACGACAATCTTAACTTGTTGGAGAGCTAGTTTTTCAAGTAAGATGGGAGATTTCTCCACAGAAAGCACTTGTACTAATTTCTGCAGTCTTGTGAAACCCAGATTCCCATTTTCATGTATTTCTGTACAAATCTAAGTGCTGGGTCTATTCCGAGAACAGGACTCAGGCCAAAGACTCAGTCACTGAACTGCTGAGCAGTTTTTGGGCTGAAAACCAGGCTTCCCGGAGCTGGTTATCTGACAAGCAAAGGGAAGGGCCTAGGCATCTGAATCACGTCCTCCTATCCTCTAATCCACAATGCTGTTGGTTTTAAAAATTATGTGAGTGAGACTCATGCTTGTTTATTGGAAAAAGTCCTTGCTAATATATACAGTTCGGTTTTAAAAGCAAAAGAAAAGCTGGCTCCTACTTGAAAGTGATTGTTTTGGCAGTAGTAGGGTTCAATCCCGTCATCCCAGCGGCTGGCTTCCTGGTCGAGCGAGCGACCGGATCCTTTACCCCGCTCAGACCCAGGGCGCAGCCTGCGCTTCAAGCCAGACTCCGGGCCAGCCTCCGACAGGACCGAGACTCATTATAGACAGTGTATCCAGGCGAAGTTGCAGCCGCCCCAGGAAACATAAACTGTGTCCCAGAGACCGCAGGGGGAGGGGAGGAAAAGCGGATGGGAGGAAGCGAATCGTGTGAGGTCTGTCCAGCTCCAGCAGGCTCGCAGTGCCCGGTTTCCACTTGGAGCAGCCATGAAAGCGCCGTGGCACGTGGGCGCCGGGGACCTCTCTTCCTACTTCCTCCCCCGGAGCAGCCACTTGTTTGTACACAACCCCTACACCCTCACAGGGCGACCGCGCGGGGGCAGGCCCGGCACGTCCTCCCCCAGAAGTTTTCTCTCCCCGCGCGAGCTGCAGGAGAGCAGGCTCCCTTCCCGAAAGTTATGAATGGTTCGAGCAAAGTGAGCGCGACACCCATTCTAGGCAGGGACGCGACAGGGTCCGTGGACACTGGTGGCGACAGCAGTCTACAAATTCGCTTTGGGGGATGCGCCCAGTTAAAATGAAAAAGGAGTTGTCCCGATCCCCTGAACGGGCGCTGCGTGCGCCCTACCTCCGCCTTCCCACCCGCGATCGCAGCCTTCGAGGGGCGCCCGGGTGGCGGCGGGGTCCTCGGGGGGCTCGG
>NW_022900945.1:4851703-4865464 GCF_012274545.1 Fukomys damarensis
GGCGTTCAAGGCCCCCAGCCCCGCCCCAGGGAGGCGTCCAGCCAGGCCCCTGCCGGAATCAGGCTCCACTTCAGAAATTTCCCAGGAAAACGGTCGCTGCGCCTCTGAAAGCGCCCTGGGCCACAAGTGGCCCCGGGCCAGGCGACTGCAGCGGAACCGCGGAGCTCCCCACAGCACCACCGCCCCGCTGCCGGGAGATTGGGGTTTCCGGAGCTCAGGACTTGGCCGACACCCAGGAATTAATTGGATTCGGTTGCTCTTTTCTGGGTGGATTTGGGGTTGGGTTAGACAGAGGAGTAACTCTTACTTCCAGGGCCTCACACTATTCATAAGTCATTCAACAAACTGCCTTGAGCAGTTCGGGGTCAGCATGGTGCTGAAGGTGATGGGGGTCACCCAAGCCCGCGGAATTGCTCTGGAGAAACTCCAGGGAGAGCAAGGAAAGTGGAAGAACCGGAATCTCAGTAGTGGGGGCACTTCCGGCGGCCGGGATCTGAAACTCCCACAGCTGTCAGTCACGGGGCTGGGTCTGGACTATGGGACGGTGGCCTTTGCTTTTGTACGTCTGTTCTCTATTTCATTTCTCCACGGTCCATTCTGAATTGACCTTGCGTGAAAGTCGTGGCCTACAAGCAGCTGAAAATAAGACATGGGTGGCCCGTGTCCTGTCTGCGGATCCTGGGTTCGGAACCTTCACGTCCAGCCAGTAGCAGGTGGAAAATAATGTTGAAAAAAGTAAGCTTGTACTGAACAAATACAGGTGCTTTCCTGTCATTCTCCCGTCTGTAACAGTGCTGCAGCTGCAGGGAAAGTGCGCCACGTGGGGAGCTGCGAGGGCACCGAGAGGCAGAGCAGCCGGGCGGGCAGAGCGATCGTCCGGGCACCAGAGGACTCAGCTCCGGGCGGGGAGCCCAGCCTGGCCGGAGAACAGGAGCTGATCTTTAAGCAGGACTTCCTGCGGGCAGGTGCTGCCGCAGGCGCTGAAGCCTCCCGGTCTCGGGCACCCCAGGGCGCCTGCGGAAGGCACAGGCCGGACAGCCCAGCACTCGGGTCCTTTCGTGCTGCACCCGCACCGCGGGTCTCGTCACCTCTTCGGTGCTGGACTCCTTCTCCTGCCTCCCGTCGTCGTTTTGGGGGGATTCACTGTGGTCCCTTCTCACAACCCTTCCCTGGTGTCTCTGACTCCACACTCGCGTCCAGGATTCCGTCGCTGGGCCTTGGGCTCCCGGGTCCTTCTCCGGGTTTGGGGCACCCGGCTCCAGGTGTGCTCGCGGCCTGTCACACCTGCGTGGCATGGAGGGCCACCTGCAGGTGCGGGGTGAGGGCAGCCGGAAGGGCCTGACACTGAGGGTCCCCTCCCTCACGCCAGCCTTTGGCCGGGGACCTCGCTCGGCTCCCGCTCCGCTGTCCACAGAGCTCCTTGCACTGCTGGGCCCAGATCCTCCCTTTCTCCACCACCTTTGTGTGATGTGTCATCCTCTGCAGTTGTACTTCCGGTTTCCCTGTCGGTCCTTCCTGGGGCTGTGTCCTGGCCGGACCTGCAGCGGGATCTGTGAGGCCGAGGCGGAGTGAGAAGAGAACTGGCCCTCAGTTATTCAAGACTTTCTAAGCGGCGCGCCCGAGTGCTCAGCCGAGCCGGTGCTGGGTAGCCCTGCACAGTGTGTGCCGCCCGCCGCGGGCCGAGTGTCTCAGGGCAACTTCTCTTGGGCCCTCCGCTCAGGCCTGCTTCTCGAGAATCCTGAGGTAACACAGCGGGCACTAAAGGGGAAGCCACGCGTGTGACACGGTGGGACCACGCCCCGTGCTTGCAGGGCCACCTCGGAGGGTGCTGTGCTGAGCGGCGTGGGAAGGGCTGCAGCCACAGGAGGAGGCAGGGCCACCGCGGCTGGCTGGGCTGACGCAGGTGATGGGTCAGTAAGCGGGTTTCCGTCCCGATTCCGACGCTGGGTGACTTGGACGCAGTGGGAGTTTGGCCCTGCTGCCCCTTCGGAGAAGGACGGGTGGAAGAGAGGCCGCCCTGGAGGCGGGGTTGGCCCGGGGGAGCTAACAGCACGCTGCAGGCCGGTCGGTGGGTCACTCCAGGAAGTTGCCTGGGGCCATGACGGTCAGGACAGGGACTCACAGCTGGACACCGGTGGGCCCCGCGTGGCCGTCCTCGGAGCCCTGGGACACCTATGTGGTGTACTTTCCCTTCCTGATGCCATGAGCCTATTTATTTCCTAGTTTTCTTCCTCCAGATTTCTTCTTAAAAATGTTTCTTCTTTTTTCTGTTCTTGCTCTATATTTCCAACCCTTCCTCCCTTGGGGGCACTTGAAACAAACACGTTAACAAATGAAAGTGGTGTCACTGGCAGAGAGTGTGGATTTCTGCCTCTGGAAGTGAATCCTGGCTTTGCCACCAACAAGCTATGTGGGCGAGTGGTAGTTGCCCTCCGGTCTCTGCTTGTCTTCATATAAAAGGATTAGAAGACAAAGGCTCTGGAGCCCCAATTCTGTGGCAGAGACATGGTGCAGGAGCTGCCTTCTCTGCCACACAGCCCCTCATGAAGCAAGCAGCCAGGAACAACGGTTTTACAACTCCAGTCTGCAGATCTTGGAGAGCGGTGTAATTCCTGTGTGAACTTTTATCCCATGTTCCATGGCAACACCCAACGAAAGCATGAATCAGAAGCAGAGCAGGGGGCCAGGGAAGTAGCCCAGTGGTTCCGCCGCCTGCCTCACAAGTGCAAAGACCCAAGTTCAATCCACAGTTCGGGAAGCAATGTGAAAAGATGAGGTGTTCAGCCGCACCTGGGTGACAGGCGTCCACACCCGGGACACCTCGCCCTGGGAGTTGTGGGGCTCAGTCTCTTCCTGAGTCGGCTGCCGGCATTTCTCAAACTGGTTTTTCTGCTCCCTCCGAGCTGCCATCCTCCCATGTAGCAGGGAGGCCTGGAGATCCCCGGGAGCCTGTCTGGGCGCGCAGGGCCCATGCCCAATCACAGGTGGCTTCAACCCACTGGGTCCCGAGTGCTGGGCGGGCATGCGAAGCATGGATCCTCACCCAGGATGGGTATCGTCCAGTTGTCACTTCGTGTGTGGTACAGAACAATGACGCTCACCTGGGGGTCCACGTGAGTTCTCTGCTTTATTCCTGAGAAGTCGGACCCGGGGCTCCAGAGGCACTGAGCTTCTGTCCCCCTTGGAAGTGGAGACGCTGCGGGCCTGAGAGAAAGGAGGTCTGGGTCCTCAGGAAGACGGAGCCACCAGCCTCCGCACCTGTGCAGGAAGACAGACATCTGAACACAACAGGAGAGGTGCCCTGAGGTGTCTGGAACGTGGGAAGGTTACAGAATAGTACCTATAGTTTCCCACTTAGGGTTTAAGAAGCTTGCACACATACATTTCTTTGTATCTGCAATGTTTGGCAAAATAATAACAATGACTTTCTTGAGGTGGTGAAACTTCAGGTACCCTAACTTTTTATACCATTAGTTTATTTATTTATTTAACAGTGAATGTGTAGCTTCTCTATGAAATCATCTGTATTTTTAATGTTATAAGTGTATATTTTTGAATATTATACAACGAAGCAAAAGGGCATTGTGTAGACCAGGAGTTGGTGAAGGATGGCCACAAAACCGTTTTAAATAAAGTTTTATTGGAACACAACCACACCCATTCATCCAGCTGTGAGCTATGAGCACTTTTGCTCTGCAATAATAAAATAAAATGAAATAGCTGTGACAGGTTGCCTAGCCTAAAATATTTATTAGTTTCTCTAGAGAAACTCTGGTGTGGAAATTGGACTAGAAAACTTTCACTGTGGGAAATTGCAACTGATATTTTACCTGTTCTTCAGATTTCAGTGTACCTGAATTTTTATTTTTTAAAAACAATTTTGTCCGTATTCTTTGAAGCACCTTTCAGCTCCGAGGTGTGATTATAATAAGGGACTGAAGTGACACTCCTAGGATTTGGATTAAGCCCTAAGTTTATGGACCCCTCTCCCCATCTTGCTACCTCTTTCCCGTTCTCCTACTTAGCTGCCATGGCACTCGAGAGAGGACCAGGGGGAGGCGTGCGGCTCCCCTCTCTTCCTGGCTTGTGTGTCCGGGGCGGAGTGACTGGGGAAGTCTGGACACAGTGGTGCTGGGACCAGGGGCCTGGAAGGGAGGTCAGGCTGGAGCGTCAGAGCTCCCACATGTGCCAGGGAAGCCGATGCCAGCCTGGGCGGGGCTGAGCCTGTGCTCGTTCCCAGAGCTCAGCCCAAGGAGCCGGCTTTGGGCGCTGGTGGGAACCGCACTCAGTTGACTAAATGTCTCGCCGGAACAGCTCTTCTGTGTGCGCCCAGCGAGACTCTTCCCAAAGGAAAGACAGATCCTGCCCTGCGGGGTTGGGACGGGGGAGCTTACCCAGGCACCCCATCATGGCCGCGCCTCCCCTCAGCTGCGGATGGAAACCACCAGGCTCCAACTCCATCCCCAGACGTGAGTGCGTGGGAGACTCGCAGACAATACACCTCCAGTGATATTTTCTTTGTATGTCCCAGTAGTCCACCATATTTTAGAGTCCTGGAATCCTGGATCGTTGTTGATGCTATTCAGTTATCTCAGATATTTTTAAAAAATAAAACTTGGGATCCTTTCTCTTCTGTGGGTCATTTCTGCCTGAGGCGACTACGAGTCCGAAATGCATCCAGACTCTGAAGGCACTAAGGGTCGTTTGGGTGCACAGTGTCCCGGCCCCTGGCTCCTCCTGCTCCGGCCTCCACAGCTGTCCTCTTCCGCTTTCCGGGCTTCTGAGGGAGGCCGTGCATCCTCCAGGACTTAGTCACCGCTGGCTCTGGTACCAGTCGGCCCAGCGTCTCCTTACAGAGGCTTGGTGGACTCTCCTGGATATTTTTGTATTCCTATAAATAACTCTGAACTTTATTCTGGAATAAACTTAATTGGAACCGGATTAATCCTTTCAGGTCTGGTTTTTCTTTGGCAGGACTGCAGTAGCTGTCACTCGAGGGCCAGTTTCCCTCCAGGGCAGCGAGACCTGGAGACCTTGCGTGGGGCCCACAAGGCCCGAGGTTTCCAGCCTGGCTGGCGAGGTGGCCCCGGGCCGTCCTCGGGTGGGAGTCACTGCTGCCTGAGTCCCGGGTCTCTTTCCAGTACACACCTGCCTCGTTCGCCGTCCCCCTGAATTCTAGCTGTTTTGACCTCTGCTTTGGGCTCCATCTCCTCAAGCCCCCCGGCTCCTCCCAGCCCCTTCTACTCGGCCTGGAAACTCCCCCAGGGGCTGCTGGGCCGCTCATCTCATCTGCTGTCCATCTTCTGTTCTCTCCTTGGTATTTCGCGAAGTATTATTTCACACACTTTACCTGGCCAAGGTGCTTTCCGTGGGAGGGGACCAGTTCCTTCCCCACCTGTGCAGAGAGCGCAAGCACTCCTGCCGCCGCTCCACTCCCCAGGACCCAGCACAGCTGCCGCTGTCCTCTGTCAGGCTGCAGGGTGCAGAGGACTCTGTCTGTCCGAGTACGGAATGAACAAAGGAGCGACTGAAAGCAGGTCCAGATCACGGGAGGCCTCGAATGCCGAGCAAAGAGATGAAGCAGGTTTTGCCAAGAGCGGAAGTTCCTGTTCTGAAGCCAGAAGGACCCGGTCGAGCTCTGCCCTGGGCAGGGTGAAGACCTGGAGGGCTGGTTCCACCCCGTGGCGCTGCCCGAGAGCCACTCTGTCTGCAAATCTGCCAACGTGCGTGGCAGGGGAGGCCACGTTGTAGAATCGACGTGGAACCCAGGAACAATTACGTCTCCCGGCCGACTCCCCACCCCGGCCTCTCCTCTTGGACCGCGGCCTCGGTGATACACCGGCTCCCCCTTCCCCAAAGACAGACGTGGGCAGCCACCCAGCAGCACCGTCTGGATATATGCATTCGTATTAGTGCCCATTTGCCACCCACAGTGGCCACATCCGCCTGGGAATTTGCACCTGTCCTTGCTCTATCTGGATTCTTTTTACCAATCCTCTCTCCTCCCTTCAACCCTTCTCCTCCCCATTTGCACAAGCCTTTATTCCACTTTGTCTGTTTTCTTTTTTTAACCCTTTCCCCTTCTTCCTCTTCCCTGTACTCGCTCCCATGTTCTCTTTCTAGTGGAACATGTTTAAGCTGTTTAGTTATTGTCCTAAAGGTGGACATAAAAAAAAAAAAGAGCAGTGTTCTTACAATCCTCACTTTCTGACCTTCTCCACTGGTCTTTCTGGCTCAAGTCTCAGAAAGAGCCCGCCAGTTAGGAAACATGTTAGAAATCCCACCGGATTTATTTTTTGGCCCCTGTTAGTACAGTGTCTCAGGTACACAACTTTCAAATAGAGACACACCTCAGGAGTATGTGCTCACAGCGCTTTCCGATCCAGAGGTAATAAAAGCTGCTTCTGGGTCGCAGACCTTTTCTCCCATCCCTCTCAGAGAGGACGGCTAGCTTTCCACAAGCCACCTCTCAGCGCAGCCCTTTCTTCTCCAAAGTCTCCAAGCCTTCTGAGGTTTTAGAGAAAGAAAACCAGGTTTACAGCAAGCTCATGCTGGAAGGGACGTCGTTTTTGTACACGGACACAGCCTTCAGTCCACAACTGTTCATGCCCCCGAGCTTGGGCGGCTGGTCCGGCTTTAGAGTCCGGAGGACACCGGGGCTCCTTCCGAGGAGGCATGAAGACTTTCGGTCCTCAGGGGGGCTGAGGGCTGTGCTTATCGTCCGAACTGCGGGCCCAGAGTGAGAAGCACGAGGCTCTGTCAGTACGTGGGCTGGTGGAAGTGCTGAAGGCCTGACGGAAGGAACGAACTTCCACAGCTGAGCAGGAACCAAGTAGCTCCTGTGTGCGTGTGCCTGCGTGTGTGTGCACGTGTGGTGGGTGTGAGGTGCTGGGCACTGGAGGAAGAAAACACTCCGGACCTGGGACTTGTAGTCGCTCCTCCCCACTGACCCAAGCAGCCCCGAAGTGAGTGGCCAAGCTGAGTCCAGTGCAGGTTCGCTCCTGAGGGGAGAAGACGGCCATGGAAGCTGTGAGGTGGGGTCAGCACACCTGGCGTGAGCTCCTAGATCCGGCTGTGCCCGCAGCAGCACCTCGGCCGGTAGTTGTGTAAATGAGCACAGCCGGGCTCCTGTCCTCTGCGGCAGGGGGAGTTGTGAATACTGCAGTGGCTCTCACACTCTTTCTCTCTCTCTCTCTCAATTCAGATGCAGAAGCTTCCACTGATCACATTTGTCAGTTGGTGTCATGTGCTTGTTGTAGATCTGCAGGAAGTCCGTCTACATGATTGATTCTTTTCATTCATCCACTTTTCATCCTGGGCCTGCCCCATGCCCTTCCTGTTCCTTATTCCAGCTCCACATGTATCTTTTATTTTGCTTATGCATTTACAACACATACACATGTTCACCATCTTTCTCCAGCCCTCCATCCCTTGAGGTGGGCAGGTACTGAGCTATGGCCAGACAGGAGTAAACAGATAACAATAATGTACTTATATATACTTTAAAACCCGGAAGAAAGGAGTTTTAATATTTTTTTAACGTAAATAAGTGATAAATGTTTGAAAGATATCTTTGCAAAGGGTGATCGAAACATATGGCGAATGTTTAAATGAAGCAGACTTATTGCAGTAATAGGTACATTGCCAAAAACTACAGGATCAGTGTCAGCACCGCGAGGGGGAATATTTTGAAGAGGATTAATGGTAATATGCCTTTTACTGCAACAACTTCTTCAAATATTCACTGTGTTTTCGATCACCTCATTGATCCAGTCCTTTACAGCAATTTCTATGAAATAAGAACATGACATGTGGTCATTTGCCTTATTCACCAGACCTGGCACCATGTGACTTCCGGTTCTTCCAAAGTCAGGACGACCGCGAGAGGGAAGCATTTTGAGTGGGTTCAGGACGAAGAGGCAGCCGGGACAGCTCAGCTACAGACCCTCAAGAGAGAGGACTCCGGAGCTGCTGCAGGAAGCGGCCAGGACGGGGGAGGGGAGGATGCATGTGCAAAGCAAGGGTGGGATTGTGAGGGCACTCATGGCCATGTGGCTTTTACTTGATACATTTTAAGACAATTGGACATTGCGACCAGACCTCATAGCAGGGTGGAGAGTTGGCCATGTCATGCGTACAAACCCCTTCCCTGGGCTCTGGGGGTCTCTTCTTTGGAGTAGTCCGGCACCCTGAAAGGGATCAGATGCTCAGGTCCCATTGTGGGGACTGAGGCTGGGTTGCAGGTCTTGCAGGAGCCTGGGAGCCTCACTGTGGCTTTTGGTTTCTGTTCTCAGTCTGGGCACTCACCGAATATCCCTGTTTCTAGCACAGAGCCGTGTATGCAGCCGCAGCTTGAGTTCACACCATGCTCTGTGGTGCTTAACGATTCATTCAGCAACCTCCACCAGGTGTCCTCTCAGTACTGTGTCCCGGGCACAGGTGCGGAGCTTGGGGACCTGACGATCATCACAGCAGCTGAAAACCTCTGCCCTCTGGAGCTGAGTGCGTGTGCCTCCACACACACCAGTGGGGTCTGCGACAGAACTGGCAGGCATCTGAAGTCCCCCAGCACCCCACAGAGACTCCCCCAAGGCCCCTGTTTTCGCCCTGGCCTTGGTATCCCGAGTGGGGTGTGCACCAGCCCTCACCTGTGGCTGCCTGTCCCAACTCCGTCTCCCCAGTTTGCTGGATGGGGTATGGGAGGGGTGGGGGGCCCTGTGCTCCGCCTCCTCGATCTAATCCAGGACAGCAGCACCAGGCTGGGGTTGGGTGGTGTCAGCTTCTGCCTCTGACACCACGCTTGTGGGCTGTGGAGCACGGGGCCAGAATTCGATCTCAGGCCATGGGCTCACCGTGGGGGTCCTTCTGCACCCTTGCCCTCTCCCCCTAGTACGTGTCTCATCTAATGTTCTCCTTCAAACCACATCTTCTTTTTTCTTTTACTTCCATTGACCTTTGTGTTTTCCTCTTCTCTGATATCAAGAAAAGAGGATATTTGGGGTTAAATTCTTAGCTGATACACACACACACACACACACACACACACACACACACACACACACCGTAATTTATACAAGTGTTTAAAACAAAGTGTCAGAATGAAATAGTAGGCCAGCTGGGCAGTAATAGTTGTTAAGCCATGTGCAGGTTGCAGCTCTAGGAACCTTCTACACATTTTACAAAATCTCCACGCCAGCCCTGAGAGGTAGGGATTTCCTCCACGTATAGATACCTGGTCTGCTGAGGCATTTACTCAATGCTAACCCGGGAGAGGGAAACTTGCCCACAGTCTCAAAGCAAACGAGTGCATTTAGAAAATAGAATCTTCGAAAATCGAATCCCTAGGACCTGTGAGGGCTTAGGCTTTGGGGAGCCACCTGCATTCGTGAACTCTGTCTGGACCATTTACCAGGAGAGTCTCCTGTATTCCTTTTTAAGCCTCTGAAGTGTGGCTCAGGCCGTGAACCTCCTCACTCCCTGCTGCTTAATGAAGGGCCGGTGCCAAGGAGAAGGCCAGGGGCAGCCGAGTGCACCGACTGGTGGGGTCAGATGAGGGCGGCCAGGAGCCACCTGCAGGCTCGGGTGGGGGGAGCTGGGTCTGGACCCTCCCGGCCTACGTGGCAATTCCTGGCCAGATGTGGCAGGGACAGTGGCAGGGCTGCCGGCATCACCCAAGTGGCTTCGGCCCAGCAAGCTGGACACAAAGCTTCTGGATGGCAGCGCCTGCCCAGCGCCAGTCCCTGGGCACAGGGAGGGAGCAGCAGGATGACGCGGGCAGAGCGGGCAGCCCTCACCAAGGGGTCTGTGGGACCACGGTCACAGAGCCACATCTGTGGCCTGGACGCTGGGCCAAGAGGCCTCCTGCCTGGGTTGACTCAGAAACATGGGGACTGAAAATAGCTTCCTTCTCAACAGTTCTACCTGGTGGAGATTAAAGTGCCGACTTTTTTTTTTTTTTGGTACTGGGATCGAACTCTGGACCTTGCGCCTGTGAGGTAGGTGGTGACACCACTGAGCTACATCCCCAGCCCATCACTTATAGCTGGTTCTGTATTCTAAAGTCAAGGCCATTTCGTACGCTCACCCACAGTAATACACGTATTGAATTTTAAATATGATTTATGATGTACTTCAATATTTTTTCTTTTGCTCTTTTCCGGCTGTAACCATGGAGGCTGTTGAAGAGAAGAAGGTTCCGGCTGTGCCAGAAACTCTTAAGAAAAAGTGAAGATGTTTCGCAGAGCTGAAGGTAAGTGCCTGAGAAGGAAGTATGCCCCCAAAATGCTTCAAACCGGGCGTTTTGGCGCACGCCTGTAATCCCAGCACTCGGGAGGCTGAGGCAGGAGCATCGCTGTGAGTTGGAGACCAGCCTGGGCTACATAGTGGGTTCCAGGTCAGTCTTAAGTATACAGTGAGACCCTTCTAAAAAAAAAAAAACAAAAAAAACCCAAAACAAAACAAAAAAAACTTCGAAAGGCAAGGAGGAAGCTCATCTATGAAAAAGCCAGGCGCTATCATAAGGAGCATAGACAGACGTACAGACGTACAGTCCTGAGATTCGCATGGCTAGGATGGTAAGAAAAGCAGGCAACTACTATGAGCCTGCAGATCCCAAACTGGCATTTGTCATCCAGATCAGGGGTGGCAGTGGTGCGAGCCCAGCAGTCTGCAAGGTGTTGCAGACTCTTCGCTTGGGCCAAATCTTCAGTGGTACCTCTGTTAGGCTTAACAAGGCTTCTGTTAATGTGCTGAGAGTTGTGGATCCATATATCACAGGGGGTACCTGGACCTGAAGTCAGTAAATGCACTAACAGGCAAGCGTGGCTACGGCAAAATCAGTAAGAAGCCAATGGCCTTGACCAGTAATAGACTGACTGCTCGATCCCTTGGTAAATACGGCATCACTTGCACGGAGGATCTCATTCATGACATCCCCACTGTTGGAAAATGCTTCAAAGAGGCAAATAACTTCCTGTGGCCCTTCAAACGGTCTTCTCCACAAGGTGGCATGAAGGAAAAGCCCACCCGTTTTGTGGAAGGTGGAGACGCTGGAGCTAGGGAAGACCAGATCAACAGGCTTATTGGAAGGAGGTGGTGACCATGGTGTTTTTATGATTTGGTCAGTTAACAAAAAGTATCTGCTTATTATAAAGGATATTTTTCTTTTGTTTCATCTTTTAAATAAATCCCGGCTTTTACCCACTGGATCGGTAGGATCTTGAGTTGCTAATGGATTGAGGACCCTGAACTTGGAAAACACTGGTCTAGGAGGTTTGTTCACGCAATCTTAGTTGTTCAGTTTTTTAAGAATTTATTTCAAAATAGAGCCTTGCTCTGTAGTCCAGGCTGACCTCAAACTCGTGGCGACCCTCCTGCCTCAGCCTCCTGAATGCTGGAATTACAGGCGTGCACCCCCATGCCTGGCTTACACCAACTTAGTTTGTAGGATACTTCTTTGGTTAGACACAAAGCAAGAATCAGGGTCTGGCTTGGGAGGAGTGGCTGAGACAAGGGCATACAGTTTGGAAAAATGGCAAAAATAATAAAATGTAGAGGATATTCTCATCGGGTGCAGACGAGTCTGCAGTCAGCCTGTGTTTATTCTGCAGCTGTGGTGGGCAGGTGAAGGCAAAGCTTCTGTTTCTTCCTTGCACCCCAGGAAGCAGTGCCGCCTGAGCTCTGGGGACCCGCATCTTGTAGAGTCGGCTGGCCGAGGTGCCTGGTGCGTCAGCCACAGACCCAGCGGGTATTCATCACACACACCCTGTGAGCCAGGAGAGGCCACCACGCTGGGGACCACAGAGGGTGTGGTTGCTGCCACTGCCAACCTGGGAGCCGGACACTGGCCTAGCAAGAGGAGAGGCGTGGAGTGACGGAAACACTTAGGCGAGAGAAGAGACACTGCCAAGGCCTCCTTCTCCCTTAACAAATGCAGCCGATTTCCGCACGAAGCAGAACTCAGACTCACGAGGAGAGAGCACCCAAAGGTGCACGCTGGGGCCCACCGACTTCGGGAGCCCCCGGCAGAGAGCAGACAGAGGGCAAGGCCCACGGCTGGAGCTGCCCCCAGGAGACGAGGCACAATTTATTCTTTACTGGGAATTCCAGTAAGATTACAATTTTACACTTATGTAGCCTTAAGAAACGACATGGGAAGGTGTCCTGGGCTCTTGCCTCTGTTTCCCCTGCTGGTGACATTTTGCAGAACTATCTCACGGGGGCAGGACAGCACTGCCTGAGACTGAAAGCGGAACATCCGTCAAAAGAGCCTAGCGCTGGCCTCTCACAGCCTCCCGCTCTGCGTCCGGGGCCGGGAAGCAGCTGTTCACTCTGCAGCTGTGTCGGTACAGGACCTGGTACACAGACGGAATCATAATGACGTCACTTTCAGGGGCTGCGGTTTCCCCACGCAGAGTAATTCTCTGGAGACCCGTGCAGCTCGTACCAGCAGTTCATTCCGTTTGCACTCTCAGGAGCATCTGTGGTGTGGATGCACTAGGGTGTGAACAGTCACCTATGGAGAGCGATGCAGACCATTTGTGTTTTCTGACGGCTATCATTAAGCTGCTATAAACACTTGTGTACATTTTGTTTTGTTCTTATTAGGGCCTGAACCCAGTGCCTCTTGCATGCTAGTGGCTACAGCCTCAGTCCCTTTTTTTTGGTGTCAGGGTCAGTTGCCCAGGCTGTCCTAGAACTGCAATCCTCCTGCCTCAGCCTCCTGAGTAGCTGGGATTACAGGCCTGCACTGATTCCTGTAAGAGGACCAGTTTGCTTTTCTCTGGCTTTGGCAGTTGTGAGTTGAAGTTTTGAGAAACTGAGAACTATTTTCCAGACTGGCTTGGCCACCATGCCCTCTTCCCCGCAGCGGGGTGAGACAGTTGCTCGCATCTCTCCGGTGTTGTCCCCACTAGGGTTTATTTCAGCCAAACTGATAGAAGTTAAATTTGCATCTCCCTCGTGGCTAATCGTGCTGGAAATCCCTTCATGAGCTTACTCACCATCCACATACTCTCTCTGGGGAAATGACAACAGCATATTTAACAAGCTGCACGATAAAATAACAGAATATTATTAAAAGTAATAGTAATCGTGATAATTGAAAAATTTCCCACGCCTTTAAAAAATATCCTGTGTAAACCATACTAGGCACAGTACAAAGATGGACCAAGCAGCAGTTACGGCTGTCTCCTTCCTGGAACCGAAAAGTTTGAAACGAGGAAAGAACTGGAAAACTTTAACCAAAAACCACACAAATGTATTTAAAACAAATGCAAAAAGGAACATACTGAAAGAAGAAAACAAATCAAGGTGTCATAAAAATAATACTAGAGAGAAGGGGCTGAAGTAAAAAGAATGAAGATGTGTTCTGTCCATACACCAGCTTCCCACAATGGATGTAATCATGTTCTGCAAACAGGTGCCAAAAAAAAAAAAAATACTGGAGACGTAATTTACATTTAAAACCCACGCAGGATTTCCAAGTTGTGCCTGAAAGCCAAGTGAGCGCTATTTAAACACAGTAGAGCCACCCAGCTCAGAAGAGCAGCGTGTGTAAAGGTCCTGGGGCAGGGAAGGTGAGAGGGGCTGTGTGTGTGTGTGTGGATGGCGGTCGCCTTGTTTGGGGACAGATGCGAATCCGAGGCCCGGGCGCACCTGCTGAGGCAGAGCGCGCCTTTCCCTGGCTCGGAGCGCTTTCCTGGGCGCGTCTCGCAGCCCGCAGGTGCCCACCAGGTGGCAGCCTTTCCTTCCGAGTCAGGA
>NW_022900945.1:4866347-4902448 GCF_012274545.1 Fukomys damarensis
CCGGGGCCGGGCCGATCTGGTACCGGGGATCGAACCTGCGACCTTGCGCTGTACAGGTGTTTTCATACCTTACAAACCTAGAGCCCGGCTAGACTCCCCGAGGGAAGAGTGGTGGAGCAGCCCAGGGACCTTGAATTATTTTTGGTACCGGCGATCAAACTCCAAACCTTGCACTTTCGAGGCACGCGGCGGCGCCACTGAGCCAACTCCCCGGCCCCCCTGGGACCTTTAGCTCTGCAGAGTTGCAAGATGAAGGCCCAGCGAAGGAGGAACCGTGAGGACTCGTCCGGAAGCTGAGAGTTTCTCGGAGAGAGGCATCCGCTGGGTCCGAGTGAGCTGCAGGCCGGACGTGGGCCCTGCCTTCACGAGCAGAGTCCCCGACCTCCCGGCTCGGAGCCGTGACCGGTTTGGGGCAGGAGGCCTGGCACCTGTTCCTGGCGTGTGGAATTGACTTTGCGGCCACAGAACACCCATTCCCCCTCCGTCCCGTTCCTGGCGGTGTCCCAGGCACACCGGGGAGTTCTCTCTGGGCGGTGGATTCGGTGTTGGCTGCTCACTGCGGAGGCCTCAGGGTGGCGGCTGCTGCCCCAGGTCCTGCACAGAAGACGGCTCTGTGTTGCGTCCCCGGGAAGGGCCGGCCCACCTCTGTGCCCCCGCGGCGGGCCCTGGTGAGTGAGGCTCCGGTGGGCCCTTGGTGCTCCATGGCCTTGTGCACCAGACCTGCTGCCAGCCTCTGTCCGAGCGCCGACACGCTTCCGGCGAAGCCTTTTGCTTAAGTTAGTCGGAGCCAAAAAAGCCCTCAATCAGTATTGGCCGAACGACGGGAAAAGTGCAGTTTACATTTCACAACTGAAACGTCCGAAATTCAGAGAGCACCGGACCCTGGTTCTAGGCCCTCACCTCCCGTTTTTTGTCTGTTCCTTAGTGCGGTCTTTCCCGTCCTCCGAGCCCTGGAATCAGGATGCATTTATACCCCACGGCGTGAGTGGTGTATGAAATAAAGCTGTCAGCTTCCATTCGGGGACATGTGGTGTTAGAGTCGGTGTCCAAACGCAACTTGGCAGTTAGCATCTGTGCCTCCAAGGAGTCTGCCCTCTGATTGCAGGAAAATAAAGCTTAAAATCTCTGAGCCCCTCTTCTTTAAACAGGAGAGGGAGAGTGGGTGGTCAGAAGACTTGGCTGGATGGGCAGGAAGGGGGTCCAGGCACTGCAGCAGTCCGGTCCACACCCAAATGCAGGGGTCCAGCAGTGGAAACAGAGCAGCGAGCCTACCTTCGGGGCTTCCATTACATACTGGGGGATATGAGCCCTAAGCAAGTAGGAAGGTTTATACGTGTGCGCGCCTCCTAGCCACTTTCCCGCTGCTGGGATGAGACACCAGGCACCCACAACTTAGAGGAGGCATAGGTTGGAAGGGTCCAAGGCAGGAACAGCGTGGTGCAAGGGCCTGGCAGGTGACAGCTGCTCACCGCGTGGGGTCCAGGAAACAGGAGGAGCCGGGAGAGCACCCTCCAGGTCGGCCCCTCCTGCAGCACATGCAGCCCCGAACCTGCCCAGGGGAATCCCCTGCTGAGCACAGCGCCAGCCCTGACCCGCAGTCCAGTCACCGTCCAAGCAAAGGAGCCTCTGGGGGGCCCTTTCCGTCCATGTGCACTCACACCCACTGGAAAACTTCAGACGGCAGAAAAGCAGCCAAGAAACAGCAGGTGAGTGGGGGCGGGTTGGGCGGGTGGTCACCAGAGTGTCCGGAGAGGAATGCAGACCAAGGCGGCCTGGTCTTGGAGGAGCTGGAACGCCGCCTTGATTCCAGCCTGTGTCTCTTGAGGCCCACGGAGTTTCCCTTCCTGCTTTGCTTCCAGGGAGCGGGAATGGACTGGATAAACGTGAGTTGTGCGCAGTGCGGAGCACAGAGCCGAACAGACACAGGGAAGCAGTGGTTTGGACAGACCCCGGCTGCAGCTCTGCCCCTGCCCCTGTGCCTTCCCTGTCCAGCGATGCCTCTGGGAGCCTCTCTTCCCTAGCTGAGTGTCGCCCGGTAGCACCTCGAGGTTCCGTGTTCTTTTGTTATGTTACTGTAAAATTTACCGTGTCATTTTGCTCAGGAATTAACGCACTCTGCATTCTGTGTTTCCAGCAGCACTGGCAACTGAACCGAGGGCCTTCACACTGAGCTACATTCCCAGCCCTTTTTATTTACATTTGAGACACGGTCTTGCTGAGTGCCCAGGCTGGTCATGAGCTAGCAATCCTCCTGCCTCAGCCTCCCGGGGTGCGGGGATGACAGGCATGCAGCACCATGCCCGGCACGGTTCCTGATACTCAGATTGTTTTCCCTTCTGTGTCCTGCAGTTGCAGGGTGGGAGGAGGCTGGCAGTGAGGTGACAGAACAGCACACAGTGCCCGGTTGTTTATAGGATAGTGGATAAATCCAGCCACCCACCCTTCAGGGCGGATGCACTGTATTCATTTATACAAAGAGAAACTGAGTCTGGGAGTGAGGACTTCTCCAGATAGTTGCTCGCCTTGGGCTAACATCTAGTTTTCTTTGTGTGGTTTCCTACAGCACTGTTCTTCCAAGATATGACTGGGGTGATAGTAATTCATGCACTGACTTAGTCATTCAACAAACTCTTACCCTGAAGGCCTTCTGGGAGCTAGGTGCTAGGTGAACGAGGCAGCTCCTATCCCAGTCCTGCACCGAGTGCCCAAGCAGACTCACCGTTGGCTGTCAGTGGGATGGAGATGCAGAATCCTTTACCTATCAGAGTTGGCTTTTTATTTAAAAAATTTTTTTTGAGACAGGGTCTCACTTTGTAGTGCAGGCTGAGCTTGAACTCACTGTGTAGCCCAGGTTGGCCTCAAACTTGTGGCGATCCTCCTGCCTCAGCCTCCCCAGTGAGTGCTGGGATTGTAATGTGCACTTCCATGCCCTGCCGGAGGTGCCTTTTGAATGGAGCCGTGCAGCATCCCTGGTATAGGCACAGTGGTTTGGAACAAGGTGAGCCGGCTCCTCTTCGTCCCCAGAGGAAATCGAGGCCCCTGGATGAGCTCCAGGCTGGAAGGCCCCACGGACCCATCTCCCGATGAAGGTGGTCTCAGTGCTGCTGGCCCGGAGCAGCCGTCCCTCTCAGTGCTGCGTCACACATGCAGAGGACTGTCTGTCACTGATACCACGGCTTGTAAGTGTGAACTCCGTGCTGCCACGCACGATTCATTACACGTCCTGCTGCCCTTTTCAGCATGGTAGGAACCAGGGGATTTATTTGTACTTGGAATTGAACGTGCATATGTGAGTGCATGTGTGTGAGCATGCGTGACTGTGTGCAAGTCTGTGCAAGTGTGTGCGTGTGTGTGTGTGTATAGAGTTCAGGCCTTACCCAGAGCATCAGCACGTATTGCTGTGGGGAGTCTTACGCTTCTGGCTAGTAGCTTGTTGCTCTTAAACTTTTTTTTTTTTTTTGAGACGGAGTCTCACCATGTGACCCAGGCTGGCTTTGAATTCTCGGAGATCTTCCTGACTCAGCCTCCTGGGTCCTGGGATTATAGGTGTGTGCTCTCCTGCCTGGCTATGTTATCTTCTGAAGCTTGAGAAAATTGGAAAGGAAGACAGTAATAGGACTTGTTAGGGCGTGAGACAGATCAAGTGACAGCTCACACTGCTTTTTAGCCGTGCTGTCTGGGTGTAGCTGTACAGAGAGGCTTGTCCCCTCCCCATGTGCCGGGCCTTGAGGGCCCATTTGGTAGTTTATCTGACTAACAGGTGCCTGCAGTCTGGTTTGGGGCCGATGTGCATCTTGTCTATCAGGCGGTGCTGTTGGTTTGGGGCCGAGTGTGCAGGCCTGACAGTTCTGCATTCGAATTCAGAGCACTGTAGGAGGGCTCAAAGGCCAAGCTCCGCTGGAGTTGGTTAGGTGGAGATGCTGAGGAGGGTGGAAAGGCTCTCTCCACCCGGGGCAGGGAGGGCCAGTGAGGTTCTTAAGAGGCAGCCGGCCTCGGGGCTGGGGTGTCTGGGCCCTGACTCGGGCTGGAGCCGCCTCTCTAGTCGCAGACCGGGCACTGCCGCCTGGGGGGACCAGGGCCTCTGCTGAGCACAGGCTGGAGGAGCCCTGGGAGGCTCTGTGGGGCAGATGCGGAGTGGGCAGCAGGGTGATCGGGGAGCAGAGGAGACAGCCCTGCTCGGGCTGCAGAGGGCCATACCTCACCTCTGCTCTCCGAGGCTTCATGCTCCCACCGCCGCTCCGGGGTGCGGGAGGACCCCGTCAGCCCCACACAGCGCCAGAGACCGGGTCTCAGGTTCTGGCTCGCGCAGGGAGAAGCCATTTGGGTCGCGAGGAACCCATGAGGTCCAGGAACACCCCACAGCGGGGCTTGAGGGAGGGGATGGGGCGGATTTGAACCTTGTTCAGGGAGCGTGCTCTTGAATTACTAGATTTTTGTGCTGTTGTTTTTATTTGCAGCATACTTAGCACGACCCTGCGAAGCAGGTCTTCAGGTGACAGTTCCACACACGGGTCCCTCCGCTCCAGGGTCCCCAGCCCGGCCAGACCTGGCCCCACTCCAGGACTTTGCCCTTCAGCTCCTCCCTGCCTGCTTCCGGTCTGGCACAGGAGCCTCCTTGGCCAACTGCTTAAAACTCCATACCCTCTCCCCTTCCCTGCTTGATTTCCTCCACCGCAGGTCTTGCCACAGCTACAGTTTTGTTCCATTTCTCCGTCAGGATCCACGAGGGATTTCCATGTTCCTTTCGCTGCTGTGCCCAGGGCTGGTGTTCAGCACAGGCAGTCACCCTCACACAGAGGCCAGAAGAGCACAGGGCGGCTTCTGGAGCGCTGCTCGGCCTGGTGTCACCCCAGCTGCTGGGTGGTGGGAACCCAGAGAGACTGGGCAGATGTGAGGTCAAAGGTGAGGTGGGAGTTGCTTAGCAGCTGGACCCCAGGTAGCCTCCGGCTTATGCTTGGGTTAGGTCCCGAAGCCCATGGCAGGTTGAAAATACCATAAATTGTAAATCAATCAACACAGATGACAACCATCCCCAGGCTTAGCACCACAGAGAGAGTCTGGGGGGCTCCCTGGTGACGTGTGCCCGACGGGGCCTGCCTCTCTGCACCCCATAGCAGTGTCCCCGGGAGCTTCACCAGCTTGGAAAAGATCAGCCATCAGAGCTGGAAGTGCCCTTCGTGGGGAAGGCTCATGGTGTTTGCAGCATTATAGACCTGAAAGATGGCTTAGCTGAGCCTGTAAATCGGGCTGTGCTCCGGGAGCTGGCCACACGCGGCCCTCACACCCCACACGCTCCCCTCGTACTGGCGCAGTGAATGGACTCCCATTTCATGAATGAAGAAGGGAAGCCGGGTCACAGGGCATCGGGGAAGTAAGGGGTGCAAGGCACAGCCAGTAGGGACAGAGCCTGCATGCGTCTGGTCAGTGCCACAGCACCTGGCAGCGAGCCCCGGCCTCTGCTGCTAGAACAGAGCACAGAGCGGACACAGAGTATCACTTTCTCAAGGATTTTTGAGTCTCCTCAAATGCTACCTAGGACAAGCCCGGGTATAAATAAAATAAAATGAAGTTATTTTGCTAAAATGTTTGAAATGGAATTGACCAAGCCAGGGTTTTATGTGCTCCTTCTTGCTGTGAATAGCTACTCAGAGAATCCAGCTATTAGATCAAGGAACAGGGAAAATAAAAAGCTGTTTCTTACATATTAAAACAGTAGCTACAGTAGGTGTCATGCTGCACACTTGTCATTCCTGCACTCGAGAAGCTGAGGCAGGAGGATCGCAGGTTTGAGGCCAGCCTGGGCTACAGAGCAACAAGTTCAAGGCCAGCTTGGACCACATAGTGAGACCTTGTTTCAAAAAACCAAATCAACAAAACAGTGCCTATAAGACATGACGTGTGAACAGCAGAATCGTGTGCTCTCTGAGACACCCTGGCCTGGGAGGGGAACCTGTGAGCGGGAAAGCTTCATGGTCACTTCTCATACCTGTCTGATGCCTTTGTTCACTGGGTCTCAGCAATGCCACGGCACCTTCGTAGTCCTCTGCTGTGCTAAAGCTCTGGATCAGGCCCAGATGGAAGTGAGCCAGTGCGACAGAACTGCCAGAGCTGTGGAGAGAACCCAGGATTTACCACAAGCTGGGATCGTTCCCTGCCTCGTCACCACTGAGCTTTGAGACTAGGCAAATCATTACACAACTCCATACTTTGGTTTCTTCATTTGCAGAGTGATATCTGCTCCTCCAGCCCCAGGCAGTGTCCTGAGTGTGACTCGGTGTCGTGTAAGGACTGGAGATAGCATAAATGAACAGCATTTGCAAAAGTCAGAGCCCCGAGGTGTTAAACAGCAAAGTGCAAGGGTTTCTTGTCTTTGCAAGACAAAGCCTGTTCCTCCAGGGTGGTTAAATAAATGGCTCAACTTTTGCAGAGAAGCCGCCATAGTATACATTCCAATAGGTCAACATCTATTACAGTGAGGGTCCAATGTGAGCTGAGCCACCTACCCCGGGGGTTAATGATTTGCCCTTAGAACCAGGGGTGCAGATTAAGTGCATATCCAGAAGGCCGCTCCGGCTAACCAGACTGAGCTCACCCATGCATGTGGCAGCTGTGGCCGGTGGACCAGGTCCGTGTGGAGCAGGCCACTGGCTCTCCTCCCTCCTCCACATCCCCTCTACCCCGGCAGCGCTGTACCTGCTCAGCACTTCCGCTCTCCTGCAGAGGAATGGAAGTGCAGTGGTCCCAAGGTCGCTGACTCCACTGTCCCTGGGAAACGTTTGAAAAGTGTCCCAAGTGACTTGGCTGGTAGCACAGAAAAGTTTTGAAGAAATACTCCCTGAATTATTATAAGCATCATTTGAAAAGTTAAGATAGCGAGTCATGAAACAGGAAGGGGGTGATGAGGCCACGTAGAATGTCTACTGTGTTCAGTGGCATCTGCTAGTCTTTTTAAAGTTTCATCTCAAATTACCTGTAAACATAGCAGTGTTATATATACAGTTCAATACACAGCTATTTCTACCAGGATGATTAAAGAAAAAATCAGTTAGCAACCACCACCCACCCTAGCGTTTTTCCCAACTCCTGGAGGCAGCTGCTTTGAGCCTCTGCACGGTGTCTCTGCTCATCTGCCTCCGCTATCCTCCACGTTGTCCTTGTACCACGATCTCTCCACTTCGTGTCTTATGTCTTGGCTTCCAGCTATGGAAGATGGGATTTGGTACACACACACACACACACACACACACACACACACACTCACATGCACGCACCATAAACTTCCCTTCTTAAAATATATTATTGGGTGACGTCCATATGGCCAGGGACATTTTACTCACAGTTGAGCCATGAGGTGTATGTACTCCTTTTTGGTTTGGTATCCTTGAAATCTTCTTTTCATCTTTTCCCTTTTGCCGTCTTATGCTTAGATTTCTGACTGCTCCATTTGGCGGCATGAATACTACTTGTGAGACTAGCAGGCAGCTCTTACTTTGTGGCCCCAACAGTGTCATCTTTCTCTTGGAGAAGGTTCATGGCAGTTATTTTTCTCTTTCAGGCTAAGCTTTCCTACAGCATTGGTTTTCTCTGAATGTTCTTACTTGCTGCCCATTGGTTTTGGCCTCCATGTGCAGGTTGGAGACGTCCTTCAGTGTCCGTCAATCTGGGGACGTCTGCCGTATTGAAGAGCAGGTATTCAAAGGCGGAGTGGAGGTTTGGAGGAGCAGGAGCAGGCAGCGCCTTTGTGACCAGCTGGTCGGGGTCGGCATGTCAGTCTCGTTGCAGCTTTTCTTTTTGGCCAGTTAGCTCAGCCCAAGGAGGATCTGTCTCCAGCCTAGAGACCATGTGCAGGAGACGGCCAGCCTTCAGAGAACCGAGTGAGGAGGGCGGTGAGGGGCGCTCAGAGTTCACCGTGTGGGCTCACACAGTCGTCCTGCTGTCAGTGCACCGGTCTGGTGGGGGATGAGGATGCCAAGAACAGTGGTGCATCCAGACTGTCGCTTCCCAACTAGGCCAGAGCGTCGAGACTTTGTTATGGTTAGGTTTTCAGGGTCCCCAGGCGTCACAAGCTGAAGCCTCAGTTCCCAGCTCCCAGCACCGTTGGGAAGTGAAGTAGAGGGACCTTTAGTGGGCAGGGCTTAGTGGGAGAACGTTAAGTCTCGGGCGTGTGGCTGTGAAGGGCATGGGCTTGATGACTGCCACATGGCTGTCATGCTCTAGGTAGATGGAGATGCAGTTACTGAAATGGAGACTTTCAGTAGAGTAATAGCTTTGACTTTATGTCGATTCTGGTTTAAATATATTGACTCACTTCATGTAACAGCTCAGTGCTATTGCCCTTAATATGAAGGACTATCAACATCACCTTTTACAGAGGGGAATGAGGAGGTTAAGAGAGATCAGGTAACTTGCACAGCATCCATCACACAGCCAACAGTAATGAGTTTTGAATGCATGAAGCCAGATTTCAAAGTCTGTCCTCTGAACCACTGCATGATTCTACCTTGTGAAAGAGCAGAGCTGGGAGGAAGGTCAGAGCTCTTTCCATGCCTCCACACCCTTCATTCCTAAGATCAGAGGCCTCAGTCAACGACTTTAATATTGTAACCCCGACTTTAAGCAACCAGTGGTTTCCTTTCCTAACTCTCCCGACCCTTCAACTTCTCCAGCCTGGCGTTTAAAGGTGCTCAGTGTTGAGTTCTACATGCAGTGTTGGGGAGACACACTTGTCCGTGAGGGCCACCACCTGGCCCCCTCAGTTAAAGGATGCTTCGATTTGGCTCATGGTTTTGAGGAACTCAGTCTGTGGCTGGCTGGAAGAAACAGTGCAGCAGAAGCACATGATGCAGCAAAGATGCTTCCTTCATGGGTATTGAGAAGCAGAGCAGAACAATGCCAGAGGAAGGGGTGAGGTTCACCCAGAAACTCCTGGATGTGTGCTCCACCAGCCCTCTGGGCAGACCCCAAGTTCAGTCAGGTCGACAGCCCACCTTGACCATCCCATGTGCACAAATAGTAGTCCTTGCTTAGTTGGCATCAAATACGGGAGAATAAATTTCAGTGTACTGTGGCTAACTGAAGCCACAAACTTTTTTACCCTTTGGGTATGAGACAAGTTTTCGATTTTAACTTAGGTCTTTAAGTGCATTCATGCCATGATGAAAAGTTGGTTTTTTTCCTAATACCAGAGCAGGCATCCAAGTAAAATCTTTTAGAAAATATCCAATTGTATTTCTAAGAAAGAATAATTTTTATCAGGAGGAAAAAGCCCTTGACCCTGGGCTTAGGTTTGCTCTGTTTATCTCTTTACACATCCTCATGTCTGAAGGAAAAGCAGTGGGAGGACAGAGGGACAAATTCCAGGGAGAGGTGGAAGCCAGGCCCACATTTCCTAAGGAGCACACATTCCTTCTTGCACTCAGTCACTGAAAAAGGTTACAGAGCTCCTCCTGGGAGCAAAACACTAAGGAAAAGAGATGCTAAACCTGCCACTGAAAATGAGTGTGAAAAAAATAAAAGAAAAAAACGAGTGTGGATGCACTGTTTTCATAAATCATCAGTGAGGATTAGTTGGACACAGTTCCAAAGTGCAATGATTCTTCAAATCAAAGCTCTTCAGAAGTTTACAACCCGTGTTTAATAACAAATCTGACAGACCGATCTGCAGTTGTTTATAGATTTTAGTCCATTTAAACGTATACCTTGTATTCTGCCACACTGATGTGTTAAATTTACAGCATGCTGCTCCGGACCCAAAAGGGGTGTCATGAATATGAAAACTGGCCACTGAAGTGATTCTGCCCGTAAAAGTTTTCATGCACAGATCATGTGCCTACTTAGAGAGACTGGAGTATGGAACTCAATATTTATTGGGTTCTTGGTGCCACGGAAATTACTTTATAGGCAATATCTCATCTGACCTTAGGACAGCCTGGTGACATAGGCATTGCTATCCTCTTTTACAGGTCAGGAAACTGGGCTCCCACAGGCTTAAACAATTTGTAGCAGGAAGGGGGATCAGCAGGAGTCCATCTCACCCGTCGATACTTGTGTCATGCCACGTAGTGGTGACTGAGGGTAGATTCAGCTGTTCACATGGTCACGTTATGGTTCGGATCTCACAGGTGTGCTGCAGGCTTGGTCGCCAGCCTGTGGTGCCGTTGGGAGGTGGCAGAGTTCTTGGGAGGTGGTGACTAAAGGAAGAAAATTAGGTCACTGGGGAGGATGCCCTCGAAGAAGACATTGGGCTGCCCACCCCTCCTCTCTCTTCCTGGCCACAGTGGGGTGAGAGGCTTTACTGGCCTTGCCCCCTGCCATGATATTCTGCCCTTGCACGCAGAGTGGTCATGGACTGAAGCGTCTGAAACCACAAGCCAATACAAACCTTTCCTCCTTGAAGATGATTCAGTACAGACATTTTTTCACAGTGATGAAAGTGAGCAGCCACTAACTCAGATTTTGTCATAGAAGACAAAAGCAATCCATACAGCCAGGCTTTTGAGTCAGAGAGGAGCAGGTGGAGGAGACAGACATTTGTGTTGCTCTGGAGGGGTCGCGTCAGGAGGAGGCGGGTTTAGTGCTAATTCTTAAGCAGTGTGCAATCCTTTTGCTTGGCGTGGTGAGGATGTTTAGTCTTCTCCGTGTGGTGGAAGGCAGACTCTACAAGTGGTTTCCTGAATCTATCATGTGAGCGCTGCCCATGGTTCTTGTTTACCATATGAGGCAAGTGGAGGCTGTGCTGGGGCTCCTCAGTGTGCCCTGTTGGGTTTCCCGGTGCAGAGGACTGTAATATTGGTTATGCCCAAAACAGGCTGTGCAGAGTTAAGCCCACAATTGGCTTGTTTATAGAAGTGCGTCCAGCTGAAGCCTATATGCTGGATTAGAGTAACTTGCACCCCAATTCCGTTTCCACAACTAAAACCTTCTGCCTAGGGCAGTGTTCTAATTACAATATTCTAATTATTTTGTCTGTTTTGTTCCTAATTTGGGAATGTCTTGTTTACATTAATTTCCATAGAAACTGCATGTAGCTTGACTTTACCCCAGTTGATGGCCAATGAAAGTCAGTGCCTGGGACTGACCGGCACCCCTGTTGGTTGCACTGCCATTAGCCATCCTGGCTCTCCACTTTCTCTCACCTGGTTCTATCTTAGTTTGCCTCAGGCCTGCATTGTATACTGGGCAAGGTATTGGAACCTAAGGGCAGGGGTCTCTAGTACCTGGCACCCAGGTAAAGCTAGGAGTATTTTTTCTTGCTATCTTGCTTTGTGCTCCTTAGAGCTTTCCTAGCTGTTTTCAGTCCATTACTTGTGTTCTCATTTCAGCTCTTTCCGAACTGAATGCAAGCCATGTTCGGCCCTCTGTGTCCAGCCATAGCTTCCTGCCCACATCTGCTGGTGCACCAAAGCCAAGCAGTTCTCCTCATGCTTTTGCTCCCACCTCCTCTGCACCTGTGGTCTTAGCAACTCCAGTGGAGGGGAGGCAGCTCGACCTCCTCCAGAGGGGATGTCACGATTTCACATTTTCTGAGAGGCAAGGCCGAGTTACTCCAACCTTAGCAGGCAGGCTTCCGCCAGACTCGCTTCTATAAGCAAGCCGATTTGGGGCTAATTCTTCACAGCCTGTTTGGGGCATAGTCAGTATGATGGTCCTCCACACGCCTGGGTTAGTAGTGGGCCTCTGGGCTGAGGACCTGTGTAATGCACCCAGATACCCAGGTTTCAGAGTTTAGCATTCAGGCTGCCAGCCAAAGAGCTGATCCATGACTGTCAGAAGATGGACTTTATTTGAGTAGGAAGCTTGTTTTTGTCTGGAGTGGTTGTACAGCACATTCCGTTCATATGACTTGGGTTCTCAGATTTGTAAGGGCCCAGCTTCCTATGGGACCTTCGGGGACATCGACTTCTTCACTCTGGGTTTACAAGATGTCCCACCCCAAGTTTCTCTGGCTGTACAACTCTTTCCACCTGAAAGTTATCTGAAAAATGAAAGATTCAGCTAATACTCTGGCAGAATGCTATTAGCACTTCCATGGTGTTTTGGGTGAAATGACATTATCTTAGTAGATGTTTAAGGAGATGAGAGCAGACGGGAGAATCAGGTTGGGTCAGACTAAGACTGGAATCACAGCTGAGAACAGGGGAAGAAGCTTCAAGTGGGGCAGTCCCACCCAGGGCATCCCTGGACAGGCTGAGGGTCACCAATTCTGGCCTCTCCACATGCCAGTGGAGAGCATCTATGAGCATCTTGCCCTCTAAAACAGGAGATTAGATTGTCTCAAAGGTTCCTTTTAACTGAATACTGATTTCTGTTAATCTCACACTTAAAAATTTAAGTCACAAAATCAAGGCAGGTCATATATATATTTGTGGGAGCTGGAGAGAGGAGGCTGGGAAGAGGGTTATGCTGGAAGATACCAAATGTTGTGTCTAGGATAGGAGTCTTGGACGGCCAGGGTTAAAGCCAGTCTTGTTCTGGACCCCGGCCCTGCAGAGCAGCCCTGATCTCTGTGGAATCTAGTAAGTGCTCCTGGGACATACCTGTCCCCCTGCCATGCTGGGCAGTGGCAGTGTTAAGTCTTGGCTGCCAGCCTAAAGGCAATGATCACCTGGCAAATTAGAGCTCGGTGCTCTGTGTGCACCTGCAGTGGGAAATCCCTGGGCTGTCTGGCTCCAGAGAAGACCCAAGTGGGGCTTTCACCTCGAGCTTCTTCTGTTCCGCTCCTGCTGTCCAGCAGTAAACATTCATTAACATCCACAGCTGAGGGCCAGCTGGGGTCACGATGGATCAGTGGTTCTCTCTGGGCTCCAGGCCTTGCAAGCACACCTTGCTCTTTCATAGCTGGAGGTGGCTGAAATACGCAGATGCAAAGTGACTCTAAAATTCCAAGTGTGCGTGGCTGTGTGTAAAATTTCATGGAAACGTCATAAAACTATGTGGCTCACACTGTGCTCCTTTAACTACAGAGGTCTCAGAAACACTTGGTCTGATCACAGAAAGAGCCGGTGCAATGAAACCTCCCTAAAATGCCTCTGTGAGGCCTATTGAAATGTACAGTGAGTGTTTAAACGAAAGACACTTTGCCATTAACCCTCCCTGGACTCCTTTCCCCCTGTTGCAAACATACTTAGCCCATGATTCTTGCCACTTCCTGAAGCAGCTCTGGAGTCCTTTTTCCCAAGTGTCTTTAGGAGGTGTAATAAATCAGTGACCACTGCTGCTGATCACCACGCCACAGAGAGGCAGCTCATAAGAAACACGACCCTGTGTTCTCATCTACCTTACACCAGCTCTGATGCTGAGTGACTTCCAGCTCTTCCCCAAAGTCAGGATGATCGTGAGAGGGGAATGTTTGGAATTGAGTCAGGACATGGAGACATCCAGGACAGCGTAGCTGAAGACCCTCAGGAGAGAGGACTGCAGAGCCGCTGGAGGCAGCCACGACAGTGGGACGAGTGTGTGCAAGGTGAGGAGGGGAATTTGAGGGGATTCATGGCAAAGGGTCTTTTACTGTAATATGATTTTAAAATTGAAGCTTTTGATCACACCTGGCAGATTAAACAAACCAGCAGGCCTGTCCCGAGGGCAGCCTGGAGCCTGGCCCAGAGCAGGTGCTCGGTGGCTGTCACATCCTCTCCTGCTCCTGGGGTAGCCTTGGGCTTCTCTCCGTATCCCTGAGGAGATGACAGGGAAGCCAAGCAGCTCACAGGGTCAGACTGACACTGCCCAGGGCAGATGGCGACTGACTTGTGTCTCCTCACCCGAGATTCAGATTAATCAGGAACAGTGGGGAGGCCAAGTTTCCGTATAAAGAGGGTTGATGGAACTCACAGACAAGCTCTTCAAGAGATAAGGACTGTGGTGGTCTCTGCACAAGGAAGTAGATGGACACAAGAAGGTCTGGGATGCCACGCCCAGTGACATCACACCCAATGCCATCACGTCTGATGAGGTCACGCCTGATGATGTCATTCGTGTCCTGTGGTGCAGTGTCTGATGACCTCATACTCAACGCCCCAGGGACCTGAACTTGGGTGATGGCTGTCTCTTCCGTTTCCTCTGTTCACAGCTACTGCTAGTGAAGGCAGCCCAGGACAAAGTCATCACGACCCTCAGCAACCTATTCATGCTCTTGGAATCTTTGCTCCTTTAATTCTACAGCTTGGAAATGATTGCCCTTGTCCCCTTGGGTTTGTTACGACTGAGTCAGGGAGAAAGAAATTGTGCTCCGCATCACATGGGTTAAAGAGGTTCTTTTAAAACCCATAAACTGGCCCTGAAACAGCTTCCGGCTGTCCTTCCAAAGGCCCACAGTCTCCAACCTGACTTACTGGGTCCAGGAGCTTGGCCTGATTTGATGCCAACCTGGCCTGTCTGTGTCCTGCTGTCATGTTTGACAGAAGGGTAAACCAAGGCACAGAGTGAATAAGCAAACTTGCCCAAGGTCCCACAGCTAGCAAGTGCCAAGAGATGAATAACGTTATTTTACAAACAATATATTGTTTATGCCTTGTGGCAGGCGGTAAAGTACATTTCTGTGTTCCCGGCCTAGGTTTCAGAGAAGCAAGCCACAGGTCTGTTGAGGCAACAATACTGGGAAGCAAAGAGGGCGGATTCAGGCCCCCCCAGAACCTGAGAAAGGCTTTTGTGAGGAGAAACAGCTCAGTGGCTGGGAGCACTTCTCTGGGACCAGGCTGGGCTGCTCTGAAACCCATCTCTGCCGCTCCCTAGCTGTACACCTGAGAGGTCTCAGCCGATTGCTCAGCCTCTGTGCCTCGGTGTCTCACCTATGCGCAACGGCTTGGTTAGTGTCCGTCCTCCCGAGACCCCAGTGTGATCTGTTTGCAGAGCTAAAAGAATACTGCAGAAGTCCTGTGGAAAATACCAAGGAGAGCGGGCCTTGTCCTCCTCCTCAAATCTTCCCCGGGGAGCATCCCTCATGTTAGAATTGGAGTTGTCCGGGTTCAAGTTGACTCTGATCGAAGCCACACCTTCCTGCTCATCATTCAAATAAGCAAACTAGGACCAGTGATGAGGACAATGGGGAAGAGGTGAGGTGAGGTCCTGGGAGTCTCTCAGAGAAACGCGAGACGTTTTGTCCACTGGAGGTTCTAAAGGAGGAGACATAACGATCTTCCGAGCTAGGAAATTGGGTCTTTTGTGAGTGAAAGGAAAACCTGCCCGATCTTCTCTAAGACCACCTTTCAACTTTCTGTGATGTGAGGTTCAAAGAGAGCAGGAAACGTTAAGTTCTTCACTTACTAATTTTATCCTCTATCAATCAGAAAAGAAGTAGAGGTAGCCATGGTGATTTCCTTTCCCTTCTATGTCTTCTTCCAGACTCTGCTGAAGGTTTTCGTGATGAATAAATCCACCAAATTTCAGCTTATCAGGAGGAGACGGAAAAAGGATAAAAGTTTAAGGAAACTGGTCTCTGAATAAGCATCATTTCATCGTTTGAAGCCCACTTAGCAATAAGGTATCTAAGAAAGCAGACCTCCAGTTGCTTTAAAGATCTGCTCCGAGTTCCCTTCCTTTTGGTTGGCACCGGAAGTGGTCACTCCAGTCCTCTTTTCCCCTCCCCCAACCTAAGTGGTGCCTTATCCAATTCTGAGCATTCTGACCAAATCTGGCTTTGAGAAAGAACTGTCCTGATCTGATACATAATCCAAGTCATACTACTTGAAATCCAGGTTGAAACTGTGTTCTTGCATAACCTACAACATTCAGGGCCGGATACTCTTGAGCTGGCTCAGCATGTACAATCCACTGGTAGAATTTTTGCCCAGGGCTGGTGGATATGGGAATTATTGCTATCTTTCCCAAAAGCGATTTGGAAATATAGGTCAGGCTTAAAAATGCTCATGCCCTTTCCCCCAGTGACTTAAATCTTAGGAACTGGGCCCCGGGAAATAGAGACAGGGCTAAGAATGATGTGTTGAAGACTCCCAGAAGCACCATCTGCCACTACAACACCAAAATAGGAACCAAAGGAAACATTCAACCATCCAGAAATTGTTAGCATCACATTCCAACCCACCCAGCATGTGATGTGACCGCTTCATGAAATAGTGATGGTGTGGGAAGAAACACTGCCACTGCCCACGTGAGCCTGAAAGGGGACAAGTAGAGGCCCAGGTTGTACACAATATGATTCCAGTTCTGTTGCCACCGGCCATTCACCACCTGTCCATCCTTCACGCTCAAGCTACCTAGGGGGAGTGCGGCAAGAAAAAAGAACTGAAAGTAAGTAACTATACTTATTTATACTTATACTGAAAAAAGTTAACCATACTTCTTTATATTTGTTTCATGACTGCTCTTGATTTTTACACTTTTCTGTTTTTTCTGACTTTCCTATCGTGAGCATGTGGTTCTTTATAATAAGGGAGTGTCATAGACTTTCCTCTGAAGAAACGAACCAGTCCCCAAGTCCTTGAGCTACAAAAGCCTCCCGACTGCACCTGCGCCTTGCCTCCATTATGTCTCCCTCAACATTTTGGCAACTCTGCCCGCCGTGTCAATTTTCCCGAACCACTCTTTTTGTTACAGCATTCTCTTCCTTGAAAGTCTCCGGCTCCTCGCTGCCGATATAAGAATGATGGAATTCCCTCACTTGGCCTTCGAGACCTTCGGCAGCCTGGCCCTGGTACCCTACCTGTATCCGTCAGCTTTTTAGCCCTGTGACACACACAATGTAAAGGAGAAATGGTTTATTTCATCTTACAGTTTCAGAGGTTTCAGTCCACGGCTGTCGGCTTCTATCACGGTGGAAGGGGCGTGGCAGAGGGGAAGCTGCTCACATCCTGACCGGAAGTGGAGAGGAAGGCGAAGAGCAAGAGAGGAAGAGGCCAGGGACCAGATCCAGTCCTCAGTCAGCCTACGACGCACCCAACACCCTCAGAAGCATCTTCACTACTCTCCAGGGTGTCTGTCCGGTCACAGAGACAATCAAGATTAACCACCACACTTTCTACACATTTTTGTTAGTACTTTTTAAATTTTTGTACCAGGGATGGAACTTGGGCCCATGCACTTTTGAGGCAGGCGGCAGAACCACTGAGCCAAATCCCCGGCCCTGCTAGCACTTCTGTTCTCAAATTCTCATCGACAGATATGAGTGAGGTGCTGACTCTGTGCTAAGCGGGCTCCCTACTCGTCTCCCAGCACGCCTTGGACCAGTCTCCTACGCTCCCCACTTCCGGTCTCTGCCCCTCAGCAAGTTCCTTACTGGGCACTGTCCTCTCGCGGTGACCACTGATCTTCCCACCTGGGGGGCGCCTTGCGCCTTCTCCTTTTCCTGCTTCCACTCTCCCTCCGTTCAGTAGGAATTGTGGTAATAACATGCACTCCGAACATTTGTTTCAGCACCGGAAGAGCTGATACTTGTACAATCCTAGGCCAGTGTCTGGCCCAAGTAAGGGCTCAGGACGTGCTCCCTCATTGTTTGAGGCTAGCTGTGTTCAATGTTTCCAAGTAGCGCCCTGGTCTCCTTGTGCTTACGAATCCCATGGGCCCTAGCACCTTGCTTCGCCTACACTTGGGTACCCAACCACTGTTGTCCAGTCGACCTGTCATGGAACGACAGTGCCTGTGTCTTCCCGAAGACCTTCATCCAATGGCGCGGGAGGTGAATGCTTAGGCGAGGGAAGTCCCCATGAGAGCAACCCTGGAGAGCTCCCCGCGCCTCTCTACCATAGGAGGACCCAGTGACAGGGTGGCCGTCTGTGCTTGGGGCGCTTTCCTGACCGCCGCCCTCTCCTGCCGGGCGCCCCAAATTGCAAGCCGCGCCCATCACCCCGTTGGCACCCAGCTCCTCTGCTCCTGGCCTGTGGGCGGGGAGCCACTTCCTGTCCTGCTCGCAGATCTCCCTGCTGTCCCATTCTTCAGTGGCCAGTGACAAGCGTCGCTGCTGTACTTTTCTCGACCTCATTTTCTTGGCCGAAAGCCTGAGGAAAATTGCATAAGCCTCTCCCTTTAAGTCCACAGTGTACCAACCTGAGCGAGTGTCGCTAATAGAGAGCAGCCTGTAGGGGGAACAGCCTTCATAATTCATTTAAGAATCAGAGGGAAATAAACACATTGCAAAAATAATTAATTTGAGCGACCTCGTGTGCCAGGCACAGCAATAACTCTTTCCATTCATTTTCCTGTTGATAACCTTAACGCATCTCCAAGCAGCGTGACCACAGTCATATCTGTTTGTCCCTCTAAGGTTCCCAGGCTGTCCTGGCTCCAGCCAGATGCCTCTCCTGGGCTCTGCCCATCTGTCAGCCGTTCAGAAACCCGACTTGTGTGAATACACGGAAGTCAGCTATTTCCCGTCCCCAACCTGTTCTGCTTCCTGTCCGTGTTCTCCAACATCAGCTGCCCAGGTCAGACTCTCAGGAGTCGCCTTTCTGCTCCTGTCCTCTCACAGGTGATTCACCTCAGGATCCTGCCCATCCTCCCTGCTCAACACTTCCCTCTTCTTGCCCTCCAGATTGATCCCATGACTTCAAGTCTCATTTTCTTTTTGTTGTTGTTGTTGTTTTTGAGACAGGGTCTCACAGCGATCCTCCTGCCTCAGCCTCCCAAGTGCTGGGATTACAGGCATGCGCCACCACGCCCGGCTTTGTCTCATTTTCTTAACAGCAACAACCTCCCAGTCGGTGGCCCACCCCAAGACCTGCTGTCTCTTCTCATTTCTCATCCTTGCTATGGCCGTGCTCTTTGCAAACTCAAGGTGACACTGACACCCCTTGACCTTCAAGCCCTCCCTGGCTGTGACTCCCTCCGATGCCATCTTGGTCCCTCCATCTTTCGAGCTTCTTCTCTCCACTCCGTGTGTCCCCACCACACAATGGACTTAGTGCAGACACGAGAGGTCCACAGAATGTGGGCAGAGGGTCCCCGGGTTCCCCCCAGAAGACGGAATGAGCCGGGTCCACACCACCTCGGGTGAGCACAGCTTCCAGTCCCGGAGAGGGAAGCAGCCCAGGCTTCCGGTAGGTGTGGCGCCAGCAGAGTGTAGGACGCCTTGGTTTGGGTGTAGATGCCACCGGGAGCCTTGGGTCAGGTGCAGACGCAGGGGAGCCAAGAACAGTTTGGTGGAAGATCCAGGGCCTGCCCTGTCCTTGTGCTCTGCACACAGCTACCTCACTGGACCCCACAACACTGCCCACCTGCTTCTCCCCAGAGCTTGGGCCACTGTTCGGAATGTCCTCATGGTCACTAGTTCCATTTTCTTTCCTGTTGTTTTTTGTTTTTTTTTCCAGTCCTGGGAATTGTTGATCCCAGGGTCTTCACATTGAGCTGCACCCTTGGCCCTTTACTTTGAGACAGGGTCCCCCTAAAAGTTTGCCATGCTGGAGTGAAGCTTGTGACCCTTCTGCCTCAGCCTCCCTGAGTGTTAGAATCACAGGCTGTCATCTCCACTCTCCTACTGAGCTATGAAGTGACATTCTATTTTAACAACTGAACCCCCCAGCGAGGGCCAGGTGTGTTTTCGCCTTCCTGCTGGCCTCCGTCAATATCCCCGGGGAAGGTGGGGGTGGACACACTTCCTCCCTATACAAAAGTGCTGGGGTCCGACTCAGTCTGGCCCAGCAAGATGACTTCTGCCGTGGTCGTGGGCAGGGACCCAGGTGCTGGATGGGGTCAGGTCCAGGGTGGACCTCCTGTGAACCCCTCGGAATGCGTCGCCCAGGTGTGGCTTCCTGTCCACCGTCACCGGCCCCGCATTTCTGAGAGGAATCCCACGTGCACCCTGGCAGCTCCCTTATTTTTTCCCTCTCGTCTGCTCCGCAGCCTGGGGTGGTGCAGCCACTCTCCCACCGTCCTCAGACCATGCTTTGGTCTCTGTCCCCTCTGGCAGGGCCCAGCGCCCTGGCTCCCAGTCTCACTCTGGACGACTCTAACAGCTTTCTGGTTTGTATGCTGTTTTGGTGCAGACGCAGTCAGGCCTGCGGAAGTCCTAGGCGACCTGCCTGTGTCTGAATCCCGCTCCGGCTCTCTGAGACCTGGTCCACTCACCTCTGGGAACACTGCGGTCTCTCAGAGCCCATGCTGTGCCCTGGCTTTGCCGGCTGCTCTGTCTGACCCCGGTGTCTCCCTCCCTCCCTCACCTGTTCCCACCTCTCCTAAGCCAGGGGCACAGCATGGGCTCTATTGTTTCCCGCCTTATTGGAAGAGTAGGCTTTCCCCAGCTGTGAGTTATTCCAGGCTGTGCAGGATGGTGGTGTTCAGGCCCCATTTTACGCTGCATTTTAGAAAACAGTAGTTTACTCCACCCCCACCCCCCACTGCCCAGTATTGGGAACTGAACCAGGGCCTCTGCACGGAGCTGCATGCCCAGCCTGTTTTATTTTTTATTTTGAGACATGGTCTTAATTATTTCACTGAGTTGCCCAGGCTGGGCTCAAACATGCAATCCTCCTGCCTCAGCCTCCCAGAAGTGCTGGATTTGCTCCATTTGGAGTGCAAATGCTGCCGCCGAATGACTTGGCAACTTGGCAAACCCATCACCACTAGGTGCTGCACCAAACCCACGTAGATGCCAACTCCAGGGGCCCAGCACAGTCACTGAAAAGAAGCCGATAGATGAACTATGCTAACAGAACATTAACAGCTGTAAATGTCTCAGTTCAAATCAGACACACGACATATTTTAAATTCTCAGAGAAAGCCAGGCCGAGCTCACGGATCACCAGAACGGAACAAAGAGGCACGCCCAGCACTTGGGCGTGGCCGGACACCCAAGCTGTCATCCTGTCAGGCCACTGAGTGAGCACAGCACCAGGCCAGCAGGGGCAAACTGGCAGTGCCTTTTCACCTTAGCCGCATCCCCACGCCTGGCTCCAGGGGCAGCTGGGCAAACACCTGTGACCTTGCCAGCCCTGCCTGTTAGACCCTGGTGGGTCTGTGGTCCCATGAGGCACCTGCGGTGACTGACTCTCCCCTGCCCCCTGCTGGCTGTCAGCCACTGTTCATTCCGCCGCAGTGTGTAGCAGGATGTCTGACTTGAGTGTTAAAGACGGCAGTGATGACAATCAGAAGGAAAGACCCTGTGATTGCAGGCGCACCGGCTGCTCTGAGATCCTAGAGTCCTGGGCCATTCCAGGCTGATAAGGCCGACCCAGCTTGGGAAGCTGTGTCCCACAGCACTCTCTGGCCCTGCGCAGACATGGTGGGTCTGGTGTGTGTTAGTGTCAGGCTCGCTCACAGCACTGCGTAACACAAACAGCAGTGAAGCCAGCCGATTCCTCTGACTAATCGTCCTAGAAGTACGGCCAGCCACATCGGATTCTGCCGGTTCTACACTCACACTGCGTATTCAGGGGGGGAAAACAGTCCGTCGTGAACACGCAGATACTTTTCCCTCACCATCAATCCCTAAATAGCAGTGCAGCATTGACACTGCATTAGGGATTAGGAAAAACCTAAAGTACATGAGAGAATACGTGTAGATTCCATGCAAATATATTATATTCTTTTATATTCAGGCTTTGAGCATTGTGGATTTTAGTACCTCGGGATGGGGGGTCCCCCGGAAGCCACCCGCTGAGTCTGCTGAGGGATGACGGTTCAATATCCTTGTTACAAACACACGGTTCCTGATCCTGGCTCTGCCACTGACTGGTTCTGCAATATCTGTCAGTGTCCCCAGCTACAAAACAGGCGTCACGGTGCCCCTCGCTGAGTCGTTGTGAGAATTAACAGAACGGGGAACATGGAGGTAGATTACATAAATGTTCTGCATCACATGGGCACCCTGCCAAGTGGACAGGCTGCTCTGATGTGCGCTATCTTAAAATATTCCTATTTGGGGGCAAGTATTGCCTGCATAGTAAACACGGGTCCTCCCGGCCTTTCTGAGTCAGTATCGCACTCGGGCTCAGCGATGGACCCTTCGCTCCTTCCTCAGGAGCAGCAGGAATGCAATACATTGTGTCAAAGAAAACCGGGAAGAGCCCAGGTGGAGTATTCTATTTCAGAAACAGATTACTTTATTAGGAGCTTCAGCTAAGAATCATTTTTAATAAAAAGCACTGTGGTACAGTTACTCAGGCATTTTCTAGTAGTTGGGACTAACTGCTGTGAAAGTGAATACGGAAAATCTTAACTACGGAAAAAGAAGCCAAGAGATGGAGATAGAGGGAGAGGAAGGGGCAGGAAAGGGTTGAAAAAAATATGAAGGTTTGCTCTATACGTGCGCCAGCTCTCCGCGGGAGGGTGATCACGGGACGTACTGCAAACACGTAGTGGAAAACCAAATCAGAAAAAAAAATTGTACCTGAAAAAAGACCACATTAAAAAGACAAATATCTCCTAGAATTATGAAAAAAAAGTCACAAGTACCTCTGTTCCCCTACACACTCATTAGCAAGGGTGTGTGTGTGTATGTATCTCCTCCAAAATTATATTCACATATATAATTAACTTCCTTTTAAAAAAAATCTCTTTTGCAGGAATTTTGCAAATTTCAATTCCCATCCGCCCGCTCCTTCCTTGAGCCCCTTCCCGTAGCCCAAGGCCAGCATTTCTTCCCGAAAGGCTTTAGTTTTAGCGTCTCAGCTGTTTCCCAAAGCCAAGCCCGTGGACCCCCTCCCATGATGCCCCACAGCTGTGGCAGGAAATGGAAACCCGAAGCGTCAACAAACCAAAGAGGCCCATGCGACCACGTGACTATGACCAGGCAGTCATCCAATCATCAAGCAACTTTCTCCCCATCACTTCCGGAACTTTCCCGAGGCTCCCCGGAGCTCCTGGCCTCCTTGCCCCAGGGCTGTGCCCATAAAGCTTTTGGTTTCTTCAGAAACCTGGTGCCGGGCCGTGAGCACTTGCTGGATACACAGGAGAGTCACGAGCCCACAGGTCCCTACGTCACATGGGTGGAGCTGTTCCATCAGGGATTTTGGAGCTTGTGACATTTTGACCTGAAGACCTAGATTCTTTGGCTCGTGTGCAGTTTTGGAAAGACGTTTGCAAACAGCAAGAATCACCTGTGAAAGACCTGGAAGATAATTCTGGAAGGGAATTTAAGAATTTGGCATTTAAGGCGTATATGGGTACGTATGTCCAGCTCTTAGCTGATTCGGTCTCGGATGCATCTTTTCCTAGAATTCTACAGCCTCTTAAAATTTGCAGATATTATGATTCTCTCGTTGTGGCAAAATTCTGTAGGTTTTGATAAGAGCAAGATGTTGTGTGTCCATTACAGCATCACATGGAATAATTCCACTCTCCTTAAAGTCTTCTGGACATTGTAAGGAGATAAAATTATAGCGAATCTAGTATTGTTCCATATTCAGAAATTTTCTATTACTCTGTTACTACTGATTTTTAGTTTAATTCCATTGTAATCAAAGAGCACACTTTGCATGATTTCTAGTCTTTTAAGTTTGTTCAGAAATGTTTTAAGAGCTAGAAGATGGGCTTTCCTGATAAATGTTCCACATGAGTGTAGAAGAATTGTCTTCTGTTGTCAGAGAAAGTATTTTAAAAATGTCATTTTTTTTTTTGTACTGGGATCGAACTCAGATGTTTGTGCTTGCAAGGCACGCGGCAGAACCACTGAGCTAAACCTCAGCCCTATGTCATTTAGTTCCACTTGGCTAATGATTGCTGTTCAGCTCAGCTGTGTTCTCCCTCCTTCCTCCTTTCTGCCCCTTCCCTTTTGATTCTCCCTTTCTTGTTTCCCCCTCCTTTCTCTCCGTTTCCCCTTCTTCCTCCTCCCCGTCTTTCTGTCTGTCCAGTCTCTCTCTCTCTCTCTGTTTCTGTTTCTCACATAAAGTCTAGTGTAATTCTTGCTCCTCTATAGGTAAGGTGTGTTTTCTCCTTAGCTTTGTGCTAAGTTCCCTCTTGGTAACTGTCTGCTGTTTGAATGTGATATATATATTTGTCAGTTATATATATCAGTTTTTTCTGAACTTCCTGAATCTGTGTCTGAAATTAATTTTGGAGATAATCTTTATCATTATTATTTCAAATATTTCATCTGCTATATTTTTGCTTCACTTCTGGTAGCCTAACCTGATATATAAAATACATATTATATATTGCACGTGTGTATTAATCTTTTTACAGTGATCTCATTTTGTACTTACCATCCTCATCCTTATTTTGTCTTCGTATTTCTGTCTAGAACGTCTCTGTCACTCTTTCCAAGCTCCCCAGTTGTCCTCAAATGCATCCTGTCTCCTTGCAAAGCTACCAGAAGCACCCTTTTTTTCTATTGCAGTATGTTTTATTTCTAGGACTTCTTTTTTTTCTTTTGTAGAGTCTGGATCTCATGACATTTCCTACCTATCTGGTTTGAATGCTGTCTATATTTTTCCATTGGAGCCCCTCACATGTCAATCATATATATTTTAAATTTCTCATGGTTCAAAATAATCTGTGTCACCTTTGAATCTGGTTCCAATGCTTGCTTTGTGTCTTCAGGTGATGCTTGTCCCTGTTTTTGTATGTGTGCCTTTTATCATTTTCAAAAGCCGCATACTGAGGGACGGTCATCAGCTTAGTAGGTTATCAGGTGTTCATCTGGGCTGTGCTTAATGTTCACTAGGGCTGCAGGTGCCAGAGGATTTAATTTCTTCTAATGTCCTTGATAATTTTTCCTCTGTTTCTCCGGAAGCACTTTACAAATACTCCTGCAGCTCTTCTAGCTAAAATACTCTACTACTAAATTGGCAACGACGTTCGGGAGAGGGAACAGTTCTAAAATCTTGTGTCCCAGTTTTAGTTCTTCAGTGGGCCTGAGTTTCTGAGCTTCAGAAGTGTTTCTTAGGCTCCACTGTTGTTCTTTACCCTTCCAGCCAAGCAGGGACACTGCAGAGGCTGCCTTGGCTTGCCGCCCTGTGCCTAGGTAGATACAAGCCAAGTGGCCAAGTGCTCCTCCTTGCCTGAAGCCACAGGCGTAGTCTCCTGTTTTTTCCAAATGAGCTTACTTTTATCTTTCACAATAACGTCTTTAAATTGGTGCCTGACGTGTACTGATCTGGTTTTATTTCTGTGTAATAAAGTGTGTTTCCATTGCCGTCTTGCAGGCAGACAGATCCAGGTGGTGCGAAGTAACGGGGAACACTCCGGCCATGGGAGGAAGCCGGGGACGCTGGGAA
The DNA here is from genome assembly GCF_012274545.1 of Fukomys damarensis. Taxonomy (NCBI): domain Eukaryota; kingdom Metazoa; phylum Chordata; class Mammalia; order Rodentia; family Bathyergidae; genus Fukomys; species Fukomys damarensis. The sequence continues at coordinate 4,891,445 of NW_022900945.1, forward strand.
GAGACTCCAGACGGGAGAGCAAGGCCAGGGAGGCATCGAGCCAAGGAAGCAGCTGTGACTGAAACAGCAGCAGGCATCGTGGTCCAATTACCTCATTTCCTAGGTGAGTAATTTGCCCAAGGTTACACAGCTAGAACCCAGGATAACTTCAGTGCTGTTCTCCCAGCCCCAAGGGGAAGCTAGGTTCGGCTCAGGAAGTCCCAGCAAGTGAGAACCAGAGCAAGGCCGAGGCCTCCCCTTCTGCTCTTTCACACCCTGACACACAAGCAGTGCTCAGAAATCCTGTGGGGAACCGAACACTCGTGCTGACGGAGTCCTCCGGGGTGGAGAGAAAATGGCTCTGCAGGAAGCAAGAATGATGCATCCTGGGGATGGAGGGAGGAGCACTGATTGTGGCTGGAATGAGCCGCCCGCGTATTCTTCCTGATGAAATGAGCCAAATCTTTCTCTGGAAACTGTTCTGATGACGAGGTCTGAGGAAGACATTGTGTATGTCCCAAATTTGAGGGACGCACCTGCCGACTTGGTCAGCTCTCCTGGGAGGGTCGCAGTGGGGAGTGGGCTGCAGGTGGGGTCTCCCTGGGATCCCCTCCCAGCATCATGCAGAGATTAGAAGTAAAGATGCCGTGTTCACAGTAGCAGGATGAAAAGCAGGTGTGAAAACATCATAAAATGGGACCAGAAACAAGGCCCACAGGATGAATGAGGCAGGAGGCAGGGTTCTGTCAGGAGTATGGACAGCGGCCCAAAATGGAGTCCGGAAGCCCAAAATGGAGGCTGCTGGGTGAGGCCCCCCCCCAGACCTTACACAAACATCCACCAGGTGTCCGGCAGCTGCCTGGGACCTGCCCAGAGCGGGATCAGACAGATCGCTGGCTCGTGCCTGGGCCCTGCGTGGCACCGCATGGACACAGCACAGACTGGACCAAATATGGGCTCTCCTGTAGGAGACTGTAGGGAACCCTATAGAGTAGACGGTACAGTGGACCTTGACTTACGAACTCATCCATTCTCCAGGGCTGGCTGTAACTCATGTTGGTCAGTGCAGGCTCAGGCTCCTCTACACGGCCTTCAGAGTCTCTCTCCTGCACACAGGCCGATCTCAGCATCCTTAGAGGGACCCCGGCCCAGGATTTCCCAGTGAACCCCATGGGAGAGCACGTGTCCTGCTCTTCCCAGGACTCTTGAAGGGTGAAGTCTGCACCTGAGGCCATCTGGAAGCACAAGTGGCCGGCATTCAGGTCATAACTCAAGACTTTGTTGATGAATTAAAACTAAAATCCTGGCTGTAACCCAAGTTCATATGTCAGGCTGGTCGTACCTCAAGGGTCCGCTGTATAGAGCTCACACAACTGCCTGAGTTCCCTTCAAAACACGTTAAAGCCCCTAGACAAAGAGCCCTCCTGGGTATCCTACTGCTGAATGAATACCTTGATCTAGAACTTTCTGTTTTAGTCACTTTTCCCATCAATGGGGGGAAAAAACCCGACCACTCATGACTTAAAAGCGGAGAGGTTTATTTTGGTTCATAGCTTCAGCCCCCGGTCAGCTGGCTCAAGGCAGAGCGGCATGGCGGGAGGGGCCGGCAGAGGAAGGCCGATTACCTCAAGGTGGCCGGAGCCGAGGGAGAGGGGAGGAGCACGGGCGGGAACACCACACCCGCCTCCATGAAAGGAAAGGGCTGGCGCCGCTGACCCGCCTTGGAATACTGCTCCGGTGTCTAGAAATCAGGAGTGAGTCTCCGGTGCTGAAAGGTCCGCACACGCTTATAAATATGCTTTCTCCTCTCTTGCAAGGAAACCAGTAAAACTCTGTAGTTGAACCCAGTGAGAAACACTGGGAAACTTTACAGCGTATTTTTATACCTTTTTCTGTGTGTGCCTTTCTGAGATAGGTCTCCCTACGTAGACCAGGCTGGCCTTGAACTCTCACTGATCCTCCTGCCTCAGCCTCCCGAGGGCCGGGCTGGCTACTTAAACTGCCGTGAGACAGACAAAATATGTCAGCCGTCTCCAGTGCGGAGCACAGAGGCCCGCGGGGCTCTGGGCAGGCTGGGGCCAGGGCCTGTCCTTCCCTCGGACTCTGCCGTGCTGGGACAGCGGCCACCTTGGCCTGGGGGGCGCGGCCAGGACTGCGATCTCCGTCTGTCGGGCGGGGCAGGGCGCCACACCTCAGGACGCTGAGTGTGAACAGCGGGGGGAAACTGAGGCTCGGGCTCCACTCCTGCTTCATCCCTGAGGACTGGCGGGCAGTGCGGAGCTCTGGTGGGAAGAAAGAGGGGGAAGGGCAAGGGGGGAAGGGAGAGAGAAATGGAGAGAGAGGAGGAGGAGAGGAAGAGGAAGAGGAAGAGGCAGCCAGGCTCTGAAGCCCCCGAGTTAAAGCCAGCACTGTGGCTCCCAGCCCATGTCCCTGGGAGCCCGCGCTCCCTGTGCCCCACCGCGCTCCTCTCCGTCCCCACCCGTGGGTCTGGCTGGAGCTGATGAAGGTCACGACTTGTCCCCACAGCGAGGATCAGGACTGGAGATCAGAGCTGCGGTCCGCTGCAGTCCGCAGGCCCCAAGGTCACGCCCCCCGCTGCGTGACTCGCGGTGGCCGGCAGAGGGCGGCCGAGAGCTGCGGTGCCAGGCCCGCTCTGTTCTGCCCTCTGCCTTCCCCTCTGCCCGGCTCTCCTCCACTCTCCCGCACCCAGCCCACAGGCTTTGCACCCCGGTTTCCATCTGCCCTCTGCCTTCCCCTCTGCCCGGCTCTCCTCCACTCTCCCGCACCCAGCCCACAGGCTTTGCACCCCGGTTTCCTTTGTGGCCCCTTGTGAGTCCACGTGGTCGCCTCCACGGGTCTCCTTGCGGAGGGACAGAGCGGTGCCTACTTGCACCAGCCAGGGCCACCCGCTCCCACGACCTCCCAGGGTGGCTTATAACCTTGTCCTCCCTCCCAACTGTTATCCAGAGTACCGTGCAGGGATGATTGTTTGGAAAACAAAAGCAGAGTAATACGCATTGATGAGAGAAAGGAAGAAAAACTAGAAAGGAAATTTAAAAACCCAGAAAGAATATTGAGCTATTCTTAGGTTAATAGAGATTTCCTCGGTTATTAAAACAAAGAAACTGAAAAAGACAACATGTACAAGCCAGCTACATAAAAATTTAGAAGTCCTTTGCTCCAGACACATCAACAACAGTAAAAAGCAAGAGACAAACTGCAAAAAGTTTGGTTACAATAGCATGGCCAGAGGGTGGACATCTTCTGCTATCAGAGGAAAGCACATAAGCAATCTGAACTGCTCGTCGGCTTTCGGTCCCTGGGACCCAGCAGCCGACGCCCACGACTTAGGGAGAGGTCACTTTGGCCCTCGGTCTCCGAGGCTTGGTCCATGGCCGGCTGCCGCAGAGAGTGGTGCACGGAGCTGCTTGTTTCGTGGTGCTGGGAAGCAGAGGGGCAGCGCTCATGGGAGACGGACGGACCCTCCCAGGCTCGGCCCAGGACCCCCCTCAACAGGAAGGAGCTTTCCGAACAGCCCGGAGCACAAGTGGACCGACCCACTGTGGCTCCCTGATCTAAAACCTCAGGGAGCCTCTGCATCGAGCCCAGGTGACAGAGAAGATTAACGGGCTCCATTGCCAACCTGCAAATACAAACTCTGGGGAGTAAAGAGCTTATCCAGCCTCACGGGTAGTGAGGCACATGTGAAATTCAACATTTGTTTTTCACCAAAACTGCATCAGGGAGGCGTCAGTGAGGTTGCAGAGGCGCAGGCTGACGGGTGGCAGTGACGGGCAGGCTCCCCACAGCCTTCATCACTGTCACTACCTGGTTCCCTGTTCCTGTCCCCAGCTGCCCAGCCAGGTTCATGGATTCCGAGATTATAGGGGACTGAGTGCTGATCTGTCTCGAGTACTCAGACTAGCACCTGACCAACGGTGGGCTGTCCGGTGTATGCGTGATGAATGAATAACTAACCCTGAGCTCCAGTAACTCTTAAGAACTGATCTTTTGTCAGGGGTGATGAAACACGCCCAACTCTCAGGAGGCTGAGGCAGGAGGATCGCTGGAGTTCAAGGCCAGCCTGGACTACATAGCAAGACCAGTCTTTTTTTTTTTTAAAAAGGACTTTTATTGTTCTTTGTTTTTTGAGACAGGCTCTCCCTATGCAGTTCAGGAAGACCTTGAGGCCTCGAACTCAGCCTCCTGCATGCTGGGAAGACAGGTGGGCACCACAACCCCTGGCTAGAAATTGATCTTAGGGCAGCTTTCCAGGGATGAATAACGCAATTTCTATCCAAGGATGTGCTGTAACGGTTTTGCAAACCACTTGCATGTCCAATCACTGCATTAGTGACAAATCACAGTGTGTCCTTATGAGAGGCCACGTGGACAAAGTCATTGCCACTGCGTTGTAGATCACACGTGGAGAGGTGTTCCGGATGCAGCGTGTTGTGAAAAGGACGGGCTCTGTGAACTGGCTAGGAATTAACTTCCTAATTTATATTTCCCATGTGCACCGAAAACTTGTGTCCGTGTAGATTTGTGTGGAAAAACTTGTATGAGAACAGGCCTTCCTCTGTGACCCTCTGGGCGATGCGGTTATGAAAGATGACATCCCTGCCTTCGCTCTGCATTTTAGCCAAGTTTGTACCAGGGACTGCTTTGCTTTTGGGAGCAGAGGAAGCAACAGGGCTGCTCTGGGTGTCCCCTGCCCGGGTCCTCCACGGAGGGTGTCCCGGCCTCTCTGCTCCCCACTTCTCGGGCGCTGGTCCTCACCCTGTGAGTCCTGGCGGACAGCGCACCTTGGTGTCATCTCAGCCCTCGTCTCCTGCATCTGCTTTGAGTAGCCCAGGTTCCTTCCCCACCTCCCAGGCCCAGACCCCCACAGAGAAGGACAGGGACCCCACTCCGCAACTACAGGGCAGGTGTGCAGGTTGCTGGCTCCTGCCTTGAAAGTGAATTCTCCAGACGCTTCAGGAAGGGGCTTGGGGAATCAGTCGCTCCACAGAACTGCAGAAAGAACCCGCATGGGCCCTCAGGGGACAGAGGCACCATGTCCGGACCTGGGCACGCTTGAGGTGTCCGGTCTCCTCCAGGGCTGTGGCCCGTAGCACAGGGCGGCAGTGGTCTTTTTCTGATGGATACTGGCTATTCTTGGAATGCTCTTGGCCTGTCTTAGGGTCAGGTCCTGCTCTTCACTTTCCCAGCTAGGCCGACGACCTGTAACCTCTGCTGCTGAGGAGTTGGGGTGTGGGGACGGGCTGGAAGGAAAGGAGCCCGGAACAGCGCCAGGGGTCACTGGGGTGACTGCGGACCCGGAAGTTGCATTCCCTTGGCAGGGCGATGACTGGCTTGGATTTCCTTGGCCCGTTCCTGCCTGTGATTCCTCCTCCCGCTGAGGACCCCTGGTGCGCCTTCCCAGTTTGAAGGGCTCCATGCCTCGCAGGAAGCCCTGGCCTTGGTCCCTGAGGCCCCCACAGTGAAGAGGGGTCCTGGATCCCTGGGGGAGACACCCCCAACCCAACTGACTGGCCCCACGAGGGGCGTTGTGAGGACTGGCGCCCCAGGGAGACAGAACTTGTCTCTGACCAACAGCGCCCACAGAGTGGACCTCTGTCCACTTTGCTCCGAGATAGCTGTCATTCTCCCTTTGGCCACGAGAGGGCAGACACTCACCACGATGGAGCAGGCTGGAAGTGTAGCTCCCAGGCAGGTCATTGGAGTCTCAGAGCTGCAGCGGAAAAAGAAAACAAGAATCTCCCTGGCCCTGCAGAAATGCTCCTGCAATGCAAATGTCCTACAAAAGCAGTGCTCTGGGGCTCTTTTAATCGCATCTCAAGTCACTGCATTCTCTGGGCGGTGTGGCTTGTGTTTTGGCTTTGTGAGTGATAATAAGGGGAAATGTGTGTGTTATAAAGTTAAACACACTCACACACACACACACACACACACACACACACACACTCCCCTGATTTTGTGTGCTATGTGTGTTGTGGAGGACAGAGCAGGACCCAGAAGAGTCCAGGCTGGGGAGGGTTTTCGGTTCTAAATTCTCCAGGCTGTGTCTGTTTTTTTTTTTTTAATGGGAAACCAGGGATCAAACTCAGGGCCTTGAGCTTGGGAGGCAGGTGGCGGAACCACGGAGCTAAATCCCTGGCCCAAGAATTTAACTATTTCACTAACACCCATACGTATTTTTAAAGCTGAAGACACACCTCACATATTGCATTTGTGTGTCGGTGAAGTAAAATGTACCGGTGAGGCTGTAGAGTCCTACGTCTCAGCTCCGAAATGCCATCGACCGGGAGGAAAGCACTGATAACGTCCTCGTTTAAGTCTCTGCGTCAGGGGTCACAACATGAGCAGGATACGCAGGAGAGCAAGGCGCGGCGAGTTGGAAGGCCCCATCACAGGAAGCAGCATCCGACCTGACCCTGGGCCCACCGGAGCGGTTTTGCCCCCGAATACCGTCGGTAACGAGAAAGCAGTTAGCAGGGGAGCGGGAGCCGGAGAACTCTCTGGAAGCTGTGTCTGGAGGGGCAGATGGGAGCCGAGATGCTGAGGCTGGAGACAGAGGCTCTGAGGAAGCGAGGCAGGTGGCGGGAGGCTCCACGCTCCGTCCAGTCTGCAGCGCGGTGCTGCCGTCCTGGTCCTGCTCTCTCCCTCCACCTTGCTGCTCTCGGCTTCCTGTCTGCCATGCTGGGAGCAGCTCCCCCCGCACGCCCTGTGCCTTCCCGCCTTGGCGCCCGCTGACAGTGCGCTCAAATGTGAGCCAGAATAAACCTCTCTTTCCCTAGATCGTGGGTGTCAGGCTTTCCGTCCCAGCGGTGAGAGAAGTAGTAAGAGGGGCCGCGTGTGGAGCCTCTGATTTCATTACCATGGCTGTTGTCTTCCCCTGGGGAAAAGGTAGGACTAGGGCCCCGTGGAGGTCCCATGGGATGACCAGCAGAAGACTGATTCCGTGTTCTACTTGAAATAGGCTCAGATGTTTCGGATTTTTTGAATATATTGGTGAGTTTTCTTTGATCTCACAAAAGAAATAATTCAAAAAGTGTATACTTCTCTATAATAAATATCCTTTTAAAGGTATTAGTCACTTTCTTGCTGCTGGGACGAAATGCCTGACACCCACAACATAAAGGAGAGTTTAATTTGGCTCCTGTGTTAGGAGGTTCAGTCCATGGTCCATGGCTCCAAGGCAGAAGAGACTGGCGGGAGGGCCTTGGAGGGGAGCTGCTCATTCCGTGGCGACCAGGAAGCCAAGAGTGGGAGGAGGACCAGGGTGAGCTATGGACCCTCCGAAGGGAACATCCTGTGCGCCTCCTGCCTTCTCCAGCCAGCAAGTCGTCCACAGGCAAATCCACTGTGAGCTCCAGAGATCCAGTCAGCTTCCGGAAGCCCCACTCTGAGTACAGGAGATGTTGGGGGAAACTGCCACATCTAAGCTGAAATAATCACCTTTCTATGCTGGTGTGTATTTAGGACTGGTGGACGTGCCTGGTCATTTTTTCCCACTTGCCAGATCTTAGTGCAAGCTTTACCTTCCCCTTGGCAGTCTGCCCTCGCTCTCCACTCATGGAAACTGGCTGTGCTCCACCTGCCTCGTTGGGCTGGGGGTGTCTGGACCCCGGCACTCATTTCCTGTTTGTGGAGAAGCCAGGGCACTCGTGACTGGGTTGCAACCTCTCTTTTCCACCTCAGTTTTCTCCTCCACGATCTATCTGTTATTTTCCTTCCCAGGATGAAAGTGTTCTTTCCCTCCCTCAAAGCTGACTCATCCACTGGGGTCTGTGGCTTTCCTGTGGCTCACATCGTCCGTCTTCATCTGCTCTTTGTGGATGGGTTGATCTCAGCCCTCGGGTTGGCAAACACAGCCTGGATCCTGCCCAGACTGAGAAACAATCCTTACTTCATGCTGGCTTCCTCAGAGCAAGCTCCCTACTTCTCTTTCCCAGCAGGACCATCCCGGACTGCTGGGCCTCTGTCTGACCTTGGGCCTCACCCTTGAGAAGGCCTCGGCATCCCATGCACCTGCCCACAAGCTGAACGCACTCCTCAGTGCTGCGGAGCCCCTGGGGCACCTAGCATTGTTTTGCTTTTATAAATCGAGTTCTTGAGCTTCCTTGACACCCATATTTCTCTGACTGAATCCTCATTTGCTTCCTTGGCTGTGGAGTGTGGCTAGGGGCTGGCTCACCACACTGGCTTTGATTCCTTATGTGCTCTGCTGCCGCCTCAGGGTCCTTGTCTGCAGTGCTAAGGGCTGCACATCTCCCTCTCTGACCAGGTGGCTTCTCATGTCCTCCAGAGATGGCTTCTAGAACTGAGCTCAGAAAGGTCCAAACCCATCACGGTGCTAGGACTTTTCTGTTTAACCAGCTCATGGTGGACTCTGCCCACCCACCAGTGAGTCCCATGACCACGCAACCTAACTCCCTTCCCGAGCTGAATGGCACAGTGCACCCTGCACACGCTCCTGGCTCTGAAGTGAGAGAAAAAGACTTGGCACAGAGAGACAAGAACCGGCCCTCCTCCTCCTCCTGGAAACTGGACCTGTCAGGGACTCTGGTGTCCACCATCAGCAAGGCCCTGAGACTGGTGACATATCCAGCTTCTGTGATTTCTGTGACACTCGACAACTAGGGTCCTACTCCTTTTTATCCCCGTGGTCATCCTTCCTTCTGCACGTGGTCTCAGTCTTGGTGGCCCGTGCTGGCCTGGCCAGCCACGCCATGCCCAGGGGTAACTCAGACCAGGTAACTTCTTTGCCTACAGCCTGAGGCAGTCTCAATGCTCTCAGCAAAAGATTTAAAGCCCAGCTCCTATTCTCCCAAAAGTAAAAATAGCAATTCCACTTGGACCCTTGTAGGCAGCTTCCTGAAAGAGTTAAAGACATTGTATCACAGGGATCCTGGCCAGGTGTGATGGTGCACACCTGTAAACCTAGTACTTGGGAGGCTGAAGCAGGAGAGCTGCTGTGAATTTGAAGCTAGCCTAGGCTCCATAGTGAGTTCAAGGCCAGTGTGAGCTACACCATGAGACCCTGTCTCAAAAAAAAAAAACAAAACCATATATATATATTTATGTATATACACAGAGAGAGCCATGCACAGCCATGTTTATAGCAGGACAGTTCACAACAGCTAAATCTGAGAAGCAGCTTGTGTGTCCATCGATAGATGAGTAGATAAAGAAAATGTCATGTTTGCACACCACGGAGCACTACTCTGCCATAAAGAAGGATGAACTTGAGTCATCTGTAGGAAATGGGTGCATGGAGGCTGCAAATTTAAGTGAAATAAATCAAGCTCCAATAAACCTAAAGTATAAGTGATTTCAAGAGCAGAATAAAGGAGACATGGCAGGAAACGGAAGCATACTGTGGCGATGGGAGGGGACCACGTGTGACAGGAGCGTGGCTCTACTCCCCACGATGGAGATGACTTCCTGTATCACCAACACCCTGACAAGAAGTCAGTGACACGGAATGAAAGCCCTGCTCCTTCCGGCTGGCAGGACCTAGAGCCGTCCTTGTGCCCTGGGCCTAGGCCCAGCCCCGGCTGAATTTCTCTTCCTTCCGCCTCTTATGTTTCTCTTGCTGGGCCTGCTGGCCTTTGGCCCCCGGAAGGTCTCGCTTTTTCTTTGAAACTCTTTCAGGCCCTCACCTGATGGAAGCACAGACCCTCCCTGCCTGGCTGCATGTGTGGCTCCCGCCCCTGTCCCCGAGGACACCTGGCACACTCTGCCAGCTGGCAGGTGGCATGGAGAGCGTGGGTTGTGGTGGTGCTTGTAGCCCAGGCAGGGTATGCGGGCGGAGGACACCACAGCCCGGAGTCTGCTGTCAGCCCTGACCGCCCAGGGGACAGAAGCAGTGGGTGGGTGAACCCCACCAGCTGCCCCAGAGCCCCAGCTGTGAGCCAAGGCAGACAGGAGGATGAGCCCACACGGCCAGATTTATGGTCACAAAGCAGGGCTCAGTGAGGGGACTCGGTATCCACCACGACCAGTGACACAGGCAGGGACCAGCGGGTCTGCCTGAGGCCACCGCTAGTGGACAGCAACGCCTTTCAAGTCAGGGCTGCCTGGCCTCCAACAGGGCGTAAAACCCAACCGCCAGGGCCATGGCAGGCGGGAAGGGGAGTCTGTGGGCGCCGTCTGTGTCTGTGTCTACACCGCACGCGGCTAAACACAAAGCTCACCACAGGGCGGAAACGCAGCTTCCTCAGCCGGAAGTGCTGCTGTCCCCCGCCTTCTCATGTGAAGGCAGAGTCTGAGTTTCTCACAGCGCCTCCCCTAGCCCTGCAGCAGGCTTATTTAAATGACTGCCTCTCTACTCTCGGGGAGTGTTTGACGCATCTTATCAAAAGAACACACATTTTAAGCGAGAGGTTAAAAAAGCTTTTCAGACCCAAAGGCCATTTAATACCACAAATCCTACTGGGGTGATTAAACAAACATTTTTTCTTAAACCCACACCGACAGACAGCCTGGTTAGTAGCAGATACACAGATTTGGTTTCAAAGCTGAAATGCCTCTGGTCGAACAGACCTCACGAAATTCAATTATTTTGTAGTAAGCCATAAAAACAGGGACAGAGCTCTACTGACAACTTAAATATTAACTCAGTCGGTTACTTGGTGATATAAATAGAAAGAAGTGGTCACGGGTGAGGTGTGAAGGCACCAGCACACCGGACTGTGAGTGTTAGAAATCTACCCCAGAACCTAAGACCAGAAGAGCGAGCCGCAGTCCCCTCGTCTACACCCCACGCGGCCAGGCATTTCCAGAGGACACTCGAGTCTCGCCGACCGCCTGCTGGTGCCGTCCCGCGTCCTAGTTAACCCGGCCCAGACCTCCTCACCACGGCCTCGTCATCACTTTCAGCCTCCAAAGGCTACTCCGGAGGCCGCCCGCCAGGTCCAGGAGCGCCGAGGCTGGGAGACCCCGGGGCCAGCGCTGCCTACTCCTGGGCCTCCTTGCGGGTCAGCTTGTAGATCTCGGTGGGTCCGTCTGCGTGGGTGA
>NW_022900945.1:4902520-4952239 GCF_012274545.1 Fukomys damarensis
CCCCGCCAGGTCCAGGAGCGCCGAGGCTGGGAGACCCCGGGGCCAGCGCTGCCTACTCCTGGGCCTCCTTGCGGGTCAGCTTGTAGATCTCGGTGGGTCCGTCTGCGTGGGTGACGGTGGTGGTCAGCTGCAGCTCCTCGCCACTGTGCACGCCCAGGTCACCTGCAACAGGGGCAGAGTTAGCCGTGTTCACGGGGAGAAGGGGGGGCGGTCCTGGTGTGTACTGGGTCCCCAGCCCCACTCGGACCATTGGTTTGCAGTTGGCAGGGATTAACATCCTTCTTGGCTCCCAGAGAAGCTGAGTGACTATGTGTTAGCTCTCAGCTGAGGTCGTGTGGTGGTGATTAACACTTCACAAGTGCTCACTTTGTGCCTGAACTTTCTAAATGCTTTAGCCATGATCTTATGTAATAATTCTTGCCAGAGCCCTCTAGGGCACAGATACTGATATCCCAGCAGCTGTACAGAGGAAGAAAGAAACTGGGAGGTAAAAAAGGTGTATGCAGCCGCCTAATAAAGCAAGCAATTAGGCCGAGGCAGGAGTCTCCTGGGTCCTTGCAGTAGGCTGAGTCAGTACAACTCACCTCCCGACTGACAGGAGGGTTGGGCACATTCACATTCATGTTTGCTGAGGGCAGTTTGCAATGCAGCTCTGTTGGGTCCAGGATGGAAAGGCAAAGAGGACCTGCCTGAATCGACCAAGACCCTGCAACAGCTCCCACCTTGAGGAACAACTGGGACCTTTCTTCTTCAGTAAAAAAAAAAAAAAAAAAAAAAAAATCAAAAATGCACTGGGTGCTTTCTCCTGCTCTTAGGATCGGGTACACAGTGTGTCCTGAACTCACCATCAGTGGGCAGGCTGGCGCTCTGTGAACAGGGGCTGAAGTGGCCTTTCCTCTTAGCAGGAAACAACAAGCTCCTGTAGCCCCCACCCTTTCCCTCAGCCAATTATGAGAGTGTAAATTTGCCAGGAGAATGAACCATTACCCAGAGCCGTCCCCGAGGTGTGGCAGTGCCCGGGGAGTGGACAGCTGTACACGGACACCGGGGAATATGGTAAAGCTCGCATCTCTGGTTTTTATCTTGTGCAGGTAACTGCATTTCCTGGGGCTGACAGTTTTCCTAGTTCAACGTATAGAACAGAAATAGATAGCTAGATCAAGATGGGTCACAGGCAGACAGGTAACAGACCCACAGGCAGACGCACAGACAGATGCAGCTTTCAGCTGGGGATCTCTTAGGGCTGCTACCTGGCATCAAGATCCCACATGCTCCAGCCCACACTCAGCCCGCTTGGCTGGCTCAGGGCTGCACAGCAGGATCTGTCCTGTCAGAAGCCTCGGCCCGCGGCGTTCAGGCTGGGGCAAGAAAGCACCAAAGAGGTGACAGTGAGCCCAGCCAGCCTCACCTGCTAGGTGAGCTAAGCAAGGAGGCCAGCAGAACGGGGCCTCTCTGCAGGACCTATGGTGGCCTGCTGGGGTCAAGCCAAACCACTGAGGTCACTGACTTGGCAGCTTCTTCCCAGAAAGGTAAGGGAAACCCTGCAGGCCTCCTTCTTAGGCTGGCGAGGAAGCCAGGCCTGGATTTGCATATCCGGGCAGCCCTTCAAAGCGGCTCCTGATCTGCATTCTGTGTGGGGGTCCTCAGAATTTCAAAGGTGCCCTGACCACCCATGGAAGTGTTTACCTAAGGAAATCTTACCAAGCCTTCCTACAGGTGGACCCTGGCATAGCTTTTGTTTTTATGGGCCTCAGGCTTGCCAGGAAAGCACTGTGCTGCTGAGCTCCATCCCTGTCCACCCTGGAATAGTTTTAAGCCTGAAATGTAACTCCAACCTGCAGATCCTAGAAAACGTGTGATCCAGCAGATCACGTGGAGAAACAGCCAAAATTGCTTTAAAAAAAAATACAAAAGATGTCTGCATTTCAGTGTCTGTATTACAGCACTGCACAGATACTAACCCACTAATCCTCGTATCCATCTTCTGACTCAGGCGCTGCTGCGTCTGCTGGTGATGAGGAACTTGCTCAAGGCCAGGCCTGAGATCATTCGTGACGTGAGATTCAGACCAGGGCCCTGGGACCCCAGGCTCCGAGCTCACTGCCTGCTCTGGGTCAGTTTTCAAGTTTCCTGCAGCTGGCAAAGGAGGAAGTCCCCAGGCAAGGAGCTGCAGGTGGGAATACACACGCGTAACAAGCTGGACGGCTTAGCCTGTCCACTCTGCTCTCAAAGTTCAGCATCAGCGCCCGGAAGGAGCGGGGAGCTGTGACGCCAGTGCCTCTGCTGGTTTCCTCCTAAGAAGGGCGGACATGAGGCCGAATTCACTTCTTTCATGTGCCACATGAGGACCCGGGTCAGTGGGACCCTAGGTAGCAAGATCCAGGGATCCTGTGTAGCTTTACCGTCTCCTGAGGGGCGATCGTTCTCTAGGGAAAGGGGCACAGCAGGGACAGCAGCCGTCCCAGGACTCAACCTCTGCCAAGGCCTGGCTCCGGACGCTCTGGCTCTTCCCTGCTCACGCCGGAGCCATCCCAGAAGGGTTCAGCTGGATTCGGTGTGGCCCTCGGGTGAGGACCCTTGCTGCCCAGGGCGACAGCTGCCACCCGGGCTCCTGGACACGAGGCTGGGTTCTCACTTCCCGATGCCATCTGCAAGGGCACGGCCAGGGTGCCTGTCCATGGGGTCAGGGGACCAAGAAGGCCACAGCCCTGGGGGCCACGGGTTGTATCCGGCGGCACTTTAGTGACAACCACCTGTGCGCCTGTGGCTGGCTCAGTGGGACGAAGGGAAACTGCTGTGCCCGCTCCGAGGAGATTGAGAGCCCAGGAGAAGAGAGTCCTCTCACAGGGACAAGGGCACCCGACTCCCTCCTCACAAGCACCTGGTTACTGTGGAGGAGAAGCCAGAGAACCCACACCTGCTTCTGAAAGCCTCCCACAGCCTGTGCGGGGAGCTGGGATTCCAAGCCATCCGGGTCTCCTCCGAACCCACATCCTTCCCAGAACGCGCATGGAGCCATCTTGGGTCCACACGAGCCTCTCCCACCCACCACCAAAGCCAGGCTCAAATGACAGCTCTGTCGCGAAGTCCCTGGTTTATAGCAGGAGAGAAACAAGGCACGTCTGGTAGCTGTACAGCTAAGGATTTTCAAGCCAAGGACTGTTACTTAGTTTCATGCGTGCCCATGTGTTGAGTCTTAATATAATTACCGTATTAGAGGCCAGGGACTTTGCCGGGTGATCCCTCTGCCTGCCTCGCAAGCATAAGGTCCAGCATTCCATCCCGGTACCAAAAAAACAGTGGATATTTTCTCAACTTTGTTTTCTTTTTTAAGAAAGTAAATGCATGGCATAGTACCCAGTATGTAGTAAGTGCTCATTAAAACTCCCACCCAGCTTTGCCTGGTACAGGGCGCCTCGCTTTGGAGCCCCACACGTCTGCGGCACATTACACTGCGCCAGCCGCTGCCGACACCGACTGTGAGAGAAATGAAGCCACATGGGCAGCGCCAGGAGCAGGGCAGGGGCCATGTCTGGGCCTGTGCGGCACAGGCCCTTGCTGTGGAGGCTTCCAGCCTGCAGTGAGCTGCGTGTGAAGTGAGGAACCCAGGTGCGGGGCTCTGGATACGTGTGTTTATATTTTATGTGCCTGTAAATACGGAAACTGGTTTGTAGCAGTCTGTCTTTCTGGACTGGGGACTGAACTTAGGGCCTTGGATCTGGGCTGGGATTCCCATTCCCAGTCCTTTTTTAAATTAGTTTTTATTTTGAGACAGGGTCTCGCTAAGTCACTGAGCTGCCTGGGCAGGGCTCCGGAGTCCTCTCTCCGGGGTGTCTGTCTTTAGCTGCGCTGTCCTGGCTGCGTCCATGTCCTGAACAGCTCTCCCATTCCATGGCTCTGGCAGCTCCAAGGAGCTGCCTGGCCGGGCGTGGTGTGGTGTGGCGCCCCGTGAGGCTGAGGCAGGAGGACCGCGAGTTTGAGCCCTGCCTGGGTCATTGAGGGACTTTCGGAGACTCTCTTAAAGGCCATTTTTAAGAAAGGGTTGGGATGTAGCTCAGTTTGAATCTCTCTCACACATGCACAGGACAGCGCTGTCCTTAAGGAGTGACCAGCAGGAGAGCTCGGTCAGGCTCGGCAGCCCACTGAATACGATCACCCAGTGCAAAGTGGAGCCCTGGGCTGCTCCGTTGGACAATGGCTTTAAAAGGCCGCCCTCTGGAAATTGGGCTCCGGGGACAGATGATTCCGTGGCCCGAGGAGATGCCGCTACCCCAGTCTCTTTTAAGTGACACAGTGCACAGTGGGCGCCTTTCCCCTGCTCATCACCCACCGGACTCAGACTTGACGGCTAACGCCCACCACGTTCATGGAAACCACCACGCTGGATTCCAACTGTGGAGCTCAGGAGAGGGCCCAAGAGCGGAGCGGCTTGCCTGGTCCGGAAGGGTGGGTGGGATTTTATCAGCCTTAACCAAGGCACAGAGAGGCACACATGCACCCCACACACTGCAGAGTCCTTCCCGGAAGGTGCCAATCCTCTCACTTGGGAAACAGCTCGTGTTTGGGGGTGAGGTGGGCGGGCACAGGTCAGGAGGGTCAGGGCTGCAGCCAGGCAGGGGGCATTGCAGAAGGGCCCCGCGCTCTGGCTTGCCCAGGAACTCATGCCTCCCCTCCTTAGTTCTCTGAGGCCTCTGAAGCACCCACATGTCAGGATTCTGAGATATTGGAGCAGCAACAGGAAGGCACAAGAAGGTTCTGGAACCTGGGAAGAGGGCTGCGAGAGTAGCCCATAGGAGAGCACTTGCTTAGGAAGTTTTATCCCCAGCACCCCCCCAAAACAAAACAAAACAAAACAAAAAAAACCCAAAGCAACCCTTGAAGGAAAATGAGCAGGAGAAAATGAAACCCACTCCACCTCCACACTCAGGGCTTGGGCTCTTGTTGGTGTCACAGGATCTTACCTCCCCAGTGGGAAGACTAAACGTGGCAAATACCGTGTGTGTGTGTGTGTGTGTATGTATGTGTATGTATATATATATATATATACATATATATATATATTTTTTTTAGTTCAAAGCTTTGATAAAGCAGCATGCAAAAGCAATATGAAAAGTAACGAGTACCAAACACGTGTGTAGGATCTGACATGTTTGGGTAATTAGGAAGGTTCTCTAGCATGCGCTGGCTTTGACCACGCAAGCTGAGGAAATGTGTGATTATTCACAGACCCTAAACTTTGTCGGAAAAAGCCAGGAATAGTGGTGCATCCCTGAAATTCCAGTTACTGAGGAGGAGGGTCACAAGTTCGAGGACAGCTTGACAACTTAGCGAGACCTTCTCTAAATTGGAAAAATAAAGGGCCAGGGTGTAAGCCATTGGTAGAGCTCCCGAGCTGAAACCCAAGTGGGGTGGGGGGTGGCAGTCAAAAATGTAACTCTCTTGCAGTTAGAAATGTTAAAAAGAAAACTAGCTTTGTAATAACACAAGGCTGATATTTTTAGTATGCTCCAATTCAAAATACTAGAAAACACTGAAAATTAATATCCTTGTGCCTCCTTTATCAAGTGGTTTGATCTGGACCTACCTTTCTGTTATTTTAAAATAAAGAGCGTCATTTCCATACTGTGGCAAAATTGTCCTACTCCTCCTAAATTTGGATCTGCTGCCAGAGTTTTATCCTTTGTACTTTTAATGTCTTGCAATTAACCAAATTAAGGCTCTGCTGTTTCAAGCAGATCAACATCAACCACTTCGTGGTGCTTTATGTGGGATGAAACCAGTTGCTTCTGGCAGCACAAGGCTTAGTTTCCTTTTCCCTGCAGTCACCGCGTTCTTCTAACACAGCAATAGCCTCCCAGTGCCCTAGCCCACTGCCAGCCAAAGCGCTGGGTTTTGGATACGTCTTCATCATAGAAGTAAACGTTCCGTCTCAGTCATTGGTGGCTTTCAGTTTCTGGTGCAAAACTGGTGAAATTTCTGGTGAAATATCTTCTTTGGATTTATCAGTTTTTTTTTTTTTTTTTTTTTAATATGGCGCGTAGGGGTAGGCTTAACGACTATGAGTCCACTTATTTAAATACGGGAAGGCTAAAAATTGCATTTCATGGGCAATTTTGTTCAAAATGTTCAGGGAAGCAAATTTGCTCCTTTTTGTGCTAAAACTGGGACATATTTTAAAATAGCATAAAACATCCTAGGTGTATTTTAGAGATTAAAATCACGAGGACGTCAAGAGCTGCCTGGCTCGTGTGGGTGTCGAGCCTCAAGTCCCCAGGGCCCCGCGTGCCCAGCCACGGTCTCCCAGCGCGAGCCGGGAACACGTGGAGGGGTTTCCTGGGTGCATTCGGGGCTCTCGGGTCCCCCGGAGATGGAAACCGGCCGCCCACGCCCAGCCGCGGAGGCCCAGGCTCACCGTTGGACTGGTCCTCCCCGTAGTTCTTGTGGGACGGCGCGTACAGGAACATCAGCGCGAAGACGTACAGGTTCCACATGCCGTAGATGCCTGTGAAAAAGGCACTGTTCACCTGCACCGTGACGCCGCCCCACTTCCAGTGGCCTTCGGTCACCTGTGGGAAAAGAGCAGCGGCACTCAGGGGACTGGGCAGGAACGGGCGCCCCCAGCAGCAGGGCCCTCCGGGGGTGGGGGAGTCACGCACATCAGCTCCGCCCGTTATCAGGCAAACCTGTCAGAGGAGGGGCCAGGGCGGTTCTTGTCCCGGCTGCGCCTGGCATCTCTTCCTGCAAAGTGCAGCCGGTTGTTAACCCTAAATCTCAGAGATCGGCCCACAATCCCGCTCCCTTCTGTCGTCCTCTCCAGCGAGTGAGACCACCTCTTTCGCATGCCGTCGGGTCTCCACTGCCTAGGGCCCCGCGGGTGTGTAAAGAACACAGATTCATTCAGATTCACTGTGTAGTAAGATAAGCAAAACGGAAGACTCTGAACTTCAGGGTTCTTAAGTGTGAAATAAAAACTTGCAGGGTCACGGGCAATGAAGTTAAAATGTTTCCAGAAACTGCGTGGCCTGTGGTAAACGATAAATCTCAGTAATTTATAAAGCATCCCTCTAGGTAAGTCACTCACAAAGCTGATTGGGGAGCTTTTGTGTGCTTGTAATTCTGCAAGGCATGGCCTGGAGCTGCTTTGTCTGTGTTCATGACCTGATAACTTTCAGGGGCTGCCTAAGACACAGGGTACACTAAAACTGGAGCCGGAGCCCTGGAGCTGAGTGACTGGTAATTCCTACTGGCTCAGAGGCCATGGGAATAATTCAGACCTCTGCTGCTTGGTACGGACTTTGCAGTGGGAAGGAAAGAAAGTACTGGATAAACGGCTCTGTGCCAGCTTCAGGAGGTTGGTCACACCAGCCTGCTCCTGGGGCCACTTCTATGCAGTAAGGTGGAGGTCGCATCAACAGGCTCACGCTAAGTTTGGGCCTAGAATGTCCCCCAAAGGCTGCTGTGCCCCGAGGCAGGGCTGTGGGAAGGTGACAGATGGATCACGGGGTGTCGATTCATCTGTGGGTCAGCCCGTAGCTGTGTGCTATTAGGAAGAGAGTCTGGCCGGAGGCGGTGCCAGTGCAGGGTGGGCTTGCTCTGGGGGATACACCTCCCTCCCCGACTCCTCTCTTCCTGCCCACCATGACGTAAGCAGCTTTCCTTCTCAGGACCTTCCACCACGGCCCAGAGCCAGCCACTCAGGACAAAAACCGCGAGCTAGAGTGTGTCCCTCTGCCTTTAAGTTGTGGGTGTTGGGTGTCTGAAAGTGGCTAAGACAAAGTCAGCCCCTGGGCCGCAGGCCAGCTGGGAGTAGGGTCAGTGTTTCCATCTGTGGAGGCAGAGAGCCCATGACCCCACTGTGGGGCGACCAGTTTGAGTTTGGCTTGGGAGATAGGTAACTGTTCATTTTGTGTGACTCACGAGAAAAAAAACAGCACTATGAACTCTTATTTTGGCAAATAATCTACTTTATATGAAATATCCAGAAGTGTTTTATAACACCACTGACAGCCCAGGCATCGGCATCCGAGCTACTTATGGCTTCCTCACAGGTCTCCAAATGTCACTCTTCTTGCCCTGAAGCACAGAATAGCCTAGCTTTGTATAAACTGTTGTGCTCGGGGCGTTTCCCGATGATTTTTGATGCATACGGTGGAGGGGAACGAAGATTTAAGGTAGTGCCTGGAATATGGGTGCTGTGCTGAGGCGGGTGAAGGAGAGGAGCCCGGCTGACCGAGCTGCAAGCGTGACAGGATGTGGTGTCTCCGTGGGGCCACACTGCCACCCCTGGGCGCACAGCGGGAGGCTCAGTGTGGATTGCTGTGCCCGCCCCAGGTCAGGAAACACCAGCCTGAGGGTCTGGTACCCGATGGTGTCTGCAGGGACCCCAGCACAAGCACAGGGAGAGAGGGAAGAGGGTACAGAAACATCGGGCGGAGAAGTGAAAAGAACATACTGCCACCCACGGCAGATCACAGTCATTGTACCTGAGATGGGGTGACAGTGTTCATTCACCCAAATGCCACCTTCATTGCGCTCCCTGACTCACAAAGCAGCAGTTGACACAGCTGTTACCACAAAGCTAAGATTCTCTGTGCCAACCGCAAGGATGACCATAGTTAGCATTTACTCAGTGTGCATGCTGTGCCAGCCACTGGGCTGAGCATTTTCCGGGAACAGTGTTATTTATGTAGGTGTCGCCTCCCTTCCCCTGGAGGTACACGGAGGTACGGTGTCCTGCCAAGACTGCGCCGTCAGGGGACCCGATTGTGTCCCTCTGTTCTCTCACGATGCCCGAGCAGGCCATAGAGCAGGCCTTGTGGGCCCCAAATCTGCCTGATGTCAGGAAGAGCGGGGTCCGTCTTCCCCCCTGAACTTTCAGAGAAAAAAATCAGGTAGCACCATCCAAAAAAAAAAAAATCATTCTCTGTAAAAGTCTTAATTCTTAAAGCCCCTATGTTTCCTCATTTTACATTTCAACAATGTACTTTCGTGTGAAACCATCCAATTATAGCCCCGAAGCCAGTGGAGGTCAATTCCCTTCACACCCAGTAGTCTTGACAACCAGCATTCCACCGAAGGCAGAGCCCAGACAGGCTGGCTGCTTGAGGGAGCCCCGCTGCTGTAAGTCACAGAATAAAGTGGTTGCACACACACAAAAGGGCTGGAATGGGCTGGCGGGGGGGCTGCTGCTCGTGGCTTGACCTGAATGCCAGGCACCTGGGGTCCCCCTGTCCCCGACACAGCACTTCTGTTCCCTGCGGACACCTCCTCAAGAAGGAGCACCTCTTTCTCTGGAAGGGGAAGGAGTGAAGGACCAGTGCACCCCTTGGTTGCTATGACCCAGGCCGTCAGAATGGCAGGCACTGAAAGCCTGCACCTCTGTCCCCAGCCACAAAGCCCCAAGGTCCCCGCATTCCGCGGCTTCCCTGGGCCTTCCATTCCTGGTCTCGAAGCCCTGCCTCCTGCGCGATCGCCCACCCCTGCATTATATTTCATGGGGCTCAAATGCAGCTCTCCCAGCCAGCCGAGTATAATAGGAGCTTTAAAACATTCCTTTTACCTAAGGCTGGGATCCATTTCAAAAAAGTTACCCAATAGGTTTCCTTTCAGGTGAGCTCATGGCTCTGACATTCCAAAATGATATTAAAAGATAAATCCTCCACTGACTATATTAATACAGGATGGGGACACTGAAAGTTACACTGGAAAATGTCTTAGATGTCTATAAATAAACCTTAAAAACCCCAGCAGGAGGAATGTGAGGAGCTAATGGAAAATCCACTCCAGGCCAACGCTCGCAGAGGATGCAAAAAGCCAGCTGCAGGCCTGAGCCAGATGCCGGGGCATGGGGTGTTAATCTTTTTCTCTAAAGGAAAGCTGCAAGCGAGGCTCCTTGGCAGATGGCTTCCATTGCTTTCAAAAGCGTACAAGAGACACACAAGGTTAAACTCAGACAAGAGGCACCACCTTGAGGACGTGGGGTGGAGGGGCTCTGCAGACTCGGGCCGGGGACGAGGTGTCCAGGCTGGGCTGGCACAGCACTGGACCGCCTGGAGTGGAACTGTTGACCTGGAGACGCTTCAGCCTTAGGCAGAGCTGGCAGCAGTGACCCCAGGGCCAGGCTCCAGGCCTCCTAACTTGGGCTTCCCTTGGACGGAACTGGGGCGTCCCTGAACATTGATTGGAAAAAATTACTTTCATTTTCAGGGTCTTATCTGAAAGTTAGTGTTTCCCTCCATTTTGAATGTAGGCTACGAACGCCTGCCGTATGGGCCCTGTGATTTCCTTGTCAGAAGAAATCGAGATATTTTCACGTGAATTAGTTTTTGAAGATACACATTTGTGACATACTTGGAACATTTATAATGCATATAATTACATATGTTGTAATTGTAGGCATTTGTAAATTATACCTAAATGTAGATACGAGGTTGTCTTTGAAAAAGACATTTCTTTTGAAAGTATTTTATCGAGCAGCATTCCACGAAGAGACCCACAGCCCTTGCCAGGGGGTCGAGGGGGTCAGCAGGGAGCTCTTGGGCTGGAGGGAAACCTCCCCACAGAATGAAGCCAGTCTCACCCTACGGCTCTATGTGGCCCTGCACGACTCCCCGTGGCAGCCGAATACAGACGATGGGGCACCCGGAGGAGCCAGAAGGAGCAAGTTCCAGCCCTCAGCTTGGTCTTCTCTCAGCGGCACACGCAGTGGTCTTGCTGTTCACACAGTGGAGCTCTTTATGCCTGGGATGAGCCAGAGGCTGTGCCGGTCACTTTCCAGGACACTTCCTGTGACCCTCACAGCGACCTTCTATCACTTTCTTATTGCTTAATAAGAAAAGTTAAACCCCAGGACTCGTAAGCAGTCCACATACCTTCCCAGGCAGCCCGGACACAGCAGAAAGAGGAAATGTCTCCAACACCAGTGGATCTTACATTCGGGCAAATCGGACACAACGGTTCCTACCTTACTTCCTTCAAAGGACTTTTGTGAGGCTCAGAAGAATGACAGATGCAGATTATGATAGATTTCAGCAGTCCTATCCCTTTTCCAACGCACGTTACCAGTGCTTTTCAATTACTTTTATTATCCTGAGATTTTCAAGTACAGCTGACATTTTGAGTTTGGGAAGTCACCAATGCAAAGATAAGGCTGTATCAGTGGGGCTTTTTGAATCACACACCCGTTTAAGCGGCAATGCAATTACTCCAAAGAATGGCTGGTGGGCTGTAAAAGGATCAATGTTAATACCGGATAAGGATCCAATCAAATTAATTCTCACTTGTTAGTACAATGCTGCAGGGCTTGCTTGCAACATTTATTTTCTTCAGTAATGAAACATGTGCCCTTCAGGGCTGGGGATGTAGCTCAGTGGTGCTGCTGCCTGCCTCACAAGCCCATAGTCCTGAGTTCGAGCCCCATTACCAAGAAAAAAACAAAAGCCAACAAACAAGAACATGTGCGCTTCAGTCTGGTTGCAGGGTTTTAATTTATTTAGCTACTATTACCATCTAGGAGGCCGCACTGAAAGGACAGTCAGTCGTCCCTGTGGCTGGCACCGCCTCTCTGCACCTGCACATGTGAGGGGAGCCCGGGGGCTCTGCGTTCACCAGGGTCCCTTACCTGGCTAACGATGAAGAAGATGACAGTCATTGCGGCACAGGCCAGGGTGATCAGCATGAGAAACTTGAATCTGAAAATCAGCCCCTGTTCGGGAAGAGAGGAAGCATGATTAATAGTTCACTAAGCCTCTTCTCCATGTAGAAATCCAAGAAAAGCTAATTTGAAAGAGCTCTGTAAAACCAAATCCCTACAGAGATAGGAAGAATCCCACATCCTAATATTTCTCCCGCTGTGGGGAGCGTGGCCGGCTCTTTCCCGGGTTCTTATCTCTCATGAAGCAGTGCTAGCAGAGCCTGGGCAATTGTGTTCCTAACACACCGGGAGGCCGCTAATTTCCGCGCTAAGCTGGCTAGGGCTCTCTGCAAGGGTCCAGAGCTTCAAAATCCAAGGTTTCCCCAGCAGTAATAAAATTGTGCTCCAGTGAGCAAAAGGAACTACCTATGCTCGTCAACAGGAAGTGGACGGGCTTGAATTTTCTCACGTGTCACTAGCTCTGGGGACGGACAAACCCCAGAGAGTACCCGTAATTTCCCAGAGCAGGGTCTGGGGAGCCCCCGTCCGGGCCAAACCCTAGTGCTGCTGCAGTCCAGCCCTTCCTCTGTAAGCCCCTCCGTTCTGCCAGGGCTGGAGAACCTGCCGGCGCTTTCACAGCCCAGGGAAGCCCAGGAGGGAGCCGGTTATGCGCCTCCCAGAGGAGGCCGAGGCCCAGCCTGCCGTGTTGAGCCTCTCAGACGCGCACTGGAAAGGGAAGCCTTGCCAGGTCCCTGGCCGGAGCTGGGACAGCCAGGGCCCCCGGGTGCTCACCTCGTAGTGCAGCCGCCGCACCTTGCTCATGGCGGGCAGGCTGGACTGCTTCCCGCTGATGTTGCGGAACACCTGGAACACCATGAAGCACAGGAAGAGGAAGTAGAGGCACAGGCAGATCCCCGCCACGATGATGAAGGCCATCTGACAACGTGCGGTCAAGGAAGAGGCGCGCCGGCTGGGGACGCGGGCCCATTTGGTCTCCAGGTGTTCAGGGAATTTTGAGGGGGATAAAAATATGGAAACCTTCCCAAGGGCACGGATCCATCCAGAGGTCTTCGGACACAGCCGTTCCACAGAGTGGCCCAAATCGCTTCCCAGGCTGGGAAACCAAGGTGAGCATTTGGCACCCACTGGGCTGGCTGTGGCCTCTTCCGAGGACCAGGCCCAGATGCATGGAGTAAGGGGACCATGAGCAGGGCCCAGGACAGCCACTGCCAAGGACCAGCCTGGGGTTGCAGGCCTTCAGGTCAAACCAGGACGAAGTCCTGTGGTCAGTGCTGCCCACCGAAATCCCATCAAGTGGAAGCCGAAGGACAGGTCGCAAGGGTGGAGCTGGGCACAGGGACAGTACGCTACAAACCCGCTGAGAGGCGCCGAGGCCCACCTTAGGCGCCAGTCCGACAACCACCCAGACTTTGACAGCATTTCCGGCTCAGGAGGCGAGTGGCTCAACTCCAGCTCACCTGCGTGGTAACAAGCCTGGCCCAAACTGCTTATATTTTAAAAAACACTTTAACAAGGGTGGACACAGCATACATATGAGGTAAGATAAAAAGTCCGGTAAGTGTTTAAATTTTAAGAATGTATCAAGTAAAAGACACAGTGCCAGGAATCCCCTCACTTCAAACACATTTATCTCATTGTTCTTGACGATTTCTGCAGCAGCTCTGGAAATTCTTGTTTGTGGGTGTCTTTGCCTCGATGTCCTGAGTGGACTCAAAACATGTCTGTCTTGTGGTCGTCCTGACTTTGGGGAAGAGCTGAAGTCACACGGTGCCAGATCCGGGGAGTAAGGTGAATGAAAACACAGCGTCATGTTTTTCCAAGCCACTTTTCTGTTGAATGGCACTGGGCAGCCACATTCACCGTATTTTTGATCACTCGTCATAAGACTCAGCAAAGAGGGCTCCAGAGCTGCTGCAGAAAGTGGCCAGGACAATGGGGTGTGTTTGAATCGAGGAAGGAGGATCCTGAGGGGCATTCATGTGTCTTCCACTGTAATAAACTTTTTAATTAGACATTCAACACATTTTTTTGATCATACCTCATATTTCAGTAACTTGTATATTTAGTGACTTTCTTCTTTCTGTGATCAGCAGAAATGTGTTTTTTTTTTTTTTTTCTGCAAGTTGTGAAATTTCCCTTGCTTCCTAGACTTCCTTCCACATCAAAATGCAAGTGTGGAACCAATGTGACATTATAAATGCTCCCCTGTCGTGCAGCCAACATTTTCTGGAGGTGGCAGTGGGGTAGTGGTGGGAAAGGGTAGAAACCTGTCATCTTTAGGCTAAGGACACTGCTCATTTCATTTGTCACAACATTCTTGTGACACTAAGAAATCAACACAACCCTCAGGGCCAGCAAAGCATGCTGGGTAGCATCAGGCCAGATATGAGGGGTCCAGGAAGAATGCGAGCCCAGCCTTCCTCCCTGCTCCTGCTGTCATCCAGGAGATAAAATATTTAAATCCAGCATCCTTAAAGGGATAAGCCAGGACTGTCATTTCTGGTTCACGAAGGAGCCTGGGTCCTCCCCGGAACAAATCACCTCAGCCCTGACTCCCTGCCATCTCAGGGATGGAGAGGGGCTGAGCTCATTTGCAGGCACCAGGCACCAGGCCACCGCCCCGAGTGTCTCACTCTGGAGCCTCCAGAAGCAAAGCTCTCCCACTGCGGCCTGAGAGGCACCTTAGAGGCATCATTTAGACCAGCTGCGGGGAAAACCAGCATCTCTGCTCCTCCACCAGGCCACTCTGAGCCAGGCTTGAGCAGTGATTCTTGTCATCTTTGCCTTAATTATGCCGTCATCACTGGTCTCGGGATCAAAGCTCTGGCTGTGCACATATGGAAAATATTAGCCGAGCTCTGAAACATGATCTTGGGGCCCCAGCAGCTATGGGAACAAATAGAACCCCGAGTACATTACGAAGGATACAGCCAGCTCCGTCCCCACATCCGTAGTCCAGATACTGTAGAAGGGGTTGGTGAGTTGTACGCCTCTACAAAAACAGAAGCCAAAAGAAACGAGATGGAAAGGCAGGGTGTGATCACCGCGGCAAAGCAGGACTTTGCTTAGCTCTCCAGCAGCAGAGGAGGAGCTGCACTTAGACCACAAAACAGAGCTCAGACAGCAAGACTCCAAAGGGCTACGCGTGGGCTGGGGACGCACAAGGACGGGGGTCAAACCCTGGTGCTGGGGGAAAACAAAACCAACAAGGCCGCGGCTCTGACTGCATCCCAGTCCTGAGCTGAGGATGAGATTGCACCCAACGCTTCCACCCCAAAGGCTCCCAAGCCCTTCTTCTCAAATCCCCCTGTAGAAGAGACGGGAGGGGACGAGGTGGTCACCTTTCCGTGCCAAGTCCCACAGCGCCTGCTCACCTCTCACACATGTCAAATATGAAGAGGCAGAAGGAGCCCACAGCAATCGGGCCAACTTGCTTCCAGTACCCGGAGATGTGGTTCCGCTCATGCTGATCCTGCAGGAGGTGGAATGTGGAGAGGAGATCAGGCCAGGGGAGCAGGAGGGACATCTAGGGGCCAGCCTGTCCCACGGCACGTGGGACACTGGAGCCGGACTCCAGCCAGTGAGTGCAGTGCGAGCCAGGCAGAGGGCCTGTTCTTCACGAACCGGCTCCAGGGCAACAAGACGACACCGTGACAGAGCCCATCCTTAAGGGCTGGGATGGAAATCAAGGCCAAGGCACTACGAGGACACAAGGGTCAGCAGCAGCCGAGGCAAGAGAGCTTCTGTGGCCTCTAAGATAAAGCTTCAGGGTGAAATCTGCATGGGACTGACAGCCTTCGCTTGTGAAGGATCCCGTAGAGGACAAGACAGAGATATTAATCACAGCGGCTAAGTGTGCCCAGCGTAAGTGATCCCTTACGAGGGAGGAATGTAGGGTGAGCAAAACAAAAGACGAATCTCAGGGCTGGAGGATGCAGGCAGAGCGCTTGCTTAGCCTGCACCAGTCCCTGGGTTTGATGCCCAGCACCTCCCCAGACACAGCTGGGCCATGCCTGGTTCTGAGAGCTCAGTCCCGGACCCTCACAGTACAAGCCCCCTCGCGTGCAGTCTGGCAGGGGACAAAGCCCCATCTCCGAGAGGGGCAGTGGGCTGCAGCAGGCTGATCTTTATGATCAGGCCGTTGCGGACTTGAGAGAGTCCACTGCACCACGACAGCACGCACAGAGACAAGGACCGGGTTCAGGGACATCGAGCCACTGTGGGAAGGTGGCACCTTTCTTGGTTTTATACATGGTGCCCCACTCTCTCTTCAGTTAGGACCAGATGTCCGTGCAAGGTGAGTGGTGCAGGGGCCAGGGGGTCACTGGGTCACATGACAGACTGCCGGCTGCAGGGAGTGAGGCCACCAGCATTCCCTACAGCTAAGGGACAAGGCAGGCTGAGCAGACTAGGGACAAGGGGCAGGCCGAGCAAGCTGAGCCGAAGGACAAGAAACAGAGCAGTAACTAGGACTTGTGTTTCGTTTTCTCCCCGGTTGCTCAGTTTCTCTCTGAGTTCTCACAAAAACCCTTCCCACAAGGCCTGCAGGTGACACCGTCGAGACCAGGAGCCTCGGGTTACCTCCCCTGTCGTAGGCCACTCCACCACCTGCAGGGCAAGCTGGAACCAGAGGGTTTGGCTGCTCCACGCCCTCCCATCACCCCAGCTTGTTCTGCCTCGCCACGGTCACAGCGAGGCGGTGACAGGGACACGCGGCCAGGGTCCCCACGTCCTGTGCTTCTGGGGCAGCTCACCATCATGTGCTCGCCGCAGAAGATGATCCAGAAGGACAGCAGCATGGCGTAGAAGACGCCCTGTCGGATGTCCCCGAACAGCAGCACCCAGGTCCAGTCGAAGCCGATGGAGAACCACTCCACGGGGATGTTGATGAAGGTCATGGAGATCCCCAGGGCGAAGATGACCCTGCGGAAGGGAAGGCCCCGGAGAGCCGGTCATGCCATGCTTTACCTGGGCACCTCCGACAATGTTCCCGCCCCCGCCCTTGAAATTCTTAGACAGACCTGGGACTTGTCCTCCCCTCTGCACAGACATCATGAACCTGGGCGTTAAGAGCACGTTCTTATCGTGATGGACTTAGTCACTGTGTGCTGCTCAGGCCCGTGTGTCTCAGTAATAAACAGCGCCGAACACTTCGGAAATACAAACTCTCTTGCTGTTTGTTGAAGGTTTAGTTTGATTTTCGTGGTCACACTGTCAACTGCCGCTTCTCTGTGGAAGCACCACGCTTACATCACTGATTCCTTCCCATGTTTTCATGCCCACGATATATGGTCCATGGGCTTACAAAGCACAGACCCAGTGCCAGGAATGGGGCAAGGAGATGGACACCCAGTGGACAGCTCTGCCGCATGGAGATGCATTCAGTGGGGGAGACAAAGGCCACGGAATAGACCACGAAAAGTGACCTCTCCACAGTGCAGCACACAGAGGCTGTGCCAGGTCTGGCCTCCCAGGAGGGACAGAGACTGAGCTCCTAGTGACCGAAGTGCGCAGGGCCTGGATAGAGCCGCAGACCCTCAGGAGAGCTTGCAGGATTTGAGGATCTACACCTAGCCCAGCTCAGGAAATAACAGGACAGCAGCCCCGAGAAATGGAGACTAATCTGAATTTATCTTGAGGAGACTGGGAATCCAATAAGTTTAAAAATGGAGTTCCATGACTGAACTGTGCATTCAACACACGTTCATTAAACTCCTTTGTCTGGTGTCTGTTCTAGGCATGGAGGATACAATCGTGAGCTAAATAAGCAAAGAAGCTAGCCTGCAGGTGAGGAGAGAGAGGAGCACGCGTTCTGAAGAGCAGTGAAGTTGGGTCAGCGATGGAGAGTGACCGGGGTGAGATTTTATAGAAGGCGGAAAGGAAAACGTCTCTAGGATGAGAAACATCAGGTACCTGGAAAGGACCAGCAAATAAATGCAAAGGCCCTGGGGGAGCCCACGCCAGGCACCAAGGCAGCTGGAGAGAAGAGGAGGTAAGATGAGAGGTGGCAAAAGGCCAGAGCCTTAGGGGCTTTGCAGACCAGGGAGAAGATGAGAAGCAGAAGGGTGACGATCTGATGAACGCCCAGGAGGAAGCAGTGAGGCGGCCCGGGACCAGGAAGAAAGCGGTGGGGTGGGAAGGAGCGCAGAGGCTGCTGTTTCCAGTGAGCCAGGAGAGGTGGCGGTGGTTGGTGAGGTTAAGGCGGCAGCCATAGAGGCGGTGAGGTTGCCCAGTGGATTAGATGAGCGGAGAGCGAGGGAGAGAGAGCCGATGGGGTGACTCCCACCTTTCAAGCCTGAGCAACGGAAAGGATGGGGTTGCCATTTGCTAAAATGGGAAAAATGGAAACAGGTTTGAAAGAAGAGAAAAACCAAGCGCTTTTCTTTGCACCCATGAAACAGCTGGACTGTGTGGGTGTGAAGCTGGGAGAGGCTGAGGCTGAAGGTGGAGGTTAGGCATCACCAGAGGCAGAGGGTTTCGAAGCCCACGGACCCAGGTGGGCTTGCTGGGGAGCAAACGCAGCTGATGGGGAAGGGGCGCCCTGTGGAGCCATGGCTTAAGGTGCGGAGGTTGGAAAGATGAGAGGGAAGCGTCGTGCAGAGCAGCGGTGGTCAGGAGAGGAGGGACGGGCTGTGGGAAGGATGTGGTCCAGGAGAGAGGCCCTGCGCGGGGCCTGCAGAGGCCACTGAAGACGCGGTGAGGAGCCCTTCCTGTGGGGCAGCGGGGAGGAATCCAGGCTGCCATAGGCTCAGGAGAGAAGGCAAGTGCCCGAGATGCGGAGCGTTCTTGCTGCAAGAAGGGGAGGAAAAGGGTGCAGCGGAAGGGAGGAAGTGGAAAAGCAGAGTCTGGTCCAGGAACGGGAGATGGTGGGGCACGTTCATGTTTCAGTGGAAGCGACTGGGCGGAAGGGAAGGAAAGCAGCTGTGGCAGAGGGAGCGTGGTCCTTCTCTGGGTGACGGAGAGGCTCAGTGGGAGAGGGCTGTTCATCCATGCAGAGAGAGAAGCCTCTGCTGGGTCGGAGGGCGGACATGGGGAGCGAAGACAGCAATGTCAGAGGCGCAGAACCCCGAGGGTGACTTCCAGCCACACCCCGACCCCGGTTCCACAGGGGCGCAGGGACTGGGCCCCAGCACGGGCAGGCGCCCAGCAGGCCCCGGGACCCCGTGTGCCCCGAGAGCGCTTGGAATGGGCTCTTACTTCTCCAGAAGCACGGGGGGCCGGGACAGCATGGTGATCCTGCGCCAGTACCACACCATGATGACGATGATGCTGGGCGTCAGGAAGGTCTTCATGGCGAACCACACCTTGGTGAAGCCTCCGTTTTGGTGGATTCCCTAGACGGGCACAACCAGCATTTGGGGGAGAACATATCTTTGCATGATTATTATTATTTACTGTGTAAGGCACGCGGGGCTGATGAGTGCAAAGCTGGGGGCCCAACTTTCAAGACCAAAAGTGTTGCTAAGCCTGGCGTGGGCCACGCTCAGATACCCTCTGACCTCTCCTCTAGCACTGCAGAAGTACATGTGAAAGAGCAGGGACTTGGGCCCCTTCAGGCTACGGGGACCATTAAGAACATGATCAAACAATTGTTTTAAAGTTTTCACTGTAACGTAGATATCCCAGATGTCCAATATGTTGAGACTGGCAAACGCCTTCAGGTCCATCTGGGCAGCTAGAGCTAGGCTAGGTGGTGCTGGAAAGTACAGTTACAGTGTTCACAACACGCCCTTACTTGAAGAAAACGCAAGGAATAAAGGTCAGTTCAGGATGATCTCCTTATATGACCTTTTCATAAGGGAGGAAATTGACCAAAAACTCAACAAGTTATTTCTCTAGATGGTAGGGGGCTGGACATTATGGGGAGGTTATTTTCCCCTTCTGGGCTTTACCGTACTTCCCAGTTTCCTACAACACATGCCTATTTCTTGTGTGACTGCTGTGGGGATTTAAAAAATGTTCTACTCCGTGTTTTCCCTTAATTAAACAAATATGATGGAAAGAACCTCAAACGCCCCTGTGTTCCCTTGCACACCTGTGCTTGTGGGGCGGGACATGTTGAAAGCGTTGGCTTTTGTCTTGAGCCGGGTCGAACTCCTATCATCGAGACCTTATGTCATGATGATGATCTTCAGCCCACTTGAAATGACGGCACTGTTTTCCGTCTCTGTCATCTCTTGCGCAAATTAATCCACTCTGATCTCGGCCGGTGGGGCAGTGGCACTGGCCCAGGTCGCGGCAGAGATAGGGGGTACACAGATGCCCGGCGTGGGGGACCCCTGTGCACCTGCCGGCGCCACGTCCTGCTGTCACAGCCTGTGGGGTCAGCGACGCTCACTTACCACCAGCCGAATGTCCTTGATCTCCCCAATCCCGACGTTGATTTTCTTCTTGTCGTTCACAGGCAGCCGGATGTTCAGCAGGTAATACTTATGTGCTACGGAGCCAATCTCCATGAAGGGGAGCACGTCGCACTCGTAGTAGCGGCCCTCATGTTCTGGCGTCTGGGGGCACAGCACAGGGTCTCAGAGATCTCGTCCGTCTCCTAGCGCTGCCCTCGGCCCTTGGATCCCTGGTACGGCCTCGCATCAGACCACCCTGGGCCCCTGGGGGCTTCTTATCCACACTGTGGCAGCAGGACCACAGAGGCTGAGGACAGCTGGCTCTGCACGTGCTCAGGAAGCACCCACTGGCATGCAGTGCACTCCCCGAGGATGACCAGGGATCATCATTACTAGCATTTTATTGGCGGTGGTGGTAGTGCTGGGAAGTTAAGCCTGGGCATCTGCACTGAGCCACGTCCCTAGCCCATTTTCATTTTTACTTTTGAGGGAGGATCTTTTACAAAATCACTAAACTGTCCAGGCAAGGCTTGAACTTTGCTGGATCCTCCTGCCTCAACCTTCCAGAGTACTGGGATTACAGGTGTGCACCACCAGGGGTGGCAGATGGTGGCTGATTATTTTCATGGTGAAGCTAAAGAAGTTGAAAGCATCTTCTTTGCATGGCTCCTACAGAAAAGCAGCAGCCCAGAGAGTCCTGGGATCTGGGGAAGACAGGAGGAAGGGAGCAGCGAGAAGGTGGAAGGGGGCTGAACCTGTAACTGGAGAAGTCGGGTCACCTCTCTGGAAAGCTCCTGGGCAGCACTGTGCGGGCAGGGGCCTGAGCACCGCCCAGTACAGTGGCAGGAGTTGTATAGCACAGGCCCGACTTGCTCTGGCCAACTCTGGTCTGCAGCCCTTGCTGGCCCCGGGGGGCAGGCACGTGACAGGGACAGAGAACACACAGCCTGGGCAGAGGGTGCTTGGTGGGGGCAGGCGGACACCTGGCTTGGCCGAGGGGCAGCGGCACCCAGCGGGCAGGACAGCCAAGCCTCCAGTCTGTCATAAGCACCAGTCCAGTAGGGCCGGAGATGAGAGGTAAGACAAAGGCTCCGTGGAAAGAATTCTGTTTCTGCCTCTTTTTCTTGGTACCGGGGATCGAACTTGGGACCTTGTGCTTGCAAGGCAGGTGGCAGAGCCACTGAGCTGAATCCCCGACTCTGCCTCTTTTTCAAATCCTGGGTGCAGCTTGAATCATTCTGTGGGCGGGGATTGAACTTGGGGCCTTGCAGTTGCGACACAGGCACCAGCACCACTGAAGTAAATCTCCAGCTTGAATCATTCTTTCTATATAGCTGTCTGTCTGTCTCTCCGTAAGGCCTTTTCACTGAGTTACAACCCCAGTCCTTTTTTATTTTGAGACAGGGTCTTACTAAGTTAGTTGCCCAGGCCAAGCTCAAACTTGTGATCCTCCTGTCTCAGCCTCCCTGAGTGGTGGTGTTACAGACAGGAGCCACACAGCCTCCTTTCTCTTTCGCACTTGCAAATCAGGGCTAGAATTAGGCTCCGCAGGGAGTCTTAAAAATACAGCACAGGCTCTCATCCAGCATCCTGGCACTGAAAAGACTGAGGCCCCTCTGTGGCTAACAGCACAGGACAGTCTTCCTGTGTTTATAGTCAGCGTCTCTATTTGTAGAAAGTGAGGCTTCATGGGGGGAGGGGATGGGCACCCTTGACCTAATACCAGTTCATGTGCGTGGTGCCCTGGGTCCCCAAAGCAGCAGCAGAACCGGGGCAGTGGCCTGGGCCTCCTGAGTCCAGCTGTGCCACACAGATGCCTCCAGCTGGGATGGGACAAGGGCAGCATGGCGCTGGCACAGAGACAGAGGCTCTGACTCCGGGCCTGCCTGGTCCCTGCTGAGTTCCTGGGTTGGCCCTCTCTCCTCCAGGTAGAGCAGGAGGTCCGTCAGAGGATCGCCGGGCCACTCCCCCTTGCCATGGTGTCCTCACAGAGGGCCACACTACCACCAGGGGACAAGCACACCAGAAGGATGCGGGAGACGCCTGGCCTTGAGGATGGCTGCTGCCTGCGGGCGACAAGTCTGTGGCTCGAGGCGTTTCCTCTGGCCGCGCCTGTATTTAGGGCGCTAAAGAAAACACCCTTCCCTCCTCCCTTTCTTCCTTTCCACTGCCCCTCCCGGAGCTCCGCACGAGAGACAGGCTAATTAGGACAAATTACAGCAGGTGGCAACTTGAGTTTTTTTTTAACTTCACAATCCACCAGGTGCTAAAAAAGCTTTAAAGCAATTTCTCATTTAATCTTCAGACTCAAGAGTAAATTTCACTACAATCAAAATGCATAGACTTGATGATTCATTTCCTTCGCGCCTTTCAAGGTTTAATATCTCTCTTGAAAGGGATCAACACGTCCTAAAGATAATTACGCAACTGTCATTAAGAACCAGGTGTCCCTGCCCCTCCACCCTGGCCTCCCTGTGCTCAGGGTGAGAACCAAGCCCTCCCTTTCAGAGGGTGAGATTCCACGCCCCAGAGCTTCTCTTGGTTACATCCCACTTGGGAAAGACGCAAATCCACTGCTAAGGACAGTGGGAAATGGTTTAATCCACTTCCCTCAACAAGCCCCCACTGCCACCCCTAGTTTCTCTTTCCCCACACAGGCGCTGGCAACACTAAGCTAGATCCCCAGCCCCTGCCCGTCGTCTTGACCATAGCACGCCCCGAGGACAGTTCCAAAACCACTCCTGTGGCCACTGTTTGAGCAGCCTTTGTGCTCAGTGCAAGGCTGAGGACAGCATCCAGGCAACATGTGAGTCGTGAGGCCACCCGGTGTTTCATGAGTTCATCTGGCCCTTAACGAGCCCCCCAAGGCAGGTGTGAGTACCCCATTTAGCAGAAGAGACACTGAGGCTCAGGTGGACCATGCCAGCTTGCCTGGCTGTGTATGGCACATGGTTGGGGTGTGACATGGCCAAGCAGTCTTCCAGTTTAACTTGGGTTAGGACCACGAGACTGCCCTGCCTCATCCTACCCCTGCTGGGAAGGAAGGGTAAGGCCGGCAGGGACTCAGAGGCTCAGCCTGCCATTCCTAAACATTTCCCAAGGATCCTAACTTTACAAGGACAGCAAAAGCAAGTCTAGGAAAGGTGGAGGCTGGCAGAGGACAGCAGTGGGTGTCTGTGTGGGGCAGAGACCACAGGGCTGTCCAGATCCTTCAGGAGCAGCTTCAGGATCTCAAGACAGCAAGTGAGGAAGAACATCATCAGGGGACCCGCTTCAGTGTGGTTTGGCCTGTTGTGCGCTGCACACAAAGAAAATGGGGTTGTTTCTGCACCCCAGCAAGCACCTGGCTGTGGTGCTCAGCATGGACCCGGGTGGGTCCCGTCACTCCCCTCACCTGCACAGAGACGTGCAGACGTGAGAGGCTGGGGCCCGAGGAAAGGGCAGCATTCCACTGTCCTGTGCTGTCCGTGTGTCAGTCCCTTAGGAGGAACCTAAGAACTCCGCCCACAAGAAAATGCTTCCCTCTGTCCAAGCAGGATCGTGACCTTCCTCAGGGGCCGGCTAAACCAGCTTCTCGGAGGAGCTGGACACGGGATAACCCTAAGGACGGGTCACAGGCCACACGAGTCTCCAGTGGAACCGGAGTTCCGCACTGGCTGCCCCGTCCCCTGTCCGCAGTGACCTCCGGGATGGTGTGGACGCTTCGGCGAGCAGCTGTGCCGATCCCTACGATACCACGAAGCAGATGCAAGAGCTGACAGTGAACCTGAAACAAGCCGCCACCCTCTTCCAGCACGGTCAGCTGGAACGGGAGACCTGAGAGTTGCTTTATGGAATCGTCTCAGAGAAACAACAGTGTGTCTCAGACAGACGTCCCTCCAGTTCCTTCCGTTCTCTCCCCGCGTGCAGGGACACGAGACCTCTACACTGTCCTTCCCTCTGTTACGACAAAGGATGACAAGGACCTCTGCGGAGTGTGAGCAGATCTGTCCACCCGCCGGGGACCAGGGAGGTCAGCGGGGAGGTGCCCTACCTTGGGGGAGTTGAAGGTGCACTGGAGTTTCCGCAGCACCCTCTCATGGGCCATCTCCGTCCACTCAGCGACCATGTCGTCGCGGTAAGCCAGGGAAACGTCCATGGACACCTCTGCATTTTCTCCTGCAAGAGAAAGAATGCACAACTCGGAAAGGGCTTTGGAGAAAAACGGTCCAAAACTTCTCAAAGGCTCCACCGTGGAAACCAGCAAGACAAAAGCGATACATGAGTTCTTCCTCTAACTCCAAGCCTGAACACATAAAAGTCATGGGATGAAAGTGTGCTGGACACTGGCTTCCTTCCCTTAGCTGATCTATCAGAGCAAAGCGATCCACTTAAACTCCTCCAGAGACGAGGGCCTCACTCCCCCTGAGGCAGCTCGAGTGGCCAGGTTCTGCATCAGGCCAGAACCAATCCTCCTGGAACCGGCGCGTCTGGTCCTTGGTCTGCCAATTGGAGCCACAGAGAAGGCGAGACCCTTCTTCCATGCCGAGTACCAGAGGCAGCAGACACAACTCATCTGCTTGTGTTTTTTTCTCCTCTCTGATGAACATGACCAAGCTGCTCCCACCCTCTGTGGTTTGCATGTGGTGTGAGTGAGTCTCCCACAAGTTCCCACGCAGGGAGCTTGGTTCCCAGTGCATGTTGAGGTGGTGGAAGCTTTAATGAGTGGAAAGATGCTGGTCTTGCTGAAGTGGGTGAAGCTTCCCAAGAGTGAGTCAGTTCCTTCGGGAATAGGTTGTTATAGGAAGAGAGCACAGGCTGTCCCCAGCCTCTCACTTCCTCCCTCCCCATGTGATCCTTCTACCCCTCTCCCCATGACGGCATCGGCCATGTTGTGATGCGGCCAGAGGCTGTCACCAGAGGCTGAATGGACGGGGCTGCCTGGTCTTCCAAGACTGGGAGCTAAGGAAACCTCTTTCTTTGTCATAGCACCAGAAAATGCATACCCTTCAGACGCGGTATGTGTCTCTTTGGTGCTGACCCCTCTGGACGCATGCTGGCCTAAAAGCTTCCTTCTTGAAACCATACCCAAGAGACCCTGAAATACAGGATGTGCTACTGCTCCATAACTCAAAACCCCTGCTTTATATTGTAGACACAGTTAATGCAAATCAAAGGGCTTTTCCAGAATTATGAATTTATGCACAGAAAAAATACAGTAAAGGACATATAATTATCCAAATAATGTTCACACTTCCTTCCATATCAACAAAGGCCATAAACTCCCATCAAGAAGATTAGATTAATAAAAATGTCATCTAATCTATTTTATACTATGTTGGGCAAGTTCAAGGAGAGGTCTTAATCAAAGAAAGAAAAAAAATAGTGCAAATCTCATTTCTATAGTGCCTGGAGAGTAGCCGCCACCCGTCACTACTAGGCTCACACTCTTCAGCCTCGAGTAAGTGCACACTGCCTACGAGGGCTCAGGCTCGTGGCAGCACTGCTCGATCCCCAGGTGAAGTGGATGCTTGATAAACATTTACTGGACTCGAATGCACGAAAGTCACCAGGGCAACAGACAAGAATGATCACGGTCAGGAAGATTAACGCTTTTCTATGCACTGGTCTACTGTGACTTGAAGTTGGCTCATTTCAACAATTTTTAAAAAGTAGATGAAAAATAGATAATAGTAGGGTTTCCTGACAGCACAGTCTAAACCCCCACGAGGGAATGTTCTGGAAAAATGAGCCCCACGCCACTCTAGGCCTGCACATGGCTGGGCCCTTGGTCCTCGTGTACCTTAGCATGTCCACAGAGTCCCACAGAGCCTGAACTCTAGGCCACATGGCCACACAGCCTCAGCCCTGGGGAGCCCAAGAGTCTGTGTGTGACCCCAACTGGGCAGGAGCGGTGCTAGAGCTCGACATCCCCTTGGCTGGGGCGCAGGCTGTTTGTCCTCTCCCTGTTCAGCAGCCGCCGTGGCCAATAGGAAGAAGTGGCCAGAGTGCCCACCTGCGGGTCAGATGTCAGGACTGAGAGGAATCCTCTTCACTTCCAGCAGGAGCTGGGATTTCAGTGACATTGACAGGGCACTGGGAGGAGCACTGTATTAAGAGAACAAAGCCCAAAAGCAGCAGGCTTTACGGCCCACGCAGGCAGTGGCTCTGTGGAACACACTGGGCTTCTGTAGGGACAGCGCTGATCTTCTGCTTGTTCAAGGGTCCTGACCTTGCTGGCCCTCCCACATCAGAAGAGCCCGAGCTGAGCAAGATGGGGACACTTGAGACCTACCCTCTCCTCTCTGCTTCCTGTACACCATGCGGTGAGCAGCTCCCTCTCACCAGGCCCCTCTGCCATGCTGCCCTCCCTTGGAGCTAGCCAACTATGGACTGAAACTCCTCCTACAAGTTTATTTTGGGCTGAAATAAACCTCTCCTCCTTAACTTGTGAGTGTTGGGTATTGTGTCTCAGGGATGAGAAAGTGACCAAGGCACTGGCTTTCAGTCAAAGTAACTGCCAGCTTGCAGCGTATGGGG
Organism: Fukomys damarensis; assembly: GCF_012274545.1. Classification (NCBI taxonomy): domain Eukaryota; kingdom Metazoa; phylum Chordata; class Mammalia; order Rodentia; family Bathyergidae; genus Fukomys; species Fukomys damarensis. The sequence continues at coordinate 4,929,035 of NW_022900945.1, forward strand.
GCTTTCCGCCAAGAGTCCCAAACCCAGACCTGGAACACAAGGTTCGGGATCAGTTGACCACTGGGTCCCCTGGAAGAGAGGAAAAGGGGACTCTCAGCTTGGCTTAGATTTGACCTCTTTTTTCTGTGGGACAGGATGGTATAAGAGCACAAATGTGGGGGCAAACAGAGCTCGTCCTGAATTTTGTCTTTATCTTCCCAGCTGAGTAGCCTCAAATAAGTCTCGATTTCCACCTCTTCAAGACAGAAGTAGCGGAACCTATTTTCCATAGGTGTTGGCCTCCTGACATATAACTGGTCCTGAAAAGTACAAGTTCCCTTCCATCCAGCCCCAGGATGGTCAGATTATATTACTAATTAAGTGGAAATAAAAGGGATGGGAGTTACAGTACAGAGAGGAGAAAGAGTTATTTCATGGCTGTCAAAAGCTTTTAGGTTCCTAGAGGATCCTTGATTTTCTTGGTCTTTGTCCCGGAGAAAAAAATTACAGAGGTTTCAAAACGCACATGTGCGACCTCACATTTCCTGGGAGTTGCTGGACACAAGTCTGTTCGGGTAAACTCAGCAGAGGCCGCCTGGCCAGCCTCCGCCCAGCCTCCGGCAGACAAGGAGTCTGTGGTTGTTTATGCACCATTCTTTCCCCATCAGAAACTTCCTGACCTGGCTTGCATTTTTCTAGTTGCTTTCAATTAAGGAAATAGCAAAACTGGTCCTGATTCCGAACAAAAAAAGGACTCTGCTAATTATAAATTTGGTCCTGGCTGGTTTCTTCAGATGTCCTACAGGCCTGGGTGGGAGCATTTACACAAATGAATGAGTACAGTTATTCTGCAAGCCAGCCTGACAGTTTAGTTCCCACTACCTCTCCCTCCTTCGCTCTCTCTCTCCTTTCTCCATTAGGTCAAGCGTTTGCATTGCGGAAATGTTTTCCGTGAGCCAGAAGAACTTTCCCTTGCTGTACTCCGATGCTCCCACTGTGTCCTGGCTGACGTCAAAATGCTGCCCATGTGTGGCCTTCCCTCAGTGCTGTCTTCCTGCCCGGAAACATCCCTCCTCCCGCTGTGGCCAAGGCTGCTACTGGAGAGGCCATGCAGCTGGAAGAGGAACCAAGCGTCACTGAGGTAAACAAATGAATCCGAAGAGCCTCAGAATCTGCACAAACCATGTCCGCTGCCTGTGCCAGGTGAAAGGCAGCACATCCACCCCGGGGGGCTGCATCTGCTGCCGGGGTTCTGTCTCCCTGTCCAGTCCCGATTTCCTACCTGAGATTTGAACCCACACATTCATGTCCCACTTCTGTCTCTCCACGGACTTCACGGAGCCCAACCATCCACGTGGGTCCCCCTCTCTGACTTGGGCCTGGTCTCTTTACTGACCTTCCCATTGCTCAGGCCGCCATCTTGCTCGGCTCGGTGACCAAAATGCTCCTCTGTTCCTGTCAAACAGTCACATGGTGGTCACACTCCTGGAAAGCTTTCTACACCTTTACAATGTCCTGGGTCTAAAGTGGAATCTCCACAGCATAACAGGCCATGGCCTGCCTCCTGCTTAACATTCTGGGAAGGTCCCAGGGGGCCTTCTAGACGCCCACCGGCTCCACTCCTGCCTTCCCTTGCCAACAAAGCACAGTGTGACGCCGCTCCTCCTGTTGGCCCAGCCCCGTACCGCGTCCTCTCGAGTGCCATGCTCCCCCGGACCGGAGTTGGAAGGGCCCCCAGCTACGTCATGCATATCTGTCCATAGGAGATACTCGTTAAACAGCGACCAAATTGGTGAATGCTGTCTTTCTTGCTTCACGTATCTTACTAGTCCAAATTTCCCGTCATTCTGTCACCTCTTCAGTGATCAAGTGTTTTGCTCAAATTTGGTGACATCCATACCACCATGGCTTGTATCTAGATGTCCCTCCCGAGCCTCGTGCAGTTCTACCTGGAGCTTTTGGGAGTTAGCTGGGCCTACAGTGTGTGATGCTGGGATTGATTCCTAGCGCGATCCTAGGATTGAAGTGTCCACCCGGGGTGTGAGTGCTACCTGGGCCAAGTGGCCTGGATGGAATACGAGGGACAGAAAGAGCGCTGCTGCTGTCCCTTGCTGCTTGTTGCTTTTGCTGTCTTCGGCCTGCCATGACTGTTTCTCCTCTTTGGTGCTTCTCTCCCACGCCACCCTGCCTTGGAGCCAGCCGACTATGGACTGAAACTTCTACAAACTGTCAGCTGAAATAAACCTTTCCTCCTGTAACTTTGAGTGTTGGGTATTCAGTCTCAGCAATGAGAAAAGTAACTTACACACACTTTCCTTTTCTTTCCTGCTTTCCTGTCCACACACACACACGACACCCAGGAGGAGGATGTGCCTCATTTAGGCCCATGGGATCCCAGCTGTCCTGCCAAGGAACGGTGTGCCTGTTCCTCAGGTCTGCGTTGGAGAGGAATCGGAGGGAAGTCGTCTCCCCGCCTCCCCTCGGCGTCATATCCCCAGGACGAGTTCTATTTTCCATCTCAAGGGGGCTGGGGGTTAAAGAAGGACACAGATGCAGTTCCAGAGCCTCAAAAGCTGCACATTCATCAAGCTGGCCTCAGGTTTACTGTGAAGAAACACATGGGCCAGTGGGGCTGTGCTGTGTCCTCAGCACCCAGGACTAAGGGACCCGTGGGACTTCTGGCAAGAGACTCCAGAGAGGACACAGGCAGCCCTGGACCATGCCTCTGGAGACCCACTCCGATCCACCCTGCTAGGGCCAGAAAGGAAACCACAGTATCCCAGAACCTTTAATGACCAGCACGGCCACCACTGTGGAATCCATGTCCCCCGAAACCTCCATTGCTACACAGAGCAGGCAACTTAACTCACTCCCCACCTCCTGGCTTCCCGGCGCAGCAGAGGCAATCAGAGGACACAGGAGGTAGTCGCTGCCCTCAAGTGGTCCCAGGTATAGTGGGAAACACAGGCATGTCACAAATAGGCCCGATCCTATGCGGAACACAGGACTTGTGGTTGGCGAGACCACGATGGTGGGGTGGGGTGGGGACCAAAGAACACAGCTGGGGGAGTCATCCAACCGCCATGGCATCCACCTGTGATGCAGGACGAGTTCTCCAGGCAGCAGAGTAGGAGATGGAGGTACATCTAAAAGGTTAGGTGAGCATAAAGTAATGATCTCCTCAGAGGAACCAACAGATTCGATATGGCGGGGACATGAGGGGACTGGATGGAGTAAGAAGGCTGCAGAGCAGGCAGGGTGTGGTGACAGACGGACCGAGCTCCCACTGAACGATGCTTAGCAGGAGGTACCGGGATGGGGGGGGTGGGGCTGGTGATCGGAGAACCTTGTGGAGAACATGGGGCCTAGTGCATTACCCCGTTCCCAGCGTGCTTAGTAGGACTGCATGTCAGAGGATATCACCACAAGGGTGTCTGCTAAGGAATCTGTTTTCCAAGAAACTGGAACTCAGTGACAAGCCTGTCTTTCCCTAACAAAGCTGGGGAGATCAGAAGCGTCGCAGGCTGGCAGGTGTTAAACACCAGGCAGCAGACACCGCCCCAGCACTGTCCTACGTGACTCTGAGCGACACAAATGTGCAGAGGAAACAGCGAGGCAGCACAGGAGGAAAACGTGGTGGGTGTCTCTGCCATCCGCCCAGGACCTCGGCATGCAGTGCACTCAGAATAGCTGAGGTGTTGGTTGTGAAATCTCCTGCCCCTCTCTTTCTGAATGCAATTAAAGAGGGCTTCGTTCACACTGCATCTAAAAATAGACGCTGGCAGTGTGCTGAGCGACAGTGGCATTCTCCTGCAGTCAGCGGGGGAGGACAGAGGCTGCTGTAACTTCGCGACTCCCAAAACAAACAGTGCCCAGGAGCCAGCGTGGAGAGCCAACCTCGCGGCCTTCTCTTCCAAGGTGGGTGAGGAAGGGGGTCACCGGGCGGTGCTTTATTAGTCCTCCCAAAGCCAGGCGGGACCAGCTAGGTATTTTTCATAGATCTTCTCAGAGGCCTTCAGGGCAGAAGGAACAGGAGCGTCCCTCCTCTTGGTCTCGTATGCAGTGTAGTCACAAAGTACTCTGGATGACTGAACTAAAAGACACAGTGGCATGAATCCTCAAACCCCCCCCCCTCCCGAGCACACGCGTCCCACTGCCCTGGCCACTTCCTGCAGCAGCTCCGGAGTCCTCTCTCCTGAGGGTCTTTAATTGCGCTGTCCCGGCTGCCTCCAAGTCCTGCGCCCATTCAAAACATCTCCCTTTCCCGGTCATTTTGACTTTGGGGAGGAGCTGGAAGCCACACAGCAACAGATCCTATGAATAAGGAGGATGAGGACGCGACATCATATTTTTACGAGCTGCCTTTTCTAGGCAACATTTTTTTTTTTTTTTTCTTAACCACACTTTGTAAAGACACTCAGGAAAAAGCACTCCGGAGCTGCTGCAGGAAGTGGCCAGGGTGATAGACTGAGTGTGCTCAAAGCGAGGGAAGGATTCTGAGGGTGATTCGTGGCAACATGTCTTTTACTTAATACATTTTAAAAATTTAAACATTCACCACATATTTTGATCACCCCCTGTATATCACCTAGACACCCAAGGCTCAGAGAGTCACCTTATTTTTCTGGATAAGATAACGTAAGCTGTTCTTTTCCGCCCTTACCTTATTGAAACTCCACTCTGCCTCATCCGGGGCGTGGAAGACGTGAGCCAGGAAATCAGCGTGGACCACAAGGTGCGCGAACCAGTACGATAGGCCCCCGTCCCTGGAAATGATTTCCGTTTCCTCCACAGTGGGCATTGCTGGGCGGGGATTAAATTGGGGCTTCAAAAGAGCTAGGGAAGGGTGTGGGTGGGAAGCTGGTCCAGATGTCCCTTCCTGAAGCTACATTCCCGGTGGCTGAGCTGCTCCGGCAGCTGTGCTGGTCTGGAGCCAGCCCAGGGCTGTCCGCAGCTCTTGTGGTTTTATGTGGAGAATCAGAGCACGCAGCAGCTGGGGCTCTGCCTGCAGCGAGGGTCTGTGACCCTTCGGCATGGCGGTCCCTGGTATCCAGCTCTCGTGGCCCTGGCACAGTGTCCTGCTGTCCTGAGGCGGCTGGACTCCTGAGGTCATCAAGAGTGGGGAGAACTCTGGGAGGAGCAAGAGAAGGGACAGGGTGGGGGCTGAACCCAGGGTCTTCGCACTGTGTTCCATCCCCGGCCCTCTTTTTTATTTTGAGGCAGGGTCTCGCTAAGTTGTCCAGGCTGGGCTCAAATTTGAGATTCTCCTGCCTCAGCTTCCCCGCCATCACCCTACTATTGATATCAGCAGCCATCCTTCTCTCTGGCTCTGGGCCTGAACGCTGTCTGTGGCTTTGTCCTCAGACCAGCTGCCAGCTTCTTGTCACTTCTGTTCCAGTTGCTTCTGAGTTCCTGGGCCTACTGACCTCGCTCCCTCCGGTTATCTGTCCCCAGCCTCTTGCTGAGGGCGAGGCAGCTGCTCCGCTCCTCTCTGAGGAATCAGCACCAGCTCTAGGTGCTGATGGAGGAGAAAGGCGAGGCGGTGTCCTGCAGGCCGAATCCGCTGCGCCCAGCCTAGTTTCCTCTCTCCTTCCTTGGCGCCTCTCACCAAGCACAGCCAGCACCATTTCCTGACACCAAATGAATCTCAGAAATGTGAGGGTTTTTTCTTCTTCTTCTTTTTTAATTATGGCAACATAGACTTTTTAAAAGAAACCAAACAATGGCTTCTAAGTTTCCGATTTTGAGTCTACTATGAGTGTACATTTTTACCCAACAGGACTGAGGAAACAGGCCGTCCCAGGACTGCTGCACAGTCAGGGGAGTCACGCTCGGGTCCTCGCACGCAGCTGGAAGTCACGTGATCACCAGGCTCCTCCTCATCCCATACTTTCAGGAGCACAGAAATCTAAACCACCCCCAAGAGCCAAAGCAAAACTCTGCAACCATCCCTGCCCTTGGGGCACCTAGACGGCTAGGACAATAACTAAAGGGCAGTGTGAAAGATGGGTCACAGGAAACAGAAACAGAGCTTTTGCAGATGAGGAGGGACCAGGAGAGGACGGAGGGGAAGAGAGGAGGGGAGGGAGCAGAATAAAAATAGCTTCGCCAACTCCTCACCGGGATGCGATCATTATGTACTGCAATCCTGCACGAACAGAAATACATTAAAACAAAAAGCAAAACAAAGCGTGAGCCTGAGTTTAACAGCTGACGCATTCCGAAAGGCCGCAGCACCAGACAGTCGGGGAGTGAGGAGGGCGCCGGCCCGGTAGAAGGAGGCAGCTGCTGACTCCTGACCCCTGGGACCCCTGCCAAGAGGAGCCCCGGAGGCAACTTTTAATTGTGGAAAAACCAGCCTGGCTTTCCGCCTATCTTTTTCCTCTGTGACTCCAACCCACAATTACTGGCAGGCCCTGCATTCCACTGCCGAGCCTGTGGCTGCAAAGTAAAAATGAGAGAGGCGGGGAGAGGGAGAGGAGCAGAGGGAAAGGGGGCCCTGTGGCTTTGCCCATTAAAGCATCCACACGTGGTCTCCGTTGGTGCCACCGAGGGTGGAAGAAGACGTGGTCACTGGAAGCAGCAGCTCCGGTCCTGAATTCCACACCCACTTCCACACCCACTTCCACGCCAGAAACGGGACTTCAGCTCCTCTTCTTAAGCATCAAATTCCCAGTTTCGCAGCGGGATTACCAGGGCCTCTCTGCGTCCACTCTGCACATTTTTCTGGAGCCTAACACCTGAGCTCTGTCCCTCGCAGAAAATGTGTTATTTTGTAGTATTTCATGGTGGAAAAACATGCGTCTCAGACTTGACTTTTAACCTGCAAATCAGGAGACCCCGGAAAAGTCGCTCGACTCCCACCGTCGCAGTCCGCGGAGCTTTCAAGCTCCTGCCCTGGTATCGGCCTCGAAGAGCTCAGCACAGATTTAACCTTGACTGTCCAGTGCCGAGTATGAAGGGAAGATGTGAAGCAGGGCTGGGTATACAGCATGGGAAGGGCTCGGTTCCGTCCTAGGAAGGGCGGAAGACGGAAGGCAGGGAGGGAGAAAGCAGTGAGGCAGGGAGGGAGGGGAGGGAGGGGAAGAAGGCTTTCCTTAAACCGAATCCCTTTGCTTGCATTTTTATCTTCAGAAGATGTCACCCTGCTCCACCCTTAACACTCTTCTCCTAGGTGTCACCTCCCATACACCTCTCCTTCCACTTGAATTATTCTGTTTCCCAAAATCTTAATTTATCCCTTCATCTGCTCATAGTCAAGTAGGGCACATTTCCCCAAGGGCGTCGAGGATTTCCTGTCTTACATTTCAGGGTGTTCTGCAACTGCTCAACAGGCGGTCAACAAGCGATTGGAACCCTTCGGGCATCCACACTTTGGGCTCCTGCCGTGGGATTAGAAAGAACCCTGAATTCTGTGGATCAGCTTTAGGGCTCCAGCTGGAGAAGACGAAGTGTTTGAATGAGGCTATGCACGTTTTTCTCCCAAGGTGAAAGTCTTGGACGGGAAAGGAATAACCAATGCGCAGAAGTAATGAAGGCCCGTGGCTTGCATCCAGGTGTGGCTGTGATCTGCGCATTGTACCCAGCCTGTGTTTCCAAGCTTCCTCTCCAGACCTCACGTCCTCCGTCCTCCGTCCAACTCAAGCCCAGAGATAAATGTTCTCTTGCACTGAGCATTTACTATGTGCCCCAAAGCACTTACTAGGTAAAGGCTTCCCATGCACTATTCTACATTAACTTTTATAATAACCACAAAGAGGCAGCACTACTATTATCTCTGTTTTATAGACAAGGAAAAGGAAGTACAAGAGAGTTTAAAAACCTGGCTTGTCAAAGGTCATGTAATTCGTTGAGGGTCAGGTCAGGGATTCAGCTTAAACATTCTGCTTTGAAAGTGCTCAGTCGGTGCTGGAGTTGCCCCGCTACGTTATTTCGCTTCTCAGAACGACAGAGGGCTTTCCCTAGACTGCATCTTCCTCTCACACAGCATTGCAGATTACAGCACTCCCTGAAAAACTCCACCTTTCCAAGGCTCAACTGAAAAAGGACCTTTTCAGAGAGTTGATAATTTCCCCTTCTGTATTTATAGAACAGTATGGGCTCAAAAACATTGGTGTAATTTAAATATTTGGACTGTGGGCTCCTAACTAATTATATCTTGAGAAAGCCTGGAGTGTTTCCTGTGGCTGGGACAGGGTTAAGCATGGGGACATGAAGCTGAACAGTACCCCGCCCCTGCATCCAAAGAATCTGATCTTGCAGGACAGAGAGGTTAGGTTAGCAAAAGGGTTAGGATGGAATTATATTCCGAGGGAGAAGGACTTGTCTCTCTTTCCCAAATCCCAAGCAAAATACTTGCACATTTCTGCCCAGTAAGTACTGCATGAAGAAGGAACTTGGGCAGGGCCCTCCAGAGGCAGGCTGGGCCGTTAAATTAAGATCTACCAATCCATCATGGAAACTAAGATTATTTATACTCTGACTCACCTAAAACCTGCTTCCTCTGTTGGTGTCTATGATACATTTTTTAAAGTCAGACTAAAAATACACTTCCAGTACCCCCGCTGTGTCTGTCTACACAAGGACTAGAAATGAACACAAGATAACATGTCACCCAAAACAAAACAAACAGCAAGAAAAGTCACGCCAAGCTCAGCCAACAAAGTGTCTCTCCCCGAGGGGCAGTGTCCTCCAAACTCCATAGTTTAGGATGTCCAAAGTTAGGTATGTACAAAACCAAAGAGACACTCATGAGATGTTTATAAAGCAAAAGACGTGTAGGCCAGTCCCCGGCATCACAGAGTTAGAACAGACGGGACCTCAGGGGTCACTGAGTGTCATTTCCCGTCCAGGGCTAAGAAGCCACCATCACGCTAGCGATAAACCAGGCTGAGACCCAGGTTCTGGAGTCCTAACCTCACTTAGAACCCCTTAGTTTCCCAGCTGGGAGGCTCGGGGTCAGTTCTTTCCTCCTCCTGCCTGAAAGTTATTAAGATGACCAGAAGAAATAAAAGCCAAGTCTTAATCAGAGATCAAGTACCAGGATTTTGCCCACGCTAGCTTGAGCAGAAATCACTGGATACAGCAAAACCAAGGGCAGAAAGCTCTGGAAGCTTGGGGGCCCAGTGGCCAGTCCAGAGAGCTGCTGGGAGGGAAATGGTCTCCAGTGGCCTGGAGCGGTCACACCCCTCAGCCCATCCTCCCCACGCCCTGTGGCCTACCTCCCTGCTCTGCAGGCCGACTTTCCCCGGTGAATGACGGCGGCCCACAGGACTGTCTAGTTTTGGTGCCAGTGTAGCTGACACTGGGGTTACTGACCCTCAGTAGCACACGGGGAAGGATGAAGTTGATTCCCCTGGGTCAGGGCCTATCCTGAGCAGCTCAGCTGTGGGCGTGGACACCACTCGGTGGCACCCTGAGAGCACACGAGAGAGGATGCGAGGCCCACACCGTGGCTGTCAGCAAAATCGACCTCCCACAACTTTGGTGCAGAAGGGTTTTGTAAGGAAAGCACCACACAATGCAAGCTCTCACTGTGGTCGGCTCCTGTCCTCCGCCAGCCACCGTGGGTACGGCCAGCACTCACTGCCTGCAGGACAACGCCGACCATCAGAACGTTTTCCACCTGACGCTATCTTTTTAGGCTTCTAAATCTGATGTTCTGCAAATCAGAAGGGGACCAAAAAATAAAGGGAAGTGGGAGACGGGGCAGGGGAAGGGGACATAAGAAGAATTACATGAGTTGTGCACATGTACGGCAAAAGTAACCGTTACATACTGCAGACATGGACTAATAACAGAATTTAAGGAGAAGATTGCAAGCTTGAGCATTTGCACTCAGCCCAAACTGCACTGTTACTGAGGGCAGCTCCGGCCAGGGCTGTCCTTTCAAATCATCATAGGCACAAGGAGTAAAGCAAGGAAGATAGGTTTGTTGGACAATGATTTGGAGGGACAACCTAGACCAGAAAAATTAAAACACCAGAGATTTGGGCCGCGGATTTAGCTCAGTGGTTCTGCCGCCTGCCTCTGTGAGGTTTCCGGTATCAAAAAAAGAAAAAAAAAAAAGAGGGGAGTGGTGGCGCACACCTGTAATCCCAGCTCTCAGGAGGCTGAGGTAGGAGGATCACTGCGAGTTTGAGACCAGCCTGGGCTACACAGTGAGTTCCAGGGTAGTCTGAACCTGTCTCAAACCCTGTCTCAAAGCAAAACAAAACAAAAACAAACAACGAAAATACCGAGAGATTCTTCTTTCTTTAAAGGGTTACTGCCGCCTCTCCTGGGAGCATCGGCACTGCTAACTTACCATAGCGAAAGTGGACCTGGACCCATCTGAGCACCTGTGCTCGGCCGCAGGCCCACACTGGGGAAGGTTTGCCCACATGGGGAGGCCCTACCACTTCTGCAAAGCGAACCCTGCCTCTCCACAAAGGATTTCTGCAAATTCTCTTGGCTTTGAAAAGTAATCTTACTTCGTTTTTTTCCTCAGCAGCAGAAGATAAAGGTGTGGTTTTCCCACCTAAGAAGCTCCCGTTAACTACGTGGCCAGCAGCCGGCCTTTAAATGCTGTCAGGGGTCCACGGAAGAGGCAGAAACACAAACACTCCCGTACACTCCGCAATCTGCTTCTGTCGGCTGCTTGGCTCTAGTCATCCAAGGGTGTCCCGGCACCAGGACAGGCTTGTACGGACAGAGAGAGTCTCCTCATTTATGTTCTACGCTCAAGAGTAGGAAATGAGACAGGCGGGTGACGAGCAGCTGCAATACTTGTAAACAAGTCTAGATCCTGGACCGCGCTCCGCTCCCCGAGCTAAGATAGACAGAGATTCACATGCCGAAAACACAGCCTTTTGGAAAGGCCACGGAGCTTCTGTGCACGATGTTAGAGCACAGCGTGTGCTGTGTGGACCGTAGTGGACCTGCTGCCGGTACTATCTCTGTCTGCGTCTGCACTGCCACGGTACCAGCTGGAGCTCAGCCCCGCTGGGTCAGGGTGGGCCCGGCTGAGTGAATGATACCAGTCCTTTAACTGGGTCACGAATTCATTTGTAAACCTGACAAGAGCCACAAACTTTCTTACTCCAAAATGCAGGCAAAAACCAAAACAAAACAGGACCAGCACTTGACAGATGCCCAGGTGCTCACCCCGCCCTCACCACCCCCAGACTGGCTGAATTATTAGACGGCTCTCCTGCTGGTGGCTCTGCCTGCTAAGAGGTGTGTGATGTGCAGTAATTATTTCTACAAATCACTCAGCACCATATATTGGTGCTCTGTCAAGACCAGAGCCAACTGAATTATCATCTACTTCCCAGTGTAGAGCTGACCGGCCAGCCGACTGACGACACGGGAGACAGACCAGGCTGTAAACACTACAGGTTGACTGCTCCTCACCCAAGTGGGCAGGACCCCAAGGTGTGTTGAATGTTGATTATTTTTTTCCCAGATTTTGGAACAGCTGCATATACGTACAGGCTTCTTGGCAATGGGATCCAAATCTAAGCCTGTGGTTCATTGGTGTCTAATGTGCCCCTTCCACACAGCCTGAGAGTGATTTTACACAAGAGCTCTCGTGCTCTGCATCTTGAATGGGGTCAGTAAATGAGGCCAGGAGTGTGATTTTCTGTTTGTAGCACTGTGTTGACACTCAGAAAGTTTTGGATTTTGGAGTACTTTAGGGTTTCAAATTTCGAAGGGATGTTCAACCTGTAATAGAACATCTTGGAAGAGTTTCTGGCTCTGAGTTGAATTTCTTTTCTTTTGTGGTTCTTCTTTTTTGAGATAGAGTCTCACTGTGTAGTTCTGGATAACCATCAACTGACTGTGTAGCCTGTGCAGCTATCCTTGAACTCACAGTGATCCTCCTGTCTCAGCTTCCCCAAGTACACTACCACATCCGGCTTCTGGGTTCAATTTCTTCATCTGTAAATGCATAATACAAAAAAAAAAAAAAATGGAGCCAGACAGAGCTTCAGAGAGATGCCAGCAGACAAACAGGGAGGGAGCTTTACAGTGATGCTGGCCAAGGACTATGTTTAGAAAATAATCACACCCAAAAAAGGGGGAAAAAAAAAAAGCCAAAGGCTCCAGCACCTGCCAGCCTAAACATGTCCACAGCGGTTACATCCAAAGCAGGTGCTGTACAAAGGTGCCTGCGGACGACCTGTGAAAGACAGTGAACCAACCCCTTGTCCCCAGTCTTCACTGTCTGGGTGAATCCAGGCGGGCACCTGGCTGGAGGGGTGCGTTCCAGCCGCTGAGGGCCCCTCCAATAGCAACAGCCTTCCCACCTCTTCCTGACCTCGAACTCTGCTCCACTACGTCTTTGCGATCTTTTTTTGGTGTATTTTAGAGCATTTACAGCTTATCTTTTTTGGGGGGGGTGTGGAGGCGGGGGAAAATTAGAAGTTTTTATTTCTTCTTACATTGGTTCTCATGGTGGTAAAGACATTTAAAGTGTAATTTAAGAGACCATTGGCAATGCCAGTATTTGGATAATACAAGCTATTCAATCGGGAATGTTTGTGTATAGATGGTGACAGGGTTGCTCACGGAAGAAAGCCTGTTCAGGGGGCACTGGAGGTGAAGTTCTAGAGGGCGAGGCGCTGGGAGCATGGAAATTCAGCTGTGTGAATATCAGGCGAGCGCCAACGGCTTTGATGGTGCAGGAAACCTCTGCCCGGAAGACGTCTCCGTGGCCCCTTCCCCAGAAGCTGATAACATGGGATGAAAGACCAGAGCTCCTGCCGATGCCCCAAAACTCAGTCCACAGAAGTCCCTGACTTTCTCCTGCTACAAATTCACCTGTCACCATTTTGGATGAGGCGAGTTTGTTTGTTTCTTTTCTCTTCTTCTCTTGGTGTTCACCCAACCATGTCACAGATTCACAATCACAGGACACTCAGCGCTCTCACTGGAGAACTGACCGGGTGATAACATCATTTGAACTTCTCACTGCTTTCAGTTTGGGGAAGGAAAAATCGCTCACCACTTATGGGAATAATTCCACCGTTTTGTTTAGACATTCACAGTAGTGAAAAGCACAAGTTAAACTGGGTTGTAGTCTACATCCCTTGGCTGGAAGCAAAGCTTGCTGCCTTGTTTGTCTAAGAGAGAGCACATAGCTGTGTGTACTGGTGTAGGCTTGAAATCCCAGCACTCTGGGAGGCTGAGGCAGGAGGATCACAAGTTCGAGCATAGCCTGGGTAACTCAGTGAGACTTAGTGAGACACTGTCTCAAAAAAAAGGTAAAAAGACAGCTGGGATATAACTCAGTGAAAGGCCCTACCACACACACAAATTTTTTTTAAAAAGCACATGTGCAACTTTCACCCACCCCACATTGCTTACCAGTCTGTCTTCAGCCAAAGAGGCTTTTAGAGCCCTGAAAATCCTAGCTTTGCTACTCAAGCCAAGCCCTCCATGTGGAGGCTTTCTCCCAGCGACTCCACAGGTTTTACCACTGTCACCTGGAGGCTGCCTCAGATTCCAGGGGGCTGGGGCTCAGCCCCACAAGGCTGACCCCACTTCAGTCTCCAGGAGGAAGCGCAGGTCACACTGAGGGGCAGGGCTGGGTCCCCCACTCCCACCCCTCCATGGGCTCATTAGCATAAAAAGACATTCATGTAACTAAGGAGGCGCCAAGGATTTCAGAGGGCAAATGTTACAATATCACTGTCATGTTTCTGCTTCTCCTCATTAATACACACCTGTCATCCCAGCACTTGGGAGGCTGAGGCTGGAGGATGGAGTCTAGGCCAGCCTGGGCTACATGCTGAGACCTTATCTCAAAGATGGGTAACAAAAACCTTGTGTTTCAAAAGTGAGAAGTAGGGGCTCTTTTGAAAAACATTTTTAAGGGGCAATCAATCAATTTTTCCTACTCTAACCTCCGTTGTTCCTAGAATTCATTCTTGGATTTTAGAGAGCACAAACTCAAGTGTCAGAGACCTAGCAGGTTTGGGGGTTGCGTCTCTTCCCCCTATATCATTTTGGAGGTCTTCCACCGAGATTACTGGTCGGAGACTCAAAGCTCTCTGCCTACCCAAGATGACAGTGCCTGGCACTGACTGAGGGCCTTCAGACAGACCCTCTGTGGAGTAACTCTGACTGCTGACCATGACTATGACCCTCTTCAGCCCGGAGAAGCCAGAGCTGTCTTCGCCCTTTGCCCCCTCACAGCAGTGAGGGGTACTTCTTCAGAGGGGGAATTTAGTACATAGGTAGGTTAATTAGATGTCTTGTAGGCAGTTAGCCAGGGTCAGTGCAGGAGGAGCCAAGGTGGAGGACAATCGAGACACATTTACTGAAAGCCAGCATTGTAGAAGGAGAGAAACTGCCACACCCCCGTAGTGAAGCCCAGTGACTGATATTCTATATAGGTATCAATCACCTGCGTGGGGGACCAAGATCTTCCAAGATCCCCAACCTACCCCTCACCTTCGAAAATCCTTGCTCATTCTTTGTACGCTTGCTAAGTGCCTTGTTTTCCTATTGGATCCCATATAACCAATATTACCTAAGTGACTGCAGTTGCTGTAATCTTATTGGTTGTTCATAGTTGTGTCCACCTTGTGATTTCTCATTGGATCAATGTTACCTAAGAGGCTGTACTTGCACTCTTACTTGTTGACTATAGTTTTGTCCCACTTTGAGCCTGCCTCACCTCTTGGCTTTGTTCCATAAAACACCTTTGAGGTGCTGTGTGGGTGGGCAACCCATTTTCCAGTCCCCCTCTCTTAGGCAGAAGCCATTTTTCTTTCGAATTTTTCTTACTCTTAAAAATTTTTTTTAGATGTGAATTACTTTCCTTTGCATAATGGGCACGGGTACCTTCTTTCTCAGTAATTATAGGGCTGGGGAATTACCTCAGTGGTGCCACTGCCTGCCTTGCAAATGCAAGGTCCCGAGTTCGATCCCCAGTACCAACAAAAAAAAAAGATTAAATATAATATACACATTTTCTAACCATTTTGATTAGCATAGAATTCCCCATCAGGACATCATTTTCCTCCCAAAGGCACTGACCTGATTACATTTTGAAGCTGATGAAACAATGACCAGCTTTAATAGTGTGGATGACTTTTTAGTTTCCTGAGGATTTTTGAAGATCTCAAATACTACATAAAACTTGGGTCTCCTTTGAATTAAAATATTTAAAAGGAATAAATATGTAGCCCTAAATGACCAGAAGTCATTTAAAATAAGTAGTTTTTTTTTTGTACCAGGGATTGAACTCAGTACCTTGCACTTGCAAGGCAGGCACAGTGCCCCTGAGCTAAATCCCTGGCCCAAAATAAGTAGTTCTCAGATTACTACATTTCATCAGCCCCCTTTCAGGCTGACCAGCCTATTAGAAATCCGCTTTAATTTCATAGCTGAATTATGACATTTCCTTTCATTGTTTCAGGTCTGAAACTCATTCTATACACTGCCTGGACAAGGTTTTTGTTTTATTTTGTTCAATTTGGTTTTTGTTGCTGATTTTTTTTCTAATAGGATTTGTCCTGACTTTCCTTTACATTTGAAGTAAGACTGTCACAGCTGAATCTCCGATAAACAGGAAGCCACACACAATAAGGTTTTGTTTATCACATGTCCAACCACTTTTCTGAGGTCTCATTTATTGCTGCCAGAAGGCATCTGATACAATGATAAAATATAAAAATATTCTGCTGAAGCAGAACCAGAGGCCAATGTAGACCGGTTGTGTCTGATAAGCTCTGTCCTTAAGGTATCACTACATGTGCAGGTATCTCCATCGAGGAACAAGGACTTAATGCCACTCTTACATCATCAAAGCCTTCCTCAGTGTTCATAATGAGACCTGCAGGGGCTGAATTTATAGGAAGAAATATTTCCATAAATCCAAAAAGTCAGTGGCCTCCAACCACTGCTACTGCTCAGGAAAAGTATTTTTTTTAAATCCGGTTTTCTGGTTTTTTTATATGGCTTCAGTTATTTTACGCATCTGAGAGCTAACACTTGTCCTACCTTGCTAATTTTTCAGTGTGTTCCTAGTAAATGCAGTGCCTCATGTTATAAGAGAATGAAGAGTGAATTTTAAGATAAGCAACTTTAGAACAATATTTTTCTAGATTAAGGTTTTCTGTTACTGTAACAAAATGCTCAGGGCTGGGTGGCTTATAAAGAAAAAGGGTTGATTTAGCTCACATTTTGGAGGATAGAAGTCTAAGATGAGGTGGTACAGTCTGCTTGGCCTCTCAAGAGGGCACCTAGGCTATGTCATGGCAGGAGAGGGGCTGAAAGGGAAGTGGGTGCACGAAGAGGAGGGACAAGCAGTGGAGTGAATCAGGTACCGGGCTTGGCTTGTTAATAACAACTGGTGCTTGCAGGAACTAACCAGGGTCCCGGGAGAACTGTGGGATCTCTTCCAGGGGAACCCCCAGGGACCTCCCCACTCCCACCGAGCCCATCTCTGCTCTACCTCCCAGAGCGACCACACTGGTGACCACACATGAGCCACTGAGGGACCTGCTCAGGCCACAGTGAGCATAGCGCATGTCCTGCAGCCAGAAGGCGGATGGGAGAGGGAAAGAGAGCCAAGATGTTCGTACCTGATTTACATTCAGAAATGCTCTGATTAAAGACTTTTTGCACTTTGGGCATTTTTGTTGTTGAGGGTTAACGTCTGCTGACAGCTGATTCATCTATGAAGTACTTAAAATATACGGTCAAGCCTGGTGGTACACACCTGTGATCACAGTGCTGTGGGAGGCTGAGGCAGGAGGACTGCAAGTTCAGTTCAAACTGAAATTTTGGCAAATTAGTGAGTCCTTCTATCCCTAATTCAGGGGCCAGTGATTTAGCTCAATGACACCATGCCTGTCCCACAAGGGCAAGGTCCTGAGTTCACTCCCCCAGTACAAAAAAGCAAGCAAGCAAGCAAGCAAGCTAGCTAGCTAGCTAGCTCAGTGGGAAGTCCCTAGGTTCAATTCCCAATGCCACACAGACACACACAGACGCACTCACAAAATAACATATGTATGACTATTTCTTAGTTTCCTGTTTGGGAGAAGTGCTCAAGATACGAGTTTTATAATTTTGTTTGTATTTCTGAAGCCAATAATTGTGAATACTGAGTTTCCAATATATTTCATGTGAGTCTGAAGACTTCCAAAATATTCAGTACACTTATTATTATTATTATTATTTTTGGGTACCAGGGATCGAACTTGCGACCTTGTGCTTGCGAGGCAGGTGGCAGCACCCCCGAGCTAAATCCCTGGCCCTTCAATACTTATGATGAACAGAAAACTGCTTGGGTACCTGGTTAAAACAGAAGTAGGTAAAAACATTTGAGTTATTTCACATTCTTGGCCAAGTTTTCTTAAGAACACATTTTCAGGGCCAGGGATTTAGCTCAGTGGTTCCACTGCCTGCTTTGCAAAGGTAAGGTCCCGAGTTCGATCCATGGTACCAAAAAGAACAAACACAACACATGTTCAGTATACAAACATTCACTAAACAAACTGAAGACTCGTTCCCCAAACTTGGTGTTATGATTAAATTTGAGAAATCAACACTTACGACTTGCCATGAACTCGCCTGGGACCGCGAACGGTTTTACTAAATGGCTGTGGCGTGAAGTTCTGATGCTGAAGTTCTGAATCACAGGTCGGTCACTTTCAACAGCACACAAGTCAGAATGGTGAAATAATCCACTCTGTCCTTACAGCCTGAACACAGAACCAGGCTTCCCAAGAGCTACCCCAGCGTCAGGCTCCAGCATGAACGCAGCGGTCTCAGACCCAGGCTGCGGGGAGGCGGTGTGCGGCGTCTTACCCACAACCCGATCAGTACAAGCACCAGGTGAAGAGCTGCAGCCGGATCGGTGGTGGGGGTTATTCCTTACTGAAACGTCACTCAAATAACGAAAATCTCATTGCAGAGCACAAAAAGGCGAGCACCTCCCCGAGATGCTTTATGTTCTCCCTTCCCCTCCTCCGGCTCCTGCTCCTGCTCCTGCCTCTGCAGAACACCGCAGCCCTGGAAATGTTTCTCCCCGCCGTTGGGGACGCACACAGCCGTGGATGACAGGCGAACTCAGGGCACAAACTGCGCACTGGGAAGTTTCGATCCGTGAGGAGCCCTGGGAAGGAAGGAAATCTCCAAGGCTAGCAGCATGGACAGCACAGGCCGGGAAGGAGAGACGTTTCAAGGGGGAGAGAGTGAATCTGGGAGGGAAATAGGGAAATAACAACAGGAGATACGCGGAGAGGTTGTGGGGCAGAGGGCGATGGCGGGAGGGTCCGTGGGGAAGAGGACACGGAGGAGGAAGAGGCTGGGCCGGGCCGGGCTCACCCTGCACGGTCGCGGGGAGGATTCCGGCTCTGCCTCCTTTAGGAAGACCTGGCCCGCTGTTGGGATGCGGCAGGCAGAAGAGCGAGAAAAGGAAGACGGCTGGCCGGATAACCGCAGGGCTTCTTTTACCTCCGCTTTTTAATGTTTAAATCACATTTGGGCTCCCATAACCTAGCCTAATTTATTCCTCCGAGTGTTTCCACCCATTACACTGTTACCCGTGTTTCCCGGCGAGGAAACTGGCAGCGGACACGGGGACCGGCTCAGGGCTGCAGAGCTGCCCGGGGGCGGTGCGGAGGTTTAGACCCCAGGACTCCCGGGCCTGTTCCCCTAGGCATTCTGCTCTCCTACTGCTGCATCTGGACACAGACCAGGGGCCGCGTTTCAAAAGAGATCTCAGCCTCTGTGACTGGCAGTGCGTGAGATGGCTTTGAGTGGCCTGTCCCCTAGGGTGACACCACGGGGATGCAGGCTACACACAGCTGGCTTCTGCCGTGGAAGCCATAGCATGTGACTCTCCCCGGACAGCCACGGCCAGAGGAGGCAGCAGCCCTGCTGTGGGCATCCTGGAGGCGACACCCACACGCAGAGGGATGGGGTCTGGGGTCTGCCGCATGCGACAGCCACACCGGTGAGCTTGAAGCCAGCCCGAGCTGCACGGCCTCCCCGCCTTCTGACGGTCCTGCAGCCAGCAACCCTGGCCCAAGTTGTGCTCAGATCCTCGACCCACAGAGATGGGGACAAAATCAGTGTGCAGGGATTCAAGCTGCTAAATTTCGGGATCTGTTACCCAGCCCCAACTCAGCCAATGGACAGCAACTGTGTAAATCAGTTCCGTAAATCTTCTCCTTTATCTTTGGAGTTAGAGATACCAGCGGGAGACAGACGACCTGAGACAAAAAGCAAGCAACCAGCCCAGAGGACAGGATGCTGTGTCCTTGGGTTTTCCACCCAAAGGTGTGTCAGGCCATCTGCCTACCTCACTTTCCTATGGCTCTTCTTCCCCTCCGCCCTCCTTTTCTTGCATATATTCTTGGGACTAAGGCTGCAGAAACCTAACTCTTAGGCTTGTGAAATCATATTAGGCACATCACACAGCTAACTCTTTCCTTCCTTCCCAAAGGTTGCCTGTTGTTGTGTATTCCTCGTCCTAAACCACACGGGTGACTGAAAGTGTCTCTTTTCCAGGCCTCCCTCCCTAATCCCTTACAATAACATATCTTGTATAACTGTATGTTGTGGTAGCTCTTGCTTGACGTGGCTGGAGTTTAACACAGGTTGAACGAGTGAATGGCTGACTGTGCTGCACAGCCAGTGAACCAATGAGGAAGGGCTGGGGCCGTGGAAAACATCACCTGAACGCTGGCCATTTCTTTCCAGAATGTTCCTCCCACTGACTTCTCAATTCAACCCCCACCCTGTCACCACTATGATTGGCCAAGCTTTTCCCTCTTTAACCCTCACCCAGGTGTCACCTGCTCACCTCTGCGCACTCCTGTTGGGGCTGGGTTCCAAGATGTCCCCCCAAAGGCTCTTTGTGTTTTAGGCTTCATAGCCGATGGGCTTTGGGGAATGGACCATGAGGACTCTGATTTTCTCAGTGCCCTGACCC
Source organism: Fukomys damarensis (assembly GCF_012274545.1). Classification (NCBI taxonomy): domain Eukaryota; kingdom Metazoa; phylum Chordata; class Mammalia; order Rodentia; family Bathyergidae; genus Fukomys; species Fukomys damarensis. The sequence goes on from NW_022900945.1 coordinate 4,948,950, forward strand.
AACGCGGACTTAAATTTGATGGCTTTCTTGGGAGGCGATGAAGACTTCGGAGAGGCAGACTGGTGGAAAGGAGTAGGCACCAAAGAGTGTCGGTGAGGACTGTCCTGTCCTCGCCTGCTTCCCCTCTGCATCCTGGCTCCCATGAGGTGAGCAGCTTTGCTCCGCCAGGCCCTTCAGCCTCGAGGTTCTACCTCACCTCAGGCCCACAGCAATGAAAACAGAGATCCGTGAAAGGAAAGCTCTGAAAGCAGGAGCCCAAATAAAACCTTTCCTCCTTTGTGCTGTTTTTATCAGGAATTTTGTCACAGTGACGGGAAGCTGACTAACACATCCTCCTCCCACCAATACACTTGTCGGTGCTGGCTTCCTGTCCCCAGCACTAAGGCCTTTCCTTAGGCTCCTGTGCCCTTCCAGAATTTTTGGTCACAGCTCCCACCATGCCATGCAGCCATGGTTGGTTCCTAGATATCAGTTCCACCTGACTGTAACCACTGAAGGACAGCTTCTCCACCTGTGTCTACGTGGCCAGTCACCAGGGCATCCAAACCATTTGAAATTGTGGGATGGATGGGAGAAAGATAATTCTAGGGCCAGGGACTTAGCTCAGTGTTGCTGCCCCTGCCTGGTGAACACAAGGTCCTGAGTTCAATTCCCTGTACCAGGGGTTGGCGGGGGAGAAAATTCTATATTCTAGAAAATTATCTTGGCACAATCTGTCTGCTCCTTCCAGGCAAGAGGTCAGTCAGATACCCAGACAGCTTAAATTCTTGAACACAATAGGACTGATATAATTACATGCCATCATTATTGTCGGTTTAGAAAAGTTGTAAGTAGAAAGAATGCTTCAGGCCATGGACCGGGACTGTGCAGAGCTGTCTTTGTCGCTCTTTGCTCTGTCCTTCACACTCCTGATTCTGTTTCGACTCAAATTCCCAGTGCTGTCCCCAGGTGACACCAGACCTCTGCTGAGATACCCCCCATGCCACCTCTGGCAAACCGTGCCATCAGCTACCCACAGGGCTCTGAAGGACAACTGACCAAGCCGGAAAAATAACCTGGTTTAGTACGAAAACTGTGGCTGCTGGTGGGCTCCTATTTTGATGTGGCTCTTCCTCCAAGCCCAGAGAGAAAAGGCACTGAAGGCCAGAGGAGCTTTCCAAAGCCCTCAAGCACGCTGCACAACGAGCACCCTCCTGGCACTGTAGGTGACACCTTGACTTAAGGCCCCAGATCTGCCCCTCTCTGATCTTCTGGTCTCGGACAATCCGACAGGTGTCCAAGGGATTCATTTACAAACTGACACACTGTTGAGACTTACCTCGGGGTCGCTGAGAAGGGTGCGCGGACTGAGAGGTAAAAGCACTGAGTAAACAGCAAGCAAGCAGCATTGATCTGCTAGTAGCGTCCTTCCCCTTTCTACCGGAAGGAGGGAACTCGGAGGAGCTCACACTTACGGATTTGGTTGTTGAGCTTGAAGGCAATGTCCAGCTGCAGGATGACGAGCATGAACTGGAACCAGGGGCTCATCTCCATGTTGGGGAGGGGAATGTGGACGGAGAATACGATGTCATTGGCTTCGATCTCCCGCGGAATTGCTTCCTCGATGTCCTGGATCTTGTCACACTTGTTGAGGCCCCAAGGTATCAGCCATTTTGCCTTGTGGTGGTTCTTCCGGATATCCACACACTTCACCGACAGGTAATTCACAGCTGTCGTGGGCCCTGGAGCTGGAAAGAAGGGAATGGCTTTCTGTTTTAAAAGGTCTGCCAAAGGGGCTGCTGCTAGTTAGTGTTCTTGCCCTCAGTATCTTCTCGCTGGTGTGTGCTGCCTGCCACCCCTGGGGGTAATTCCCAGGATCTTGCAGACACAAGGAGAATCCTCCAGTGACCTCCGGGGTCATAAAAGTGGCCCCAAGCCCCTCCCGCTGAGTCTCCAGAGGCTGCTGTTAAAGCACACGCCTGAAAGAAGCCTGGTTCAGTCTCCCCTTCGCTCCAAATGGTGTCCCATAGGCCAGTGTGAGAGCAGAGCCTCAGGGCTTCAGAGAGGGAGGCCCGGGGAGTCACAGGACTGGTTCTACAGGGCCTACTGTCAGCGAGCCTGGCTCAGTCAAATCTATTCTGGCTTCAGGCTTCTTATCTGAGAAACAAGACAGTTGGCTTCAAAGACTCCTCTTGGCTCTCAAATTTTTCAACACAGCACTTGCTACCCTGCCCTCAGGATGGAAGATGGGGACTCAAACAACGGCTGAGCCTCCAAAGGTGGCCTAAAGGCTCCACGCACATCCACAAGGCAAACTTGAAATACCCAGTATTTAAAACTTTATTTTGTGATCATTAAGTGGTTCCATCATTACGATACAAAATGTGCGAAACACAGGTGTTTTAAGCTTCAAACAACATTTACCCCAAATCCCATTAGAGGAAGTAACCACTTTTAGAAAAAAATATCAAAACACCATCAGTCTTTTCTGGTATGCAACTGTATAAAATTTTACATACAAATTAAGTTGTATGTATGTACAAATGCTCACATATTTTTTACAAAATAGGATCAAATACATAGCTTTTACATCCTTGTCCTCCAATTCCCATATTGAAGCAGGGTAGCCAGGGAGGCCCTGCAGCTGGCCCGTCCCGTGTCAAGTCCTGCCCTCCTCTCCCCAGCCGTGCTGCCCACAAACCCACACTGGGCCATCTGAGGTGAGTCACTAGGCCGGTCTGTGCACTTTGCCAGTTTACAGGGCAAGAACAACAGCACCAGCACACATTAAATGAGCGACTGTGAAGAGTGCCCAGAAAAGTGAGTGAACACACGAATACTAGAAAAATAGCATTAGCCACTATAAATATTTTCCATGTAATTAAAATTTTTCAATTAGTGTCTGTAAACATCAATCATATAAGATACCCAAATTATTCTTTCATCAGTTTGTAAAAGTGATCTATAGATAAGTGTAATCCTAATCTTTTTTGGCTAGTAATTATTGCAAACTTTTCCATCTGTGATCTAAATTTGTTTATGGCATATTTTAATATAGAGAAGTTCTACAATCCCCACTTTCCCCTACGTTTTTTGAACAAGCTTGTATGCTTCTAAATCTCCAAATTCAACAAACAGCCATCTAGGTGAACTCCCAGTTTACTCATTACAATTTCACTTTTAAAACATGTAAATAGTTGGGCTGGGGATTTAGCCTAGTGGTTCCAGCTCCTGCCTCACAAGGGGAAGGACCCGAGTTTGATCCCTGGTACCAAAAAAAAAAAAAAAAAAAAAGTGTTAAAAAATTTAAA
>NW_022900945.1:4952356-4965928 GCF_012274545.1 Fukomys damarensis
AAAAAAAAAAAAAAAAAAAGTGTTAAAACATTTAAATAGTTGATTCTCCTGGGATTTGCTTTGACATCGGGTATGATGTGAAATTACCAATTCATGGGCTGGCCCAGGACAGTTTAGAATCCCAGGAATCTCTGGTCCATGGAGTAACTCCCCTCTACCAATCGACTTCAAATTTACATTTTTGCTGAAGTTTTTATTGTGATCACATTCAAGCTATAAACTGATGTGGAGAGAATCCAGCACTCTCTTCCAGAATTTAGTTTTCCTCTCCAAACAGTACCTGGGTTTGCATCCTCTGAAAACTTTTTGGATTTCTTTCAAAACTTTCCCAGTTCTCTTCATGTGAGTCCAATTAGTATGGCACAATTAAAAATATATCTGTAAAGCTTTCTTTGAAAATTAATGATGAAAAGAAAACATAATAAATCATGGTGTACTATGTGTGTGGTTTACAAATGTCAAATCCTATGTGTGTGACCTCAGTATACCGAGTTTACAGACCTTTTCTTAGCAAAAATTCCTTTACTTAATAGAAATCTGATAGCAACTAGGAGACATTTTTTTTAAAGCAAGAGGAAAACGTGCAGGGGGCAAAGTGGGTATTATTAAAATTCTGCCCTTCTTTTAATGCTCAAATCCAGTTTTAATCTGCCCTACTTCTGATGCTAACTCCATAGTTTTCTATCTCTAAGTATCTATCCTAACGGTAAATTCTGAGTAGTAAAATGTTATGTTTGCAAAAAGTTGGGCTCGTGATAATTAACTTATAAGAAAATCCAGCGCCACCAAAGTATAGCTGTAACATCCTTCGCTGTATCTGTGTATCTGTGTGCAGTCTACCACAATGCAGGTCACACAGTGCTAGTCCACACTAAGGAAGTTTTAGTTTAAAACACAAAACTGAAGTTGGGCATGGTAGTGCATGCCTGTAATTCCACCACTTGGGAGGCTGAGGCAGGAGGATCACCATGAGCTGGAGGCCAGACTGGACTACACAGTGAGTTCAAGGCCAGCTACATAGACAGACCTTGCCAAAAAAAACAAACACCACCAAAAAACAAACAAGTGAAAAACAAAAACCTCAAAACTGTACCCAAAGACTTTTTATACCTCACCCATCCGAAATCAGCCCTCCAGTTTATTACTGACAGATGAGTCCACCAAACTTTGGTCACCCTGACTCAGCTAAATGGCCCCCGACGGGAGAAAGACCGAGTGGCACTTTGCCCTGGACCCTTTCTAATGCGGCTGGAGAAAGAAATAGTGAGACCCAAGTCATGAATCCTATTTTTGGCTGTCACAGTCAAGCTGACTATTTGTGGTGGAAAGCAATTACTGCATTTTAAAACTTTGCTTCTTCCAAAACGGATCCTTCTTATTTATTTATTTTTGCTGATTGAAAACCCAGTCTCTGACTCCTCAGACCGAAATGGAAAGAAGCCGGGACAGGCTGAGCCCCCCGCTCCCCTCCCAAACCACCTCCCAGGCACAGGCAGGGCTCTGTCCAGTGGCCTCTGCAGCCGCCCACTGGGCAGCAGCCTTCATTCTGCTAGGGTTTTGTCATAAAGAAAAAGTCCCGGCAACGCTAATATCGTCACAGAGATCCCCGTGGGGAACTCGGAGAAGCTGGGAGTGGATCCTAAGCTCTCTGATGCCAATGACACATTTTCTCCCCTTGGCTAAATTAGTTCTCTGATTGCAACAACTTTGGTTTTTTCGCACGACTGAAATACCTGAAGATGATCCGATATTTTTCCTAGCATGCTCAAAAGGGGAAAATGCCTACACCGTTTGAGAAAGTAAACTGACAATCCTGATACTCAGACTTGGACAGTCACTGTTCACCCAATAAATCTTTACAACCCTGCCTCCTGCTGCGGTTCCAAGTCTGTTCCCAGGGGTTTCTTTACAGAGTGCGTGCGGAGTAAACAAAAAGCGAAGTTGAAAGCTCACCGGTGGCCTGGCACAGAGGTATTTTCATTCATTAGCTGTGGTCCAAACTGTGACTCCACGTATCATAAAACGGAGTCTGCAGTCAGAAGAAATGTGTTCTGCCTTTCAATTTCTTAAGTGATTTTACTACAGAAGAAAAGATGTAAATGCAGGAAGTTGAAATGATCTGCAACCTTTGAACAGGATCTGATGAACTACTGGACAGGTCTGGTACGGGAGGCCTGCGTCATCGCTAACCGAGAGGCTCTGGGAATCGATCGACTGAGCTTTTGTATTTAAGAAGCGGCTGGATTCAGACCAATGAGCCAGCTTGCTCAGGTGAAAGCTAGAAATAACCAGTCCTCAGCACTAGGGTAGCCCTGTCACCCAGCTGCCCAGCACGCGCTGGAGCTGAACTGGCACACAATTTAGTTGAAAACAGGAGGTCCAGAGGCTCCTTCCACATCAGTGGAAGCAAGCGGTCAAAGGGGAGCACGTCCCGTTCCTGAGAAGTGGTTGCCTTAAGTGGAGGTGAGTGAAGGCCGCGCTGAGCCGAGTTCCTTCCCAGTGCCAAGTCCACTGCAGGCCACTGCCCCCTCCCTGTACTTCAGTGCAAGACTTTGGCCTCCATTTCTCCACTCCGGTATCAAAGGGTGAAACGCGACACTGCGCCGTTCCGTGACGTGGAAGCAGCGAGGCTTAGAACAAAGTCAAGGTTGTTGAGAAATGCACAGCACACCTCGGTACCCTGAAGGGAAGTCAGCAGTAACGGAAGTGAGTGTTGTATTCGCGCTGATGTTACCCGAGACGGGGCAACAGTCGGGTATTTAGGATGCAGGAGAAACAAATCTACTAGAACCGGACAAACTTTGCAGTCATCCTTGCAAGGTGACTCTCCCTAAAAACGTGAGTGAACAAGCTGTAACCCGTACCTCTTCAGGAAGGATTGCCTCGACTCCAGTGATCTCCCCAGTGCCTCCCAGGCAGCCAGCCACTGCCACCCCCATGCTCAAAGCTGAGTCAACCCCCATTCATTAGCCCCTTCTCCCCCAGATCCTGTAATTAAACAGTTGGGTGGGGAGAGAGAGAGAGACAGAGACAGAGAGAGAGAGAGAGAGAGAGAGAGAGAGAGAGAGAGAGACAGAGACAGAGACAGAGACAAGACTCGGTTGTCTCCTAGAGAAGTTAAAACAAAAGTAAACCAACACACTGCCGGGCCGTAGCCTCTGTGGGCCAGCACACGCTGCTTGTTTGCTTTACTGCAAGCAGTGAAGGCTCCCCTGGCAGCTGCCTGGCGTGGTACAGCACTGGGGCGCTGCGCTGCCTGGAGGAGGACAGGTGCATCCCCAGGGTCGCAGCCGCGCAGTCTGCTGTGGGAGGGCTGGGACAGGCAGAGACGCACAGCCCCGCTGGAAGCGGCCGGCAGTGGTTCGCACCGGCGCTTCTGCTATAGAAAGGGCTGGGGCGGCTGCTTGCAGGACTCAGCCTGGCAACACAGCAAGGGTCAGCCGAGGTGGGAAGGGGAGAGCAAGGAGAGAAGGTGCTGGGAAGGCAAGAGCCCTGGGCACAGGAATCACGCCTTCCACAGACGTGTGCACTTGAGAGTTGGAAATGAAAGACACCGTGGAATGGGGGAAGAGCAGCACCGCCCGGCCTTGGTCCTGGCCCCTCTAACCAGTGGCACAGTTACATCGACTGTTGTCCTGGTTTCCACCGCACCTCGTCCTGCTCTGCAGTAGAGAGCACTCTGCAGAAGGAATCACCGGGGGAGTTTGCAATTGGGCAGTTTCCTCTCGAGACCCGGAGACCCACAGCCAGCCACGGGCCCCCGGGAGCGGCCGGAAGAACAGAGGTCCGGGTGGGAATGCGGCAGCCCCATCTCTGCTCCTGCAAGCGGCCCCAAAAGGCCTTTGAAGTCTCAATCATCAGGTAATAACAGCCTTCCCCGAAATGAGAGGGAGAATGTCTGCTTTCAACGCAGATGATATTTGAAGATGAACCCTCCTTGGGCTACGCCGGGAAGGAATGTGGAGGGTAATTCATGTTTACAAGCATTAATGAGCAGAACCCTGCAATTTGTACAAAGTAATGAGTCTAGAATGGTCAAGGACTTCAGAAATATTTTGGAAACTATTTCTTTATTTATACAGTAGCGTGTGGCTAACAAAAAGGGCTGCAACACAGCAACACACACTGACTTAAAACATGGAAGTTGCTACCAGATCTTTTCTTCTACAGAAAAAGTCAATTTAACTCTCGAACTTAGTTAAAAATCTACTGTCACTATCTCTGTACCCATAAAAACACGAATGTTTGATGTATGTTTATTTCATTTTATTCATGTTCTGCTGTGTTCCATAAAAAATTCCGGGGCGACCAGAACTATTAGCCTTTACGAACACATTCCCACCAGCTTAAACCACAGGGCACATGGCTTATGTCACCGGTGGCACAAGTGGGTCTAATCACACTTATCAGTCTTCTTATCAATGAAATTAATAAAAAGCTACCCGATGGGAGCCACGCATGCCCCACCAGTGGTTCAAGCCGCCTGGCAGAGGGACATATGACCCCATTGTGAATTTTAAAAAATCATAATCGGGGCTGATCTAGAAGAACAGAATTCATGAGGCCCACTAAAAGTTACTTGTGCTCTCTCTGCATTTTTGAGGAAAGAGTAACGTGAGCTCCCAGAGCTTTCACCCGAACTAAGCTGCTCTCCGACAACCATTTCACTTGGAGAGTACAGAGGGTTCTACCATCTGACTGTGAACAGCATTACACCAAGTTAACAAAACCAGCTTCAGCCCACACTGGTTCTAGACCTTGCCTATCCGAGTAGCTATCTTGCCTTAACGAGAAGCACCGGACATTTAGGTCTTTGGATAATTCCAGAGTTTGCTGGGAATGTTTGGATGGGCAGCGCAGTGGAGACAGTGGAGAAGGTGGTGGAAAGGTGGAATACGGCTGATAGAACTGAGGGTGAAAGGCTTTTGTGTTATTTATCTGGCCACAACTTTTATCCAAACGTCCCTCAAAGTGCTCATTTACCATGGAAGAATCTTAAGCTAAATTTAGAGACAGGCTTTTAAATGTGTTCCACCGAGTTCCCCTACACATTCCTCTTTCCTTTCTCAAGCTCAAAAGCTTTAATCCCAGTTAAAAGGGCACACGTAGAATAGAAGGCACGGTTTAAGCAGCCAGATCCCATTTTCTGGTTGAGTAGTGAGGTCTCAGACAACTAAAGACAGCTTGAGCTGACCCCAGGACCGCCCATCCAAGACCAGGCCTACAAAGATCCCTTCAGGCCCTCCGGAGCAGGCATCTGAGTATCGGAATGTCTCCTGATAAGGACGACTTCAGAAATCTCAAGCTAAAGACAGTGCAAATACTTGTGCTAAATGGGCTTAGTATTAGGAATTAACTGGCTCCCTCTGTTATGGCCTTGCCTGGAACTGCCCCAAAGTTAATAATGGTCAGAGCGTAACGTACTCTGCCGCCGACTTTAGGGTGAAATCCTCCCACGTTCCAACCACACCCCAGTTAAATCTTACTAGGTTACTATACAGAGTACCAATTCACAACTCAGTCTCAGTTACCAGACAGCTGCAATCGTCTGCAGGTCCAGATCCAGAGAATTACTGCTTCTCTGCCACTCTGCATGAGGCCAGTGGGGCGGCAAGAGAAATACCAGCAACCTTTAGTCAGGCGTTAATTCTACTAAGGTCTTTTCTGGGCAAGCTGAAAAAAATGTAATACAGCAGAGCATTCCTTCCACTCAACCACTACCCCCCAAACATGCAGGCGGACACGCTCACCCCACCCCATGAGCCAGAACAGAATGCGGAGGGCTTCTCACTGTGCACCCTGAAGTCAAACACTTATTCAAAAATAGTTCCCTGCGACCTAAACGTAGGCATAAGTGACAGGAGCCTTGGCAGCGAAGTTTCAGAAATTGTAGTGAACACCTGTGTCATTCATCCCAACTCAAGAAGATACTGAAAGTGTGTGTTTAAGTCAGAGGTGAGGATTTTCTGGGGTTGTGTGCGGCTGAGGTGGGAGAATTGGAGGGGTGGAAGAATCAATCACCCTGTTTGTCAGAATCTCCACGGCAAGGACAGCAGAGCCCACTGGCTTCCATTACGGACCCAGTTTAGGTCCTGCGGACTAAAGTGCACTGGAAGCAAGAGGGACGAAATGCAGAGAAGCTGAGCCTGTAGGTTGCACCCGAGAGTCTGGGGTAAACATGGAACCATTCCAGACTCTGCTGGCTCCAGTTTTGTTTCTCTTTTGGGAAAATAATACAATGCACTTCGCAGAGGTTTCGCACTTCATATTGGCCAACCATGAGACCTGCTGCAGGGAGCAGCAGCCCAGAGGCCTGAATGCAGACTGAAAAGCCAACCCTCACCACAGGTGTCCAGAAGGGAAGAAGAAATGCTAAATGAGGAAATGAGAGAGAAGTGAGTCCAGTTCCCACCTCGGACAACGATCCCTGAAAATGTCTGCAATGACTGTTTCTCCATCGCTCTAGATAAACTCAAAACTGAAGAAACTGAACACACGTGAGGAGAGCACAAAAGACCTCACAGGAAAACCAAACGGCCCATCTGTCCATGCCACTGCTCCTACCCAGCAGAGCCGGCACCTCAGAAACTGCCACCTTCCAGCCAGAAGGCGAGGGGACGCAGCTGGGGCCGCTAGGAAAGGGGTCACAGTGCCCCTGTTGAGCTCAGACACCGCCCTGGGGGGCCCAGCGGTGGGGAAACGCAGTCCCGTGGGGTTCCTGCTGCTGTGGGGACAGCAACTGTGCTGCTGGAACAAGCAAACTGTGGGTGCACTTGCGTACTGGAATTTGAGGGTCAGGAAACCTCCAGACTAAACGTTCTAGGAGAAACAGGTGCTTTGTTGGGAAGTAAAAAATTCTAACATTTATGACTTATCATTTATGATCAGGGCCCTGTTATTTATAAATGATGGATCCTCTATTTTTGTCAGGATTATTGATGCTGAATATATGCACTGCAAGGCACTTTCCTATGTACCTCGCACCTAATCCTCCTTGCAAACAAGCGTGTCCAATCACCTGCAGTGCATTTGGAAGATCGGTGGTGGTGTCACCCAGCCCATAGAGGCAGAGCCGGTGCTTGGGCCTGGCAGGACTTCATGCCAGTTCTCCTGCCGGCACCCACTGCCTCTCAGTGACTGATTTATTACTTAGCTCACTAGCTCTCACTAGTTGGTAGGAAGTTAGAAGGCCTCCCTCCCTCCCTCTTCCTCTCTTTTCCTCCTTCTTCCTGCTTGCCTGCATTCTGCAGTACTAGGGATTGAACCCACTGAGTTATATCCCCAGCCCTTTTTAAGTTTTTAGACAATGTCTCACTAAGTCGCTAAGTTTCTCAGGCTGGGCCCTAATTCGGGACCATCCTGCCTCAGCCTCCCAGTGTCAGGACTACAGGTGTGCACCATTTCGCCCCACCTAGCAGCTCTTCCAGTGACCTGAGAGGCGATGTTTCGAGCAGGGGGGTGGAGGGCGAAGGCTGCATCCTCAAGGAGAGGCCCTTCCTAGCCCTGGACAGGAGAGGATCTGGGAGGTGCTTGTCCAGCAGGGCCCAGGCCCATCAGGATCTGTGGATTCCCTTCTGCCTCCTCCTGGGGTGTTGGTGGTGAGTCCATCTCCAGGCGGCAGTCTTCACGCTGTCAGCTCTGGAAGATCCTTGTCAAGAACCCAGAGCTGCAGCACAAGCCCTGTCACAGACCTTGGGGCAGCGCGTGGGACAGGGAGACGAGGATGAGGCAGGCTGCCCTCCTGGCAACATAAGGAAACATCTTCTGATACCCAAGGGAGCCAACAATGGCTCCGGGACTCGGGAAATGGTGAGTTCCTGTCTAAGGGAACAGGCCGGAAGTCCCTGGGCAGAAGTTCCTGGACGTTTCTCTCCATCACTCCAAGATGACCCAGCCTCCTCCCTACACAAATGGTGTCTTGGAACTGGAGAACCCACGAAGGCCCAGCCAATAGCTGCGCAAGGCTGTTACTGATTCGTTTCCCCTCATTTTCTGGCCGGTTTCAGAGGGGATGGAGACAAACAACCAAAGGAACAAACTGCAGCCTTCTGAGGGGTCGAACATTGGGTGTCCACCAAGTAAGCTGCAGCTACAGGCGAGCAAGGCCTGGCAGCGGCCACCTGGACTTTCAGAGGCACTGAAGCAATGATAGCCTGTCCCTCCCACCACAGGAAGACCGGCCTCAGATTGGGGACTGCCTAAGGATTCGGAGCAGTGCTTCATGTTAATGCCATTTTAATATTTACAGTCTTAGGAACTGTTCCTTAAAAAAAAAACTGAAATAAGAAAATTAAATGGGTTCACTATGCAAGTGTGAAATATGTTAGCATTTTATCAGTTCTAGGTTGCAGCCCAGGGGCTAAATCCTTCAATGTATAAAGTGCCTAGAACACACCAGGCTCTGAGGCCTTCTCTGTGTTCCCGTTTGTCATACGTGACCTCTTGCTAGTGCTAGTGTCACTCGGTGTGTTTTTATTGCAGTATTCTACATAGCTCTGAGTGCTACAAAATTATGACTTCCTATGGGCAGGTGCCGTGTCCCCTCTTTCTTCTTCTGGCAGTTAGCATGGAACCTGAAACCTGCAGGTCCTTCAAACTCACTTGAGATATTTATGAAATATTTATAAGGTCTTTATGAGCTGGGATAGCAGTGATCCCTGTAATCCCAACAATTGGGGAGGCTGAGGCAGGAGGATCCCTAGTTGAAGCCTAGCCAACTTAGCGAGACACTGTCTCAAAATAAAATATACAAGCAGACCCAGTAAGGACCCAGTAAGGACCCAAGGACCCCGGAGGGGGTCTCTCCACCTGCCTGCCCGGGATCACGCAGCAGGTGCGCGACCTCCCGTGCTGCATGCCACCAGACCCAGTAAGGACCCAAGGACCCTGGAGGGGGTCTCTCCACCTGCCTGCCCGGGATCACGTGGTGGGTACGTGACCTCCTGCACTGCGCGCCACCAGACCCAGTAAGGAAGGTAGCCATGCAGGCGCCCTTGAAACACCCCCACGACCTGCTCCATGCATCCCTCCCCCATTCTCAAACCTCCTGATTGGGCCTGTCCTTGGACCAACTCTGCAGAGACATAGGTTCTCATGAAGGGTAGTTTTCTGAGCTCCCAACTTTGAACATCTTTAAAGAAAGGGCAGGGGAAACCTGTAATAGAACTGAGGGGAGGTCAACCCTGAGGGTTGGGAAACTCAAGTTAGGCCTTGTGGACTGTGTTCAGTCTCAGTTGTGGGGAACTGTCATTGGCTAGCCGAGACCAGGGGATTCGGTTCTGCATATGTCTGTGCATGTGGTATAATATGAGATCAGAGACATAGTCTGAGAGAGGCCCTTCAAATTCTTTTTTCTTTCTTTTCCTCATTCCACCCTAAAATTTCTTTCTTTTTTCTGTCCTCTCTCTCCGACTCAGTCTCTTGCTCCACCATACTATCCCTCATCTCCCTTTTTATTCCTGCTCCTGCCCTAACTCAGACTTCTTTTATTATTTTTTCTTTTTTTGGGGGGGTTTCTCTTTATGTTCTTTTCTCCAGTCATTTTACCTCACTCATGGCTTTGTAGCTTCAAGGGAAGGCAAGCGCCTGTTATTGTTAAGGGGATATATTCTTGTCCTTATTCCTGCACTCTCTCTATCCCCCCTGAAGTTAATAGCTTTGTAAAGAGAGTAAGGTAATTCTACATCCTCTGGATTCACTTTAAACCTGCTCCAGTTCTTTCACTTATCTACACCTCTCATCCTAACTCAATCTAACCCCCTCATCCTAAATGGTAAAGATGCTATATTGAAAAGCATATTCACTGCAAACATATTTTGGGCTGCTTCTTGATATTAATTTAATTCACAAGGGTTAAAGGTGATACATTAATGACTACCACAAGTGGTCAGTTTGCAAGCTGTGCCTGATCCTATTGGGCTGCTGAATGTATCAATTGGGATAAAGGGTTGTGATTGATTTAAAGAGTTGTTTTCTGTGATATTATGAAAATAAGGATGTCTATGAGTCATTAGAAAATCAAAAGCTAAAACGTAACGATATCAGGAAGACTTAAGTAATACCCAGAAATTAAAGGACAACCCAACAACAAAAATAAAAATGAGAAAACACTTAAGCAAGACACAAAGACAGATTTCCAGTTCACCAATGGCAAACAGTAGGACAAATGAGGATGAAAAGTCTGATAGTGAACCAACAGGACACCCTGGAGATAACAAAACAGATCAATCAGGCTCTAGAAAAATTCAAATCAGAAATAATTTCCCAGTTAACCAGAGAGATGATGAGCAAAATGGAAGTCATGATTCTAGACTCTAGAGCAGAAACTGACAAAAAAATAGATGAGCTCAAGACCATGATAGAAGCCATGAAGACTCAGCATAAGAAAGAAATGGAAACAATGAATGCCCAACAGAGGAAAGAAATGGAATCCATAAAACAGATTCAAACAGATATCCAGGAGATTAAAAACTCTATTGAAAGTGTACGAAACAGAATAAAAGATTGCGAAGATAGAATTTCAGATATAGAAGATAGGATAGCAGTCAGTGACCGTGAAAAAAGAGGTCTATTAAAAACAGTAAGGGATCATGAGAAATCAATCCAACAACTCCTAGACGATACAAAGAAAAATAACATAAGACTGATAGGAATTCATGAAAAAACAGGAGAAAACACAAATGATATAAAAAAGCTCTTCACAGAATTAATGACAGAAAACTTCCCAAACAGAAGGGAAGAATTAGACATACAGATAAGTGAGGCATATAGAACCCCAACTAGCCACGAAAAAAAAAAATCTACATCTATACATATAATAATCAAGATCCCAGAAATCCAACAAAAAAAAAAAATACTACAAGCAGTAAGAGAAAAGAAACAAATCACATGCAAAGGAAAGCCCATTAGAATCACAGCAGACTTTTCAACACAAACCCTTAGGTCAAGGAGAGCCTGGAGTGAGGTATTCCAAGTCCTAAAAGAAAAGAATCTCCAACCTAGACTTTTGTATCCTGCAAAACTCTCTTTCAAAATAGATGGGGAAATAAAATACTTCCACGACAAAGAGCACCTGAGAAATTTCATGAACACCAAACCAGCACTGCAAGGAATTCTAAACAATATCCTAGAAAAGGACAACGAAATTCACAATAACATGAGGCCCAACAGACCAAATCAAATAGGCAAGGCAAGAAACTAAAAGGAGATGGGAGAAAAAGTAAAAAGAGTCAACAAATGGACAAAAACATGACAAGAATAAGTCAAAATATATCAGTTGTAACCATCAATGTTAATGGCCTCAATTCACCAATCAAGAGAAACAGATTGGCAGAATGGATTAAGAAGCAAAATCCAACAATATGTTGTATACAAGAAACACACCTAGTGCAAAAGGAAGTCCATAGACTGAAAGTGAAAGGATGGAAAACAATTCTCCATGCGTCAGGAGTCCAGAAAAAAGCAGGGGTAGCAATCTTACTCTCAGATAAAGTAAATTTCAAACCAAAACTCATTAAGAGAGACAAAGAAGGACACTACATCCTTGTAAAGGGAACAATTCAAGAGGAAGAGCTGACAATCATAAACATATATGCACCAAATATAAATGCCCCCAACTATATAAAACAAATATTAAGTAACATGAAAAACCAAATAAGCACTAATACAATTGTAGTGGGGGATTTAAATACCCCACTATCACAAATTGACAGATCTACTAGGCAGAAAATCAACAATGAAATAATAGAACTGAACCAAGCTTTGGAACACATGGATTTAATAGATGTTTATAGAGCATTCCACCCCCAAAAATCAGAATATACATTCTTTTTGGCTTCACATGGATCATTCTCCAAGATAGACCACATATTGGCTCACAGAACAGGTCTAAATAAATGCAAAAGAATTGAAGTCATCCCCTGTTTATTATCAGATCATAGTGCAATCAAACTAGACATCAATAGCACAAGAAACTATAGAAACTTCACAAGCACATGGAAACTGAACAACACTCTCCTAAACAATCAATGGATTACAGAGGAAATTAAAGAAGAAATTAGACAGTTTTTACAAATAAATAAGAATGCCAATACAACATACAGGAATCTATGGGACACAATGAAAGCAGTTCTATGGGGAAAATTCATAACATTGAATGCCCACACTAGAAAAACAGAGCAGGCGCAAATAAACAACCTAATGATGAATCTTAGACTCCTAGAAAAACAAGAGCAAGAAAAACCCAAAGCTCAAACAAGGGAGGAAATTATAAAGATCTGAGCAGAAGTCAATGCAATTGAAACTAAGAAAATGATACAAAAAATAAATGAAACAAAGAGCTGGTTTTTTGAAAGAATAAATAAAATCGACAAACCCTTAGCTAATCTTATCAAAAAAAGGAAAGAAAAGGCTCAGATCCATGCAATCAGGAATGAAAAAGGTGAAGTCACAACAGATCCAAAAGAAATCCAGAGGAACATGAATACCTACTTTGAGAACCTGTACTCCAATAAAATGGAAACACAAAAGAAATGGACAGATTTTTAGATACTTATGAGTTACCAAAGTTGAACAAAGAAGATAAAAACATTTTAAACACCCCAATTACAGTCAGTGAAATTGAAAATGTAATTAAAAATTTACCAACAAAGAAAAGCCCAGGCCCTGATGGATTCACTGCTGAATTTTACAAGGCATTTAGAGAAGAACTACTGCCATTACTCTTCAAACCTTTCAGTGAAATCGAAAGGGAAGCTATACTTCCAAATTCATTCCTGGAACCAAGTATCACTTTGATTCCCAAACCAGGGAAAGATACAACTAAAAAGGAGAACTACAGACCAATCTCCTTAATGAATATAGATGCAAAAATCCTTAATAAGAAACTAGGAAACAGAATACAGAGGATTATTAAGAAGATCATCCATCCTGACCAAGTTGGATTTATTCCAGAGATGCAAGGGTGGTTCAACATGAAAATCAATAAATGTAATACATTATATTAACAAAGTCAAGGACAAAAACCATATGATCCTCTCAATAGATGCAAAAAAAGCATTTGATAAAATTCAACACCCATTCATGATAAAAACCCTGCAAAAAATTGGAATAGATGGTCTATACCTCAATTTAATAAAGGCTATCTATGAAAAACCATCAGCCAACATCATACTGAATGGCAAAAAACTGAAAACCTTCATGTTAAAATCAGGAACAAGACAAGGATGCCCATTATCACCACTTCTCTTCAATATAGTTCTGGAAACATTACCCACAGCAATTAGACAAGAGAAAGAAATTAAAGCAATAAAGATAGGAAAGGCAGAAGTTAAACTGTCATTATTTGCTGATGGTATGATACTCTACATTGAAGACCCAAAACACTCCACCAAAAGACTTCTAGACTTAATTGACAGACTCATACACAAATAACAGACTCATGGAGAGAGAAATAAGGGAAAAAATTCTTTTTATAATAGCATCCAAAAAAATGAAGTATCTAGGAATCAATCTAACAAAAGAAGCAAAAGATCTATACACTGAAAACTACAGCACTCTGAAAAAAGAAATTGA
>NW_022900945.1:4966933-4970353 GCF_012274545.1 Fukomys damarensis
ATGGAGATACCTCAAAGAGCTTAGACTGGAGGTTCCATTTGACCCAGCCATCCCTCTGCTTGGTATCTTTCCAAAGGAACTAAAAGAATCATATCACAGAGAAGTATGTGCACCCATGTTTATAGCGGCACGGTGTGTAACAGCTAAATCTTGGAAACAGCCCATTTGCCCATCCGTTGGAAACTGCATAAAGAAGATGTGGTTTTTCTATAAAATGGAATATTACTCAGCCATAAAGAATGAGAAAATAGATTCATTCATAGGAAAATGGATACATATTGAGGATATACTCCTAAGTGAAATAAATAAGTCACACGTGTAAATACCGAATAGTTTCCCTGGTGTGAATAATCTGCAATAAAACATAAGATTCTAATAAGATTACTGACATTTAGAAATGGGAAGAAAGGAGCTAAAGGTGTAGGGAAGGTGAGGTGGGTAGGGGAAGGGTAATAAGGGAAAAGAAAAAAATGTGAGAGAATGAAAAGATGGAAATAAAGTGTCTGTAGATGGGGAGGGGAGGAGGGGGTGAAGGGAGGACAGGGGTAAGGGGAAAAATGAGAATCAAGACTTGTCATGTAGAGGTACAAGATCGCAACAATGAATGTAACTACTGTATCCCTAAAATGTACCAATAAACTCAATTAAAGCTGGAAAAAAAATAAAAATAAAATATACAAGGGGCTGAGGATGCAGCTCAGCAAGAGGGCCCTGGGTTCAAGCTCTCTTTACACACACACACACACACACACACAATGTCATATAGACATATTACATCACAACCAACATATTAAGTTATGCTTGATTTATTTAATATATTTTTATCAAACACCTGTTGGGCACCATTATAGGAACACCATAGAGGATGAGACCCACAGCCTGTCTGTATCAATGGACATCTGGGACCAACCTGGAGATACAGCTTGGACCAACATTAAGTGTGGGACCAACAAATTGTCCTAAAGTATCACTGCAGTGCATATAAGCAAAAGGAATGCATATGTCAAAGGAAAGAGACATTCTGGGAGCTGTGACAGGAGGACTGAAAGTTCAAGCCCAGCCTCAACAACTTAGCAACTTCACAAGACCCTGTCTCAAAAAAATTTTTAGAAAGGGATGTAGCTCAGTGCAAAGGCTCTGGGGTCAATCTCCAGCACCATAAGAAAAGAAAATAAAAAGGAGTAAAATGATTTAAAAAGCTTTGTTGTTGCTGTTGGGGGGGGCAGTCGAGACAGGGTCTTGCTATGTATCTCAGGATGGCCTTGAACTCACAGCAATACTCCTGCCTCAGCTTTCCCAGTGCTGGGATTACAGGTGTGCACCACCACACCTGGCTGAAAAACAGCAAGTTTTGTAAAACTGTTCCCAGAGGCTTTCTAGCTAACACTGATATTGCAGGAGCATGAGTAGGTAACTACTCTGTGACACAAGCCCGGGAGAATGAGGTACTCAAAGCCAGGACTTAGTTATTTACCTCATTCCCACGCTGTCCTGAGGGTTGTAAGGACAACAGCATGGATGGAAAGCAAATGGGAAACAAGAGAAGAAAAAAATCCCAGGCTTAAATGTATGTAAAGCCTGCATGCTCCAGGAGTCAACGGTGGAGCCCGTCGTCTTAAGGATGCACATACAGAATCTGCTGGCCATTTCATTAACATCCTGTGCACAAGCATGACCAGAGAAACAGAACAACACCCCTCTGAAGACTCAGACGCCCACAGCACAGCTCAGAGGGATAGGCATGCTACTGACCCCGAAGACCCAGCTTGCTCCTCTCAACTCGTTACCGGGGAAAGTATCAGCATCGCAGATAAGGAAAGCAGTGACAGGCTAGAGGTGCTGCAGAGGGTAGAAGGGTGCCAGAGTCCCAGGCAACATGGAACTCCCAAAGGCACAGTCCGGTCCTTCTCTAGGAGAGGGGCAGAGGGAGAGGGAGAGGAGAGAGAATGTGCCAGCCAGGACGTCCTCTAATCTCCACCACAGGGATCAGACAAGTGGTAATGGCATCCACTGAGGGAGGAACAGAAGGCAGCCGGGTAATAAATACGTCGGATCATGGGAGGAATTTGCAGGAGCTGGGAGCACATAGCTTGTCTCAAAAAGGAACTCAGAAGGGGGAATCAGGGATTGGCCACAGGTGAAGATCCATCGTGTGAGTGACGGGTAGGGACAGGGAGTTAGATTTGTTCCAGACAATCCTAATGCTGCACGTTGGAAGAAAGGCGATCAGCCGTCAGAAAGAAAATCAGACTGGGAGGACAAGGAGCCCCCGGGCCTGTGTGGGCCAGGAGGGACGTCTGACACTGGACAGGGACATGAAGACGATTCGTGGGCCTTCCCCAGCAGTGGACACCCCGTGTGCACGCTTTGTGTGTTCAGAGCTCAGATTCTGGGCCCACAGCGCCCTCTGATCCTGACCCTCCGCAGATCCGAGGACAAGACTCAGGGAGTGTATTCTCCAGGGGACAGGGCCACTGCATTGTGTGCTCCTTTTGTACCATTACCCAGGCAAAGTATACGACCAGCCTTGGACTTCAGGTTCCTCGACTCTAAAAGGCAGTATTTTCACTGTTACGACATTCACGGCCTAGCCATGACGTGAATCTTATGGGATTTGTGTACTTTGTGCTTAAGGAAAGTCATTCTTTCAAAGTGCAAAAGAACTCTCTCAAATGAGGGCCAGCTTGTACTCGCAGAGCAGGGGCTGCTGGATCGTCCCACGTTGTTTCTCTTGCATTTTCCCACCTGCGAGAGGGAGAAACCTTCACGGCCTCGCTGTGCTTTTCTGGTTAATATATCTGGGCTCTGAATGGGTTCTGGGTCTTTTGGAGACCAAGTAAGGGCTCTGGAAAGCAGGGAAGACTGCACGTGCAAAACTTCATCCAGAGGAGTTGGGCTCAGTGAAACGGCCCCTGGGAAGGTGGGACTGATCCAATCCTAACAAAAACCTCTAGGGAAAAATAACAACAAAAAACCCCTCTTCTGCTCCCAGCCCCACCCCTGCCACTCAGCCTGGTTCAGCACAAAGACATTCCAGTACAATGAAATAACTTGGATCATGTCCAACCTCTACTTTTTAGAATGACAGAAATAAGCTCGACAGAGCTAAGCCTATTGTTCGAAAGAAATGAAAGTCGGGGACCGGACTGCCCTGAGCCAACAGTCACCGACAAGGGGATACCAACTCATCACACTCACCAGGGCTTGCACCTAAACTGCTGGCTTCCGAGGGGGTCTTAAAATTTACCCAGATTACCTCACACAAAAAGAAACGTCCTAAGAGAAAACAGAGATTACAGCAAGACAAGGGGAGTTACTTTCACAGGAACGGATCTTTCTGTCATCAAAAAAAAAAAAAAAAAAAAAAAAAAAAAAAAAAAAAAAAAAAAAAAAAAAAAAAATTTTAAAAAAAAATTCCAC
>NW_022900945.1:4970435-4977079 GCF_012274545.1 Fukomys damarensis
AAAAAAAAAAAAAAAAAAAAAAAAAAAAAAAAAAGAGAAAAAAATCAGAAAAAAAAATTTCGAAGCAAGATCTCCAGACTCAGAAAAACTTGGGCTCAAATCCCAGCTCTTACTGGCAAAGGAGTCGGGAAACTTCCTTTTGTGCAGCTGGACTGCCAGCATCTACTCCATGGGTGTGTTCTGAGGACAAAATAAGTACTAGAAAGCCTCTCGTGGTATCTGACACGTGCAGAGGCCGGGACGGAACAGCGCCATCCCGGTTCTGTCTTCTTCCCCAGAGGGACGAGCTCATCACCACCCCGGAACTAAAAGATGTGGGTACTAAAGTCAGGTGTCCTCGCTTCCGGTGGAGAGAATGCCGCGCAGCTCCCTGGCTTCTCCCCACTAGTTGCCAGCAGTGTCTTCTTACCTTCCCTGTTAAACCCTGAAGATAAAACTTGTCTGGAGAAGTCGCAAAATGTCCGCGGGGAGAAAAACAGCGCCTGGCTGAGAACTCCTCCGTTAACCCAACCATCCAGGTTCAGAAGGAGGAGTCACACACGTCTAAGTCGGTCTGCAGGAACCTCCCTTCACAGGGAATGACCAACTACGAGGACTCCACGTTGCCAATGGCCCATAACTGTTACGCTTTGGCCGCTGCCAGATGGCGACATCAGGGTGGCATCGGGAATTATAAATGACAGTAACGGCCATTTGTGTGTGGTTGAGGTTGGCGCTGTGTTCGTGGTAGGGATTTACCTGGATGGACTCTCGTTCTTATACAGAAGTGAGTGATAGGTGGGCGATACTCTTTCCCTTTAGAGATGGCTGAAATGAGGCTCTCAGAAACGAGAACCACTTAGTCAAGGTCACAGCAGGTAAGTGGCCAAACCGGGGGTTGTACCTAAACCTGTGTGAATCTAGTTTCTCTTTGGGTCAGGCCGCACCGGTCCCGCGTGTTAGAGGGTCCAGCTCACTGCACAGGCTGCTGTAAGGCTTGGTGTCCTCAGCAT
Organism: Fukomys damarensis; assembly: GCF_012274545.1. Lineage (NCBI taxonomy): Eukaryota > Metazoa > Chordata > Mammalia > Rodentia > Bathyergidae > Fukomys > Fukomys damarensis. Next base: position 4,971,428 of record NW_022900945.1, read on the forward strand.
GAAGCTGACCAGCAGTACGGATGGCTTTGTTCTAAGGGCGCCAACAAGCTGATCTTTGAATTATGGATTTTTCTATTAGGAAACAGGAAAAGGCGGTTGTCACGACATGGAAACAAGCGGTAGTGGTTGCCATGGCAGCAGAGATAAACTTAACCTTGAGTGGAACTACAATCCCCAGAAAGGGACAGCGGGATGGTTAGCAGCCTAACCTAGTCAGGAAGTAAATCACAGGAAATGACAGTCAGCTCTGATTAGGTGAGAAGTCACTCAACTAACAGAAGGAAGCACATGTTGTAGATTATCCTGAAGGGAAAATCCAGGATTCCGGAAAGGAAATTACAGTGAGGCAGGGGGAGGCAGTTCTCCGTTGAATTCTAAGAAAGAATGTGAATTCGCTGCCGAGTTCCAATGGATTAAAAAATCAAACAGGTGCTCTAAAGAGAAGCTTGTCGCGAGATCAGAGGCGAGGGCAGCGGGGTGGTCTCTGAGGGGACCCTATTGCTGGTGAGACGCAGCTAGACAAACTCCCAGGCCCCTTTCAAAACAGAAGTCTCTGTTTTTCTAAAAAGTTCATAGAACGTGGGTTCCTGGTGGAAATACACAGACGGAAGGTGGAGGATGGAGGGTCTGCGCTGGAGAGAAAGGTCCCGCAGTGCTCCATACAGAACGGAGAGAGAAACTCCAGTCTTGCCCGGAAAGCCAGTGCCATCAGGGGAGGCCAGACCCAAGAAAGGATGAGGCAGGTGGAAGAGGAGTTTTTGCTGCATTCTGAAGAGATGATCAAAAGAGAGGGCAGTGAGGGCTAAAAGGCCAGGAATGAAGTAGCTCCTTTCCAGAGCTTTCCGCTCAGATGTCCTTTCTTGGAATGTATAGCTACATGTCAACTATTTTGACTGGCAGGCTCCATTTAATCTTTTAAAAGAAAACAGACAGACATCCAGCTAGGAGACAGCTAGATAATAGTGGATTTGCTCCCTTCTAAACACTAGCATGGCCTTTGATTTCCTGACTCATTATGTATCCTAGCCCAACAATTCATTATAAAACACAGCACCACTAGATTCAGCAAAGGAACAGGCTAGGGCTAAATTCGAACTTTCCTCTTGGAAAACCAACCACCCTGGACATGTGCAGGGCTACTCTGAGAAAAAGTATCACAAAGCCCAGCTGCTCAGGAGGCATACAACCTCCCTTGTCAGAGCTGTGCTGAAAGAATAACAGGTTTGACTTCATCAACAGCAATGAACACCGATTCATTTCTCCATATTAACTCTGAACAGCACCTCAGAGAAATCTTCCTGTCTCTTCACCTCCAGGGAACCCAAAGCATTCACAGTCTCATTATTTTACCTAACCCCCATTACGTGGGTACTGAAGATCATCACCCTCCTTTGATTTTGAAGAAAGACCTACAGAGAGATTAAACAAGTTGCCCAAGGTTGTTCCGGGAGGTGAGGTGTCTTGATTTTCCATTTTGCACTAGTTTTAAGGGCTTAATGCTGACTGTGGGTAAACTTGCCAAAAGTCCCAAGTCTTAAGGATCTCATTCGCATTTCTCTCCACCGATGACATTTTCATCACCCAAGCATAAACCAGCCTCACGGTCAGCGCTGGGCCTGCAGGAGCCTCCTGCTCTACCTGATGCGACTTTGGCATCACTGTTTCAGGGCTCCTTTATCCAGGGAGCTGCTTCTGCCTATCTGCCTCTGGGAAACTTTTCACCCTCAATTAGCTATTGCACAGTTGGTTTAACTCAGACGAGACAGTAGACAAAATAGTAGTGGTTTAAAAAGTGTCTCCCCCATTCTGATGACAAAGGAGGCATGATTAACGAAGTCCCCTTTGTCTCCAAGCTCCATTCTGAGAGGGAGAGAAAGGGCTTTGCTCCCCTCTTTTTTGATTTCTGAGTCTTTTCCTACTTGTTCATCACCCACACAATCTGTCCACAGCTCAAACAGACAATCCAGCCAGTCTGTGGAGAGTTCCTAAAACATTTATATGAAAGCAGACAGGACGGGCAAGACCTCATCTCAACAAAGGACGATGGGATATTGGGCAGAAGAGTTCACAAAGGGAAATACAGCAGAGGTCCTAAGCTGAATAGATTTGTCCACAATGGCTAGCACAATGCCGATCCTTACGGGGGGACTTGTCACCCTTCTGGTCAATTTCCAGCCACCTCCAGGTTTTGGCCCCTAAACTCCATTGCTTTTGAAAAGAAAATCAACCAGTTATCCAAGTCCAAATCAGTGCTTTACAGATCCTTTAGTTTCTCTAGAACTTTAAATTCAAAACCAGTGAGTTAGACAAAGAGTCTAGTTCACACTCAACCAGCTCAAGGTGTGGAGACCATGCCTACAACACTCGGCACAAGCACAGCCTGCTGCACACCCAGTGCTCAGTGAATATTACCTAATATTTCACCGTGCTCTGTGTTGTTCTGTTAATTGGTGAATGCATGTCCTGACCGATCACCCAAGAGAGTTCTCCTTTATCTGTACTTGGTGCCTTACACCTGCTTCACATACACTGTCTTTGCCAAGGATACAGACCCATGGGCTACACCCAGTAAAGTGTCAGTGCCCAAGGGGTAGATTCTCTGACAGCTCAGTAATTTCGCATCCAGTGCTTTCTTCCCAAAACACCATCGATGAGCAGATTAGTAAGTCTCCGGAGTCTAGCAGAGTGGTAAGGTGCATCTAAGCTTCATTTGAAATAAGTTTCTTACCTGTAGCTAACGAAAGACACTGAGGATAGAGCCCTTAACCAAGAGGAAAAGAAATGAGTAACACAGCCGAACTCTGACGTGCCTCTGGATTTATAGGCCATGGAAAAGCGTCATAGGTTCACTTAGCAAATATAGCGAAGGCAGGAAGGATTGGAGGATAGTCTAAGGAGGCCAGTGCTACCAGAGAGTTCTTGGTACTCCTTGCCCATGACTTTTTCTATCAATTGATTGTTTATTCTGTTAGCAGCCTGGATGAAGGGAATCTTGCATAACAAATTGTGCCTCAAGCACCCTATACTTTAATAAGGGTCCTTCTCACATCCCAATTATTTAAAACTATCTTTCTGCCTCATCTAAAACAGGTCTATTGCACCTAACAGCCCTGATTTTACTACTTTTGTCTTTCTAAACCAATGAAGCTGCCTGTGCTTCTGTGGCCCATGGCGAACCGGGTTCAGGACCAGCAGTCACTCGTGTGGGCTCCCGTCACAGGCTCCTGGAGGTCCCAAAGAAACCTCTTAAGAGTCGTAGTGGCATTGAGTGAGATTTCCCAATCCTCCCCAGAGCGTTGCTCTGCCTGGGCAGTCACTAAAGCCTGTCTTCCGCTACTGAACATCTTGTTTCGGCTTCAGGACACCCCGTTGTTCTCCATGTCGCCCAGATACCCAGCCCAGCAGAAGTACATGTTGCAATGAGCTTTACTTCAAAGCCAGCACCTGGCCAAGTTCCAGAAATTGTCATGAATGCTCCTCACCCAGACGCTTGCTTCTTGGCAGTGGGCACTGAACACACAGGTGTGGGCACACACGTGGGCACACATATCCCAAATCAGATACTGCTCTAACGCAAGAGCTGTGCTGAACAGAGGTTGGTTCCATGCCCAGTTGTAGTTTTAATTGTTGCATAAGACCCGAATCCCTCTGGCCCATGGTCATAGAGCAGTGTTTTCTGCCAACAAGTCTTCCCAGGGAAGACACAGGAAGTAAACGAGTCTCTCTGAGTTGCAAGAGACAGAAAAGTGCTCAAAGATGCTTGAGCAAGACTTAAACACTTAGTGCCCAGAGTCTGAGCAGTCTTCCAGTGATATTCTTTGTGAAATCAAATTGTGTTGACCTGTATCACTTTTCTCTGTCATTGAATCCTAGCTTATATTTTATTAGCTTCATTCTCAGGCTTCATTGGAAAGACTCCAGAAGGTCCAAGCTCAGAATCTCTGAAGTTCAAATTCAGTAAGAAAAAGAGAGAGGACAGCTCTTCCTGGTAGTCTCCACACAAGTCTTGAGAATTCACTGATTAGATAAATTTGACTTGATCAAACGCCTCCCACTAAGATCAGAGGCAACGATTCTCTAAAGTTGTGTGGACTAAGTGGGGAAAGAAAGTTTCAAGGGATATTTAGGGTCTTACTATCAAAAAACAATATTAAATATTATGACACTGTGCAGCATCTCCAAAAAACCAGTAACCATTCTCCCAATATATCCCAATCTCTGAGAAACTACATTATTGGAACAATCAATTTTGAAAATAGGACATCAAAAGAAAAACAACAACAACAACTACCAGGCAAGTCATCATTGTAAGGTTCACCCTTACAATCAATCCAAGGAATGTAAATTAAGAGAAAGTTATGCTTGGCACACTGGCAAAAATTTTTAAAAACTAAAGTAACACCCAGTGCCAGCCAAGCTGGAGGGATGACCATCAAAGTGTGCAATGGTATAAAATTCACAAAAGTGAAACTGCTAAGAAAATAAGTAAGGATATAAGAATTTATCATAAGGGAAGTTTTCCTAGTATTTTTTGTAGTAGTTCCTAAACTGACCAGACTGTAAAGTCCAACAAAAAGCGACTGACTAATTTAACGGTAACATCCTTTCTACAGGGTATCATAGCAATACCAAAAATGGCTTTTCAAAGTGTATTTCTTGCCACAGTTTAAGAGAAAGGCATACCACAGAGGAATGAGTCCCGGGAATGCCCAGACCATGGCATCCCTCGCTAGCTGAAACTAGTAAATTTGTTTCACCCTGAACTCCTGGGCACTTCCTGATTCCTCTGTTAAGATTTTCCAAGGGTTCCAAGAACTGGGTTCTGCCAAGGGGAAGAGCAGATCATCCCAGTCCTGCGGCATGCCACAAGTTACTGAAAGGTTACGTAGAACCAGGCATGGTGGCCCATGCCGGAAATCCCAGTCACTCAGAAGGCTGAGGCAGGAGAATAACGAGCTTCAGGCCAGGACAGTGAAATAGTGAGACTTTCAAAGTAAAATTAAAAGGGATAAGGATATGGCTCAGCCGTCCCTGGGTTCAATGTGTCAGGTGGAGAAGGTGAAGGGACCACAGCCAGCACTTACTATCCTAGCAGAGCACTCAAAAATCAGTGCTACTGTGATAAAAACAGCATGGTACTGGCAAAGAAATAGGCCTGAGGATCAGTGGAACAGACTGGAAGACACAAAAACAAATGCAGATGTACTCAGCTACCTCATCTTTGACAAAGGAGCTGACCATCCGCAGTGGAGGAAAGATAGCCTCTTTAATAAATGGTGTTGGAAAAACTGAATGTCAACCTGCCACAGATTAAAATTAGACCCTCATCTTTCACCATGCACTAAATTAAAATCCAAATGCATTAAAGATCTAAATATTAAAACAGAAACATTAAACTTGCTGGAAGGTAAGTTAGGCAGAACTCTGGAAGACATTGGCATAGGAAAAGACTATGAACAAATCCTCAGTATGACAGGAACTAGCAGATAGAATCAACAACTGGGATCTCATCTTACTAAAAAGCTTCTGTACTTCAAAAGAAACCATCAGCAGAACTAAGAGACAATCTACAATGTGGGAAAAAATTTTTACCAGCTGTTCCTCAGACAAAGGACTATTATCAAGGATATATAAAGAACTCAAAACAATCAG
>NW_022900945.1:4978062-4994594 GCF_012274545.1 Fukomys damarensis
AAAAAAAAAAAAAAAGCAGTGCTAGGCTAATACACAGTGTTAATTGTCCAAATCTCCAATTTATTCCTGCCACAACCAAACTTACCACCACGCCACACCACAAACACAGCTGTTCTCCATCTTGGTCTCCAGAACCTTAAACTGTAAATACCCCAGGTGGACCAGCCAATCTGAGGAGTGTTGATGGGAAGATCAAATGAGATGCTTTCTACAAAAGTCCTCTGAAGAAAGATAAAAGCGCTGTTCAAAGTGAGGTAGCAGGAGCATCAAGTGTGTCGCCTAGATGCAGCACGCACTCAGAGCACCAGAGAGCGCCTGGCCAGCCTCGGCCTCCTCCAACCTCCTGTTTCTCTTTCCCTGTGTGCTGCTCTTTTCCTAGGATGGCTTCTAAAAGCCAGAAGTTTGCTTGCAAAGTTTCCTTGCAGAAGAGAGCAGGCCCCTTCTAACTCTCCAATGCCCCAGAGAGTGACAGTAAAAGCCTGGAGTTTGTAGGTATTGAAACCCAGGGGGGTACATAATGGGGCAAAGCCAAAGATCACCCATCCCCAGAGAAGACGCACACGCCCTGGAACCCAGAATGAGAAAGTACAGGGCTGCATACCTAGTGGTTTTCATATCATTTCTTCAAGCCAGGACAATTAAAAATCCTAGAAGATGTAAACTTCTGTGAGGAGTACACAGTACTTCTGTTAGCAATATTTCCTAGCACTCCAGATATCTTCCCAAAGGAAATCGCTGCTAAAAAACCGAAAAACCTGCTCCTGTCTCTATCCTATGGATGTATGCAGGGTTTCTTCTACAGCATCCGCATTTTAGAGAGTGCTAAAAATTTTAAGCAAAGCATGGATGGGTCAGCAGGGTCTGAAATGCCGTTCTTTTTCAATCCCCACCCCAATTACATCCCTCCCTCGAGGGTATTTACAATCCTTTATGACACATGCTCCGCACCTTCTCGGTTCAAGGAAAACACACCTACAGCATTTCAGATTAACTACTGACCCTTACTCTCCCACTATAAACAAACCCTTTTCACGATCTCAATTGCATTGTGTCCACATTGATTAAAGCTTGAGGCCCGGTGACCTCATGTGGTGTTAACTTCTCCCATGCACCAACAGCATTCCGCCTTTCTACTCAATTACCCCCTTTGGTGCCGGAGGATCGCTACCCAATGAACACGCACAATGGGCTTCTGCTTCATTACCCTAACCAACAGCAGGATAGAAACAAGCAGAAGAGGAATAAACTAGCTAATTTATCATGGGGACAGAGCAAGCTTTCACTGGTCTCCCCACGGAAAGCACCAGTGTCTAAGGGGAACATCAACAGTCTGGGGTGATGTTTACCATCTAAGGGACTGTAGACAAAGCCCCCACAGAACCTCACTGATGAAAGAATCCTGCGGCTAGGCAGGTGTGAACACACGCACACGAAAATCGTGGCCCCCAGACTCAAATCCTCCTCACTCACTGTCTTGGGCCGCACAAGCCAGGGCTTTGGAGCGTGAGGACGGACACCTTGGTAATTTGGCCTGAGCATCCAGCCTTACTGTGGGGCCTCTCATCCATCTCTGAAGAGGTGGTCAGGGGGACCCGGCCCCTTGGTGAGAAGGATCTGCTTGCCCTCTTCATTAGGCATGGCGAGGGCACAGCAGTTGATTAAATTAACAACTCTGGAGGGCTTCGCTCCCGGTTCCCAGACATTAGCACCATCATCCAGAACAAATTAAAAGTCTCACAGCAATTAAGCAGATTTTGAAAATGAATTTCCCATGGTTCAGTGGTCAACAGCAATCTCGAGCTAAGCAGCACAGAAGAGCTTAGGAGGAAGGCGTGGAGGCACTGACTGCTGAATTTCCAAAGTACACGTCCGGCTGGTGGATAAAGTATAAACAACAAACTCCCAAGCCTCTGCTGAGTTTGGCTATTGCATTTCCTGTGTATAAAACTGGAATTATCCAGTCAATGGTGAAGGAAAAAAAAATTGAAAGATTATTGTAATACAGCGATGGATTTCAAAGGATTTCTTTTGTTCTATTTTCTTTGATGTTAATTCCTCTAGTACCGTTATATTCTTGCTCAAAACTAGAAATGGATACCGAAGGAGTCAAAAGTACCCATTTTCAGTCCCTAGGTTTTATTTATTTATTTATTTAAGAACATACCTTATTTATGTATTTATTTAGGCACCAGGGATCGAACTCGAGTCCTTGCCCTTGGGAGACAGGCAGCAGAACCGCTGAGCTAAATCCTTGGTTGGTCCCTAGGTTTTATTTGAACTTTTTTTTTTTTCCTGATACCGGGGATTGAACTCCGGACCCTGCGCCTGCGCAGCAGGCGCAGTACAGCTGAGCTAAATCACCAGCCCTTGGTCCCTAGGTTTTCAAGTGAACGAGCAGTCAGCCTGCTTCTGCCACTAGGACCGTGCACACCTGAGACCGGGGCAGCTGGGTTCTGAGCAGGAAGAGGGCTCCACAGCTGCCTCCATGCCCTGGCCAGGCACTTCCAAGAACTCACTCCTGGTGAAGAGTACAACCAAGAAGAAGCTAGGCTCTGTTGCACTGTAAGCATTTTCCACTTGCAGCCACAGCACTGAGGTCTTCTCGTGCACTCTGGCATCGATGTCTCCGGAGATAATCATGGTGACTCCTTTTAACTCGTGGGAGATGAGAACTCTCAGGTTCTTACTCTACAGCAAGTGCTGGAGATGGGATTTGAATCCTGTCCTTCGGCTCCTGGGGCTCTCGCTTACAACTAGAACAGCAAAGGCCCATTTCCCACGCGTTTCACCCACACTCCGAGCAGTGATGGGTCCACGGGCGGCCGTGGGGGAGGCACCTTCAAAGGGAGCCAGCCCTGGGGAGACCTGCTGCCCCTGTTCCCTCCCCACCTCCACCGCTCCAGCCCTGTCCTCCGGCCTGGGCAGCTAAGCCTCTCGGGGACGTCCAGGCTTTGTGTGGCTTTCGCTTCCTTTTGTTGAAGCTCACACCTGAGCTCGCACTGCTCCTGGCTCCACCCGCAGGCCCCCTTCGCCTCTGGGAACCGGAAGGAATGTGTGGATTCACCTTCCCACCCACCAGATTGCACACTGAGCAAGACGGAACGCAGAGGTGATTATTTGCATGCATTACATTTTGTCCAGAGCGTTTATGAAAGTTGACATCATAAGTATATCATTGGTCTCGAAGAACTGTAAATAAACCTGCAAAATTCTTAGAAGGGAAACTTAGAAAGGCAAGCGTTTCATCTTTAAGAACTGATGGGGAAACGATGGTGCCTTTTAAAGGAAGTGCCTGCGAGGTAGTCCTCAGGGACCAAGAGATAGGCATTAAATTCATCAAGACGGCCCATCAAAAATTTTGCATTATCATTCAACCTTTCCATTTGAACGTTCAAAGTTTGGAAATCTGTGCACAGTGTGTGTTCCTTTCCTCCCCCTACATGTGATCAACTGGGTGGATGACCAGCCACAGGGAATTCTCCGCACTTAGCACCAGGTACAGATCAAAGAATACAGACCAGAGACACAGGGGCAGCCAGCCGAGCAGCTGCAGAGGGAGCGATCCTGCACTAGTGGTTTGGAGACTTTTGCTCCGATCTCATGTTGCCATTCAGCCCTCTCTGGACCTCAGTGACCACGATGCAATAGAAGACCCCTTCCAACTCCAAGAACTCGTATGACTGTTATAATTATAGACGTACGTACCACGGAGGGGCCGCCATCCTCAGGTGAGGAATAAGAACTCTCTTCTCGGTGAAATCATGAGAGACAGACCTGGGATGTAACACTGCAAAATCCAGGGCAGACCTTGAAGTTAAAGCATTTCTGCTTCGTCTATAACAAATTCAAAACACACAGCCTTTATCTGCGCCTGTATCCCACAGATGTTAACGGGTTCCCACACCGCACTGCCTCGGGTCAAAGCTCCAGCCACAGGGAAGCAAACCAGGACAGTCTTGTTCCCAGGAGCAATACTTTATAGGGTATGTGCTACTGGGTTTTTTCGTTTATAATTTTTGATGATATAGCTATAATTTAATACATATGTAAGGTATATTTAATATAATTATAGCTACAGTTTAGCTAATGTTTCAGTAGTTAGTATTTTATGAGCAAAAGATCACTTTTTTTCCCCATCAACGTTTGACTTTCAAAGGCCTTTGTCACACATTTCATAGCTAGAAGGAAAAAACTTTCCCAATGGATGCTGACTCCAGTTTCATCCTGCAAGACAGAAGCACCACTGGGACTGGCGCTGCAACAAGCACAGCCAACACAGGTCTCTTCTGTGTAGGAGAGCTAGGAAAGTCTTCTGCCTGGGTTTATCTGTGCTGGAAAGAACCCATGGGCCCTGGCCCAGAATGACAAGAGGAAATCTTAAGATTCAGATTAAATATCGTGAAAATTACCAAATTCACCACTCCAATTTACCAAATATGTGAACGACACACTTTGTAGACTATTGGTTATGGTAGATCATTTTCAACAGGACTGCGGGTGCATTCGTGTGCATGTGCATGTGTGCGCGTGCACCTATTGGAGACTGAACCCAGGCCTCAGGTACACCAGGCACAGGCTCTACTGCTCAGCTCCATCTCCAACACTTTCTAAGTTTTACTTTGAGGCAAGGTTTCGCTAAGTTGCCCAGGATGGACTTGAACTTTCTGAATTTTCCTGCCTCAGCCTCAATCCCTGGGATTATTAGCATGAACCACTCCATCCAGCTGGACTGCCGGGTTGCTGGTTTTATTTTGTCCATTTCAGGGGCCAGAAATAACCTGCCTTGGGTCTAAACAGACACAGGGTGACTCCGATGTATGTTTTCTTTGTGGCGCCTTTTAATCTGGGTAAGAGGCTCCCATCTCCTGACTGACCTAACACCTCTGCAGAGTAAACGTGACCGTTATGCTTTCCTGAGCCACAATTTCCCTGAGATGGAGTTTTAGATGGGGAAACTTTCTCAGATGAGACCCATTGGTGTCCCCGCCTGTGGGCTGCCTGCCTCTTGCTTTTCTAAATGTTATGATAAAAAGTGTTTTTAAAAAGGAATTTTCCTACTTGTCTAAGTTGGTTATACAGTGTGTTTTATAAGTGTCCCAAGACAATTCCTCTTCGCTCTGGGTAGCCCAGGACAGGCAAAATGTTGGACACCTGTGGTATTGGTTTGTGGAGTTCACAAGGCAGGTCTGATAATAAACAGATAAAGCTGATCACTGCGCTTAATAAAACAGCATTGCCTTAGTTGGAAATCTGATCACTTTGACTAAAAGGATTAGTATGTTTTCATTGAACAAAAGGCATCATATAGAGAACTCCAGCTAACTCTGGTGCTCTGTAGCGACGTGATTTCCCAGGAGTCCTGTAGTAATCAACAGGTAAGCTCCAACATTCCAAAGCACTCTGCCCAGAGGGAAGGGAACAGCTCTCAGGACAGAGCCAGTAAAAAATGCTTTGCCCTGAAACCAGAAAAATGGCCGTCATGCATGTATACTAACCCCAGCTTTGCCAAGATCCCAGCTTTGCCATATCCCCTAAACCCTTCAACTGCTCCTTTCCCTTTTACATAAGTGGGGAACAGAGAAGTAAAGGGAATTCTTTTGATATCGTAAAAATAGAAACAAATGCTAATTAAAAGCTGACCTTAGTGCCCTTTCAGTTAAAAGAACTAAAAATTATTTGGTTGTGTTTTCCCCCCTAATAAAGAGAAACATCATGTGTTCTGTTTGGGCACGAAGAATGAGCCAACGATCTAACCTGGCAGGCTGGAGGTCCTGCCTTTCAGGGGCAGGTCAGGGAATAAAGGGATGTCCACGGCCCCCACTGCCTGTCACAGCCGCCCCGGCCCCGAGCTCTTCGGGAGAAGCCGGGCTAAGCACAGGTGCGGCCAGGCCCACGGGGCAGTTGCAGTGCACTCGAGGCTGTGGCACAAATCTTATCTACAGCTCCCCTAGGCGGGCATGCAGGGGCAAAAGCTGGAGCCTGGTTTCTGCGAGCCAGAACTAGCAGGAAGAATAGAAGAGGAAAGGAATGTGGGCCGCGTCTCTTCCACACGGCAGGCATTCCACTGTGGGGCGAGTCCCCTCCTGAAAGCCAGCAGATGCAACTGCGGGGAAGCAGAGTGCAAATGACCTGCACCCCGAAAGGCCGGCCTGCTTCGGGAGCAGGGTGGAGTTTACAATATGGAACCCAACTTTTCAGCTGGGATGCCCTAAAGGCTAGCATGCTAAGCAGAGGCCTAAACACCCAGGTTCATTTTGGCTAAATTAGATGGCGCACAGAAAGCGGTACCTTGTGGCTGCTGAGGTGTCAACAAAAAGAAAATCAGAGAGGAGAAATTAATGGTTAGGATACTTGCATCTTTCAAATCACACACACACACACACACACACACACACACACACACACACACAAACTGCTAGCGCTCTGGCTCTCCATATTTTAAGGCTGACTTTGGCAATGTGGATTTCTGTTTGCAATTTGCTTCAGAATGAAGAAATGGTAATGATGAAGAAGGGGGTGATTTTTTGGCTTCTTTTGTATATAAATCAGCCCCTAAAACAGAGGGCCATGTAGCCTTCCTCCCCGTAACTGCAGACTTCAGGGTTATGCCGTCATCCAAGTGAAGGAAACTTTGGGCTGACAAAGTCTTAAAACTAAACCAGGGCTGCACTTTGGGTTGGATAAGCCAGGAACATACTGCATTTTTGTTTGGTTTGTTCTGTTAAAGGGTTTTAAATTCACGATATTTTCCCAAGCCAGTAGAAGGGAATGCACCACACCCTAAGCAAGCAAGGAAGGAATTCAACTTTGTTTCTTGTTTCTAATTCCACAGTGTTGTTTAAATTCCACATAGGACAGAAAACACCATATATAATTCTGTTGTCCCATAAATGATTAGCTAGATTTACGAAGAATACAAAAAGCAAGAGAGGAAGACAGAGTTACTGCAATTCTTGTTTTTCAAGTACTGCAGCAGCGCAGTTCATCAAGTGGTAAGAAGTACAAACTGGGAAATTTCTGCTCATTAACTCTGCATCTGCCTGAGACAGGGAAGCCCTGTGATCTTCACGGTGAAACTCAGCAGGAAGCAAAACTCCTGAGTACCAATGGCACCAGAGCCCTAGTCCCAGGCAGGGCTTGGGAAGTGGGAGTTACCACCTTTCCTGGGACTGGGATTCTTGCTAGGCTGAGGCAGGCCGGCCTCTGTGGTGGCCCTTTCATCTTTACAATCCGCCAACAAGGTCCACAGCTGCCTTCGGGCACCACTCAACTGCGCAGGTGTGGTGGCCTGAGCCAGGAGTCAGTGGCCGATTAGCCCATAAAGCACGGCTGCCTCTCCAGAACGGTTCTGGGGTCCCGCAATCCTGAGCATTCTCTTTCTGGTCGGACTTTGAATGGATTTTCTCCTCTCTGTCCTCGTGTGACTGCAGTCCAGGGTCCCTTGGCTGCCAGTGAGTGTCTCTGGCAAAGTGCCCCAGCTGAGAAGAGGGGACACGGACAATGGGCCAAGTAAGCTTTATGAAACTGTGTGCCAACTGATCAGAGGGAAAGCCAAAGGGAGTCTCTTAGGAGTGAAGTGTGCATTTGGAGAATGGCCGGGACTTGTGCTATGTGCCTAGTCCTCTGGGACAGTATTGGTGTTTTCTGTTTGGGGGAGGGCTTGTAAAGAGATGTTGGGGTAGAACATGGCATTACTATAGGAGAGCAGGGCACTGTCCCCAGACTTTCAACCCAGAGCTGGTAATGCTTTGGGTCATTCGCATCCCTTCTACCTCTGTAGACTCATGAATCTGAAGGGGACTTAAGGACGGAAAGGAATGGACAATAATGTAGGCTCTAAGAGCAAAAAGGACAGAGAAAAAAAAAGCACAAGAGGTGGCGGTGGGGTAAGCAGGTGGAGTCAATCAAAAGTCCTTTGGAGACCGGCATCTCGGCTGTGCCTGGGTCGCTAAGACAGCCCAACAGGTGCCAGCCCTGGAGAAAGTAGATTCCAGGGATATTCAGTCCTCACAGCAGGGAGGGGGAGGGAAAGGGGGAGGGGAGGGGGAGGAGGAGGAGGAAATGGAGACAACCATTTTTAGACCAATTATCTCCTTTCTAAAAAAACATCATAATACCTTGCCAAAACAAATGTAGGAGCTTGGCCTTTCCTTTCAATTACCTCTGCTTTCTTGGAAACACGTCTCTATGGATAAGCCCCTGAGCTAGCCCAGGGAATAAACCAGAAACTTAAGAAGTCCCTGTAATTTGTGTGGGCCAGTGTGTGTCGGGGGGAGAACACTACTTTGCCAAGGGGTATTAAGAGAATGGAGTAAGAAAGAAAAAGAGGGAGTAGGAAACTGCACCGGCAGGTTCAGGATTGAAACAGCCATGGTGAACAGGAGGCCTTGTTCCACTGGGGCTGGGATTTGGCATCAAAGTAAGTTTTAGAAATTCAAGCTGTGTCCTGAAAGACAGACTCGTGTCTGCAGATGCCGAGCACACAGTCTACTTCTGCCTCCCCTTCCCATCTCCACGTTGCCTTTCCTTCTACAGCTATGTCAGGATGCCGCAGCCAGGCGAGTCCGTGGGTCTGGCACCTGACTCACCTCTGTCCCCGCACAGAGCCAGCTTCTGGGAGCAGCGCCTTCTGGGGAGCCAACGGCCTGTCATGTTCTCAGGACCAGCCCTCCGCAGCACAGCCGCAAGCCCGAGTGCCTGTGGGAAGCCAGCCATGTCCCATTGGCTTTTTGAAAGATAACATTTGTTCCTCTTTAAGGACTGCACATGTTGAACTTGTTTCTGACCCTGCACGGGAGAAACTCGGATAGCCAAAGATCTGTAGGAGTCAGGTGCTTCCTGTTAAAGATCTGACATTAGCTATAGGAGTCAGGTGTTTCCTGTTGATGTGCCTTTAAAAGGCTGATGCTTGTTTGCAATAAACGTTGCCTTGATCAGACTCTTGGCGTCCTTCCTTTCTCTCTGCCCCATCTCCACCCCGCTGTTCTTTCAGGTTTGAGACACTGCTGGACAGTGCTCCGAGTCGCCAGTTCATGACAAGTGCCGACTCGTTACAAGTGGGCACTGCTGCCTTGGGAAGTGACTGGGCCAGTGAACAGTGATCACAGGGGCGCTCGGTTTGGGGAAGGAGCAGGCGCAGAACCGAGCTTTCACTGGCCATCTCATCTGCAGAATCAGTCTCCTCACTCACCCCTTTGTTCCACACAGAGGTGGAAGGGACAAGGGCATTAGGCTCAGGAGAGCAGCTTAGGATTCCCTCCAGGCCCAAGGGTTACTTAGGAAAAGTCGCATAAGGAAACCCGAGTTTCACCAGAAAGTCTGAGAAAGGATCCGCCTCTGTCCCCGGGCTCTGAGGAGCACCGAGTGGGTCCACAGTCACCCCGAACACGGACAGCGGCAGTCACCCACTGCTTCTGGCCAGATGTCAGCCTGGTCTGGGTCCTGCAAGGTTCCCTTGAGACAGGGAGTGGTGGGTGACGAACAGTGCAGCAGGTGGCAAGAAAAGCCCAAAGAACGTCATTAGATTTGAGCTCTAAAACATGACTTCCTCTTTCCTGTAACTTGCCCATCTTTTTAGGTTAGTCCTTCCAGAAAAGAGAAAGTGTCATAATCTCCTTTGAGAATTCCAGTGCCTCCTGCTCTTCCTCCCACGCCCATCTTGTCAGGCACTTTGTCCCCAGAACTGGCGCTGTGTGGCTACATAGGCCATGCCACAGAGCCTCCCAGAAGAGAGCCCTGGGGATAAGAGGCAGCTGCCTCACACGCCAAGGTTCCGTGGCTCCCATTGTCTCTTAGCAAAACGGAGGGTTGCAATTCTTTCAATGAGAGAAAATCTACCAGCCCCCCCACAAATAAACTGTGCAAAAATGTAGTCCAAAGGCCAAAAATTCACGGCGTCAGCATAGCAGTGCCCCTGGTTTGAAGCGCTTACACTAGTGCGCGTGGGTGTGGACACACACAGACTCGGTCCTCTGATGGGGTGGGAGGTGGGGACTCTGCAATTTTGGGCATGGAGCCTCTCCCTTAACCCTCTTCATCACAGCCGATCCGTACCCTCTACACCCTTGCCAGCCTCAGCCGACTCCTTTGAGACAGTCCAGCCTCACCATCTAACTACACCGATAAGGTAAAACCACTAGCTTGGAAGATGGAATCAAATCGTCTTCCTCAGAGTAGCAGGATCTCAAACATTCCACAGCTGGTGAACTGGTCTGCTCAGATGCTGGGTGACTCACGTCCAGGGGACCGGTTAGGACTCGTAGGGTATTTGCTGGACCGGCATCTACGCCTGCAGTGTGCCTCCCATTCCCGGCGAGGGTGCCTCTGGCTTCGGTCTGTACGGACGGGCTCCACGAGAGCCCTGAGGGCTGGCTCTTCGCACTTGATAACCCCATGATGAAAAACACACGAAATAGGGTCATGTTGAGCGATCCTAGTTGTCTCTCGGCTTTCAAACCATTTCTACCCAGTGGTCTGAGGAGAGGAGGCAAGGGTCGCTCAGGGGCTGGAGGTGATGTCAGCCTGGCTGAGCTGAGGTGCAGTGCGGTGGATGAACTACTGGTCGACCTGGAGCGCCCAGCTGCACTGAGTCAGCACGGCTGGGAGTGGAGGACCCACCTGGGGACTGCTGCCAACGGCATAAAGAGAGCACTGGGGGGAGGATCGTGGGCTGCTGGTTTTCCTCATGTGAACTCATCTGCTCTCCTCAGGGCAGCTCTGGTCTTCGCCTGGAGCACTGCTTGCTGGCTCCTGTGCAGATGCCTCAGCCTGGTGGCACAGACCCTTCACCCGCAGGCGCAGGCTTTCTGGCTTCCTCCCCGGCCTTTGGGCCTTCCTGGTGCAGATCCTCCACACAGACAAGCATGAGTTTGATGTGGGCTCCAGGCCTCTGGCTGGACTCCTGGAGTACACTGCCTCGGGCTCTAGGCTTCAGCTGGACTTGTGCGGGACACCACTGGGATCCTGGTCCTGGACTGGATTCTTCGGGGCTCTCCTGTGTGGACAGATCTCCTACACTCCTCTGCATTTGACATTGGTATAAAATAACCCTATACATTATGTGTCCTGTGTCAAGTTATTCCCTCACAAACCCTCACTACAACACCTGCCTTTGCCTGTAACTAAACTAGGTAACCTTGGGCGATTTTACTAGATCTTTCTGTACCTTGGTTTACTCATATAGTACAATGGGCATAAAAATGCCAATAAGGCTTTCTGTGGACTAATCTAGATGTTATTAGGTTATCTGGCAAACAGGTAAATTTAATGCATGTTAGACATTATATTATTTTATCCCTATATGTATTTCAAGATGAAATATTAACATAAGATTTGATGGTCTAATCAGCAGGGTATCCAATTTCATCTGCTCTCCCATTCCAAGTAAATAAGTGAAAACTACCTTGATGCTAGAAAGTATCATAAGAAATTGTTTACTGGTAAAGTTGGATTAAGAGAGGCTTTCTTCTGCAAGGTGTGATGGTATACACGTGGAATCCCAGCCCTCGTGAGAGAGGCTGAAGCAGGAGGATCACAAGTTTAAGTCCTACCTGGGCAATTTAGCAAGACTGTCTCAAAATAAAACATAAAAAGGGCTGGGGATATAGGGATGTAGCTCAGTAAGAGTGCCCTGGATTTGATCACCAACATTGCCCCAGAGCAGGGCGGGGTCCTTAGCTGGTTCAGCCCTAAGTATCCTCTGTATTGACCCCTGCCCCTCAGAATCCAGCTGTACCAAGCCTGAGCATATAGTAGGCCCAAATAAATGCAAATTAGGTAAATGGTACAAAAGTCCTTCATACAATCTCAACAAATTCAAAATCTCCATAGAAACAACTTTATGAGGAAAACAAGGTAAGAATCTTTCCTCAGTCTATGCAGATTTTTCTTTTTTAATTAAAAAGTCAAGTTATTGTAAAATGTCAATGATGCCAGATGTGGTGGTACCCGCCTGTAATCCCAGCATGTAGGAGGCCGAGGCAGGAGAACCTGTGAGTTTGAGGCCAGCCTGGGCTACACAGTGAGTTCAAGACCAGCCTGAACTACATGAGAGACCCTATCTCAAAACTAACAAAAGAAAAGAAAACAAAATGTGTCAATCAGATAGTGAAGGTTTTAAATCTAGACTGGGTCCCAGGCAGGGGAACTAAAGCCCTCTCAAAGCTACAGATGATATTGTTCCTCAAGGAAATGTTTTCACTTTTGCTGGAGAAAGGGAAACTTCCAGGAGAAGTCTGGACAGGCTGCACTAAAGGGACAGTCAGATGAGCAAGAGATCAGAAATTAGAGATTGTTACCACAAGTCTGACATCCTTGCACTAAACAAGTAGACAGCTCAGCTTTTTAAGTCAAACAACATCATTTCAATTTGTAAAACAAAATCGCTAGTCATTAAGAGAGGAGTTCCTGAGGTCGAAAGTCCTCCTACAAGCCACTTTAGATAATAAAGAGAAAAAAAATGGCATGATTTAGTTAGACATGGAATTTTACAAAAACAAGAAAGAACACTGAAAATCACGCACTAACATCCACCAAAACCCAATTAACCAGTGTGTTTCTAGATTCTCACTGGACAGCCAAACACTGAAGTGTTACAAATATTACAACGCAGATAGGTTAAAAGGTAACATCTGCAACAAGCTTAAAATTGACCGTACTGGGAAATATATACCTACTCTGCAAGAATTGTAATTTTATTTAATTTCTTAAAATTCTGCAACTTTCAAATAAACAGCCGCAGAAACAAGTTCGCATGTGAATGGACGGCAATCAAGACCATCAACTGTTTCTGTGTAGCAACCGTAGCAGATAAGAGTATGGGTTGTACCTCTGAAGGAGAAGGGAGATAAATCCACAGACCATCTGAAAAAAGGTTATAGGTATGTGTGTGCATGTTCGTCCTATGCACACTGCATTCTCAGCATTAAAAACAGAGGCCACTCACCTGAGCTTCTGAAAGGAACAGTGAGCATTCCTGACGAAATCATAATGGACTGTTTGTTGATATTTGTTCGGAACAGTCTCACTTATGGGTGCACTGAAGACAAAAATTTTCTTTTCATCTAATCCTGATATTGATACCCTTAGCAGTTTTGGAACAGGTGGGAGAAATGACCTGCTTTTTCAACCATTATATCCCCTAGATGCGGCTAATTTGAAGCTGAGAAAATTACACATAATGGGCCAGGGGCTGAAGTCCAGGATTTTCAGCCTGCTGTAGTCATGGTGCAGGACACACGGTCCTGCCACAGTGGCAGCTGCCTCTTCCTGAACTCAATTCACCAAACGTGAAATCAAAGGGAAATCATTTTTAAATTTCTCTGCATACTTATTTTGAAGGAGGCAAAAGATTAAGCTGTCTCTTTTGAAAATATATTCTATTCCTTCAGGGGTTCATAAAATTTTAAATGAATGCTAAATCCTAAAGAAGCCAGCCAGGTCAGAAGCCTTCTGTGTCTAAAAGGAAACAATCAGATGCCTAATTTTACTACAGCTCAAAGTTGTGTTTTTGTTTTTTCTCTTTATAAAAGCATGATACAAATCACTGAACTTATAAATATTCCAAGCTCTGTTCTATAAACTTCTAGAGTCTTTTTTTGGTAAAATCCCATTAAGGGTTTAGCAGCATATAGATACTGCACAAGAAAGGCAAACACACAAAGTCAACAACAAACACATAAACAATCAAACTTAGTAAGAAGCTATTGGGGTCAGGAGGGACCTAAGCTGGCTGAACCAAAACTCCAGCTTTCTTACTTGCATTCGTGGCTAAAATTTTTTGTACCAAGTCCAGAAACTACAAATTTCGGTCCAAATATCACATAAAACGGTGTGCTAAAGATTCTACATCTAGATTGGAAAGGGATCTTAAACTTATCCATCCACCTGTGAGGAGACAAGGGCATTGGTTTAGTACCTCTGGGGCTCCTGGCCTGCACAGTCCTCTGGGGTGGTGGCTGCTTGCTTTCCTTTGGTGACCTATATGCGGTGCTTTAACCCTCCAGGCCAGGAGCTCTGCAGTCTGGATCCTCCCTCTTCAGGAGGCCATGTCTTCCTTCAACAGACAGTTAAAAAGAGCCATGCATGTCGGTTGGCAGGAGCTTTTCCTTCCTGCACGAGGCCTCCTGCAGAGTTGCCCAGGCCCCCTGGGGCTCCTAGGTAGCAGCAATGTTGGGCAGTGAGTTGTGTCCTGGCTTAGGGGGCAGAGGGGTTGCCTCCCAAACTTCACCTTGACTTTTTGGCTCAGAAATGGATCCCACTTGGCTGAAGTTCTTGCCCAGATTTGTTTACTTTCCAGTTTAGGGTAGCTGGGTGGGGAAACTTTATCACTTACCTTGTGTTAAGATTCCTTTCTTATATTTGGGGTCCTCTGGCATGCCTGATTTCTAGATTTGTTTAAGAGCCAACATATTCCTCTCCAGGGGGAAGGTGGAAAGGCTAGGGCACTATTCAACAGGGGCTCCTGCTAGGAGCTCCAGTTTGGAAAGTGGAACTGGGGACCCAACCTTTGCAGCAAGAGAGGAGGAGGAAAGATAAACAGTAAACTTACACCATACAACTGCCCCCACCAAGGAGTAGTATACACAGACATTTTCTGTCTCCAAGGAAAGCTGGATCTAAACAATTTATTAGTGAGGGGGACCTGTCACTGACTTTGAGGTTTCCCTTATGCACACAAATCAAGTTCTATGGGAAAAGCAACCTTTGCCTCTAGAACTCCAGGCAAGCCCTTTTCTCAACAAACAACTCTTCTGCCCAGAAAGCACCTCCAATGGCCGGCAGCCCCTGGCAGGGCTCCTTGGCCCTCCTCCTTGTCTGTAATAAGATCCCAGAAATCCTTCTACTTCCAGAGGCGCCCCAGGAACCTACAGCACGGTTAAAGAGCTCTCCAAACCCAGGAGATCAGCTTCAGCACAAGAAAAAAGGGCACACCAACAAACACCAGGAAGCTGTGTGTAATGGGTCACTGCTTGTGCAAAAACCTCAAAGAGGATGAAGGTCAGGCAGGGATAATAGGCCAATTTAATTCTGAAAGCACAAGGTGCAAGAAATTTTAATTATGGTCTGCCACTGAAATCACACAAGATCCAATGGCATCTAACTGCAACTGCTCATCAAGCCAGACAAGAGGTGTAATTGTAACCGCTGCATAATCACTGCGAGGGCAGAGGGCTGCCTTGGGCTCCCAGCAGACGAGGTATTAAGAGCCTCGAAAAATCCAATACAGGGAAACATGGAGATTGTGCGTAGCTAAACAGGCTTTCTGCACACAAAAGCCAAACCAGGGTGCATGTGTGTGTGTGCGCGCGCGCGTGCACTGAGAGTGAGGGTTCCAGTAACAGGATGAAGCTGTCTGGCCCACACCGAGGAGAGGAGCGTGAAAACTCTGCGCTCTTTCTGCTTTGGGGCCACATGCCCACCGAAAGGCACGATCTCCCGCGGAACTCCACTCCTCCAGGAAGCTTCACGCCCTCTCCTTTGTCTAAAACAATTAGCTCCATGTTACAATGCTTTCCAGCGCCAGCCTCTCCGAAACGTCGTTTCCCCATAAGATCCAGGTCTGGAGACAAAACGCCACGCTCACAGCCCACGGTGGCCATACCGGTGCAGCGCTGGCTGCGCCGCTCCCAGGGGTCTCGCGCGGGACCCCAGCCGCGCCTCCTTCGCTGCGCAAAGTTTGTCGGGCCTGGAAGGAGGAGGCCGAGCCTCCCCTAGGCGCCGCTGCAAAGTTGGCGCTGAAGTTTGTGCACGGTGCAGCGGGCTGCGCCGCTCCCAGGGGTCTCGCGCGGGCCCCCAGCCGCGCCTCCTTCGCTGCGCAAAGTTTGTCGGGCCTGGAAGGAGGAGGCCGAGCCTCCCCTAGGCGCCGCTGCAAAGTTGGCGCTGAAGTTTGTGCCGGGACGTCCTGAATGTGCAGGGGAAAGGGACGCGAGCGTGGGGCGGGCGGGAGCACGGGTAGAGGTGGAGCGGCAGTGGGGGCCGGTTTTCCCGAGTGGAAGGTGCGGGACCGGGAGCCCCGGGGTCCCCGAGTGCGCGCCGCCGGGGGTCTCCCAGGCTGGGCCAAGTCGCCCCGGGGCTCAGGAGCTGTCACTTGTGGGGGACCGAGGGCTCCAGACTCCACGGTCCGAGGCTGTAAGAAGTGGAGGCGGGGACAGCCGGCCTAAGCAGCACCTGGGCGGGGGTGCTTATCCTCCGACTTCCCCAACTCCGCGGAGCTCCAGGGACCCCACACCCGCCCTGTCCACATCACCTCCAGCCGTCAGCTGCGACCCGTGCTCAGAGGTCCCCCCTGGGCGCCTGAGAGGGCCCGAAGGCTGGCACCCCAAATGCAAGCCGTCACCCCGAGCAGAGGCATTCACGCGTGCAGGGCTCGGGTGCGCGCCGGGCGCGGATCCCCGACTCTCCTGTTGTTCTCCTGAAGTCCACGGCGGTGTCCCCCGGGAGCTGAGGGGCCGGGAGGGACAGGAAAGGGGGTACGGGCCGGGAAAAAGCGGGGCGTGGGGGGGACCAACTTCGGGGCCGGCGCTTCCTCGCGC
>NW_022900945.1:4994735-4995190 GCF_012274545.1 Fukomys damarensis
GTCCCCACCCCGCCACCCCCTCCCGCCTCTCAAGTGGATACTGAAACTAGGCCAAAACTTTTTCCCCTCCTTTTCTCTCGGCCACTAGACTGGATTGTGTCCCACGGAGCCCCATGGAGCTCTGCTTTCTTAAGCACAATGGCCGGACTAATTAGATCATAGAAGCGAGGCAGTGATACTGTAACAACTCGCCCCAGAGGCGAGAGGGAAGGGGCCGGGCCCGAGAGCAAGGAGAGAGAGAGGGAGAGAGAGAGAGGGAGAGGGAGAGCGAGGGGAAAGTTTCGGTGCCCGCACTCACCGATCAAGCCGCCCACCAGGAAGGCGACGACCTGGAGCGCCAGCAGGATCCCGCCGACCACGCACAGCTTCCTGGTGCTCATGTTCTCTATAATTGCCCCAGCCATTTTTGCGCGCGGGGCCCCTCGCCGGGGTTTTATTGAAGCCCAGTCTGCCGG
>NW_022900945.1:4995732-5028130 GCF_012274545.1 Fukomys damarensis
TGTGGTCGTTGCTGAACGCGCCCGGCCTCTCCAGCGTTTCCTCTCGGGGCTCCCGGAGCGCGAGGTTTCCTTCCCCGACCGCCCGGAGACCTTTAACTTGCACGTCGACTTTGGAAAACGATCCCCACCCCCAGGGGCGAGAACTCTCTTTGGGAAAGAGCAGGCGGATTTTTAAAAGGAAACTGGGAGGTGCTAAGTGAAGCCCAGAGATGCGGAATGAAGTCTCAGCTCCACTTCGCTCTGCGAGGTCCGGGCCTTGGCCTCCTTGGGGAGCTGAGGGGGCGCAAACCCAGCCCCTCCGCTGGGCGCCCCTTTGGGGACCCGGCTCGGCTCAGTCGACCTCGCTCCTTGCTCCACCCCCTGGGCATCCAGGCCTTGACTCAGGATACTGCTTTGAGGAACAACAACAACAACAACACAACAACAAAAACCATTTTAATGAAAGTATTCGACCTCCCATCACAGTTCTAAACTTGAGTGGAACACCAAATCGTCCAAAACTCCCATCTCGCTTTCCACGCCGCCTCCAGGCAGTATCTATGGAAACCCTGTGTTGGCACTGTCACCTCCTGCTCTAAGGACCTGTGTACACACTTGTCTCTACAACTCAGCTGCAAGTCCCGCGGGGATAGGGACCCAGCCGCATTCCTCGCTGCACCCCCAGTGTGGCCTGGGACCTGCCTAACTTCGGGGCTGCATAAACAAGCCAATGGAAAGCTGGCCGGGCTCTTTGCATTTCAAAGGCCTGAAGGGCCTTGGTTGATTTGGATGGCACACGCATATTAAGTTGCAATAATGTTTGTCGTCTCTTTGTGAAGATAGATTTCTACAGAACAGCCAGGAAAGGGGATGAGATGAAGGTCTTGAGAGATTCTCTGCTCTAGGAAGCCTAAATTCCTGGGCCTGACTTTTCCATATTTCTCAACTTAGCAGGACCCACTGGGCTTGGTAATGCCTCCCCCAGCACAGGGCTGGTTTTTGCTACTGGGCCTGTACCTGATTTTCACCCCTCCTCCATCCGCACACCTTCCATGCCAAGGCCCTGTCCCAAGTGCTCCTGCTGTCCTGCAGCGTTTTCATTGCCCTGTAGAAGCCATTCAGGCTGCGTTTTATAAGATGGACGGACGGACATGTCCCTTTCCACTTTTGCAGGAGACACTCCTTAAGACAAGCCCCGGCTTCTGTGTATATAAAACTTTACCCACCGGGCCCCTAATAGTTCCTAACAGTTCTGGGGCTAGGTCTGCTATTTATTCGTTCTTCCACTCAACCCTTTATCCAGCAGAGTCCTGAGCATGTCCCAAGCTTCCCTCAGAAGCATGGGAGGACGTCAGAGAGCCAGGGCACCTGTCGCTGTCCCAAGGTGCCCCATCTTGGCGTTCTGCAGCGGACAGGGCTTGGTCTGAGGACTCTGGACAACACCAGTTACTCTCAGAAGCCAAGCCAGCGGGCTGCTGTCCACACAGGTGGACTCCTGTGGGTTATGTGTCTTCCTTCTTTACCTCTTCAGAGGCGATCTACCTACTACCTGCCTGCCTATCTGACAGAGGTAAGCTCCAGGGAATCATAACACAGAAACCAGAGTGTCCCCTCCTGACCTCTGGGCCAGCTAACTCCGCATTCTGTGCTCTTATCTCAGCAAGCTGCCCATTTCACACTTTTGAATAATAATGATGCTCTAACCCTAGTGTGCACACATCCATGGAGTTGATAGGATTATACATACATATATATATATATATATATATATATACACACACACATATATACATATATATATATGTATACATACATATATATCTTCTGTCCATTTTACATTACATTTCACCAAAAGAAAAGCCTAACAAATTCATTTAACCAACATGTGAGTGACACGAAAGTCTTCAGAGGGAGGAGGCCAGGGTACAGGGGAGGCACCTGATTTTGTGCTGAGGTTTGGTAGCAGTGACAGCGGGTTGAAGTGTGGCTGGACAAGGAGGGGAGCTGATGAGAACAGGCTGAGTGGTGAGGCCCAGCCAGGCCTGTCTCTCCAGAGTCTTCTGGTCCCCTTCCTGGAGGGTCTTGATGTCTCTATGGCCAGCTGCCACACAGAAAGGCCGAACAAGGTTAGAGTAGTGTTGTTAAGCTTCATGCTGCCTTTGAGGGAAGAGGGACGCTGGCTCACCTTGAGGACGGCCTGGGAACTGCCTCATGGTTTTTCTGCAAGATAGGGATGAGGATGATGATGATGGTGGTGGTGGTGGAACATTAAGGAAAGCAATAACCTTGTATTAGAAGCTAGTAAAATTGGCCACTGAGTAGTTCTCCACAATTTTATTATGTTATGAATACTTTTTGAGGCCTATTTTTGCACAAGTCTGGAGGGTTGACTTTACTTGACAAAGATGCTAATAAGGATACCATCTAGAACTGAACTCTGAATAAATAACACTTAGTGAATTTTAATGCAGAAACAGCCTGCTCTCAAGACTGTTCCTAACTACCAAGGAACTCTCTTGCGGTGCTGTCAGATAGATTATCCCAGAGACTGGAATGATCCAGGGACAACCCAACTCTGCCACAGGAAACTGGTCATTCCCACTCCATTTCCTGGGAATTGAATGGCCTGATCCAACCATCTTTTCTTTCAAAGCAGTTAGCATATGAAAGCCATAGTGATGGCCAGTGCGTATTTCTTGAGGATGGTGGATGGATGGATGGGTGAGAAAAGAAATCTCCCCACCACTGCCTTCTATGCAGAATTTGCTGATTATTTTTTTACACAGTGCTTATGAGCTGGGCACATATGCCTGTATTGTGGGGGTGTTGTGGCCCAGCTGACTTGTGAGGTCCTTAAGCACAGGCAGATTGACCTGATCCTGGTCTCCTGCAGAGCCCCAGCTGCACCTTACACAGAGATGAGAAAATCTTGTTGTCATCACAGTAAATGTAATGTAGAGATCTGCGCGAATTGAAGAACTCCTTAGACACCTGGCTTGTTTCCCAGAGGGACCTAACAAGAGCAGTAATCCCACCTGAAGGAGGCACCTCGTTTTCATGAACAGCTTTTCTCCATCAAAAGCAAGGCTGTGGGGCTGGTGGTGGATGTTTTCTCAGTCAGTGCTGGTGGGCGTGAGTTCACACTCTATTATGCAGTGTCGCTTCACGTGTGTGTGTGTGTGTGTGTGTGTGTGTGTGTCTGTGCATGGCTTGTTTTACTTTCCTTCTGTCCTTCTCCATGGCCCTGTTAGCTTATTTTGTACAGAAAGACAAGACTTTTTCTGATGCCTCCTTTCACGCACGGCCCTTAGCAACAGTACAGACCCTGGGGCTGGCCTCCAGATGAAACTGTCCACTTCCTTTGTGGACACTACCCAGGCCCCAGCAGACCCACACCCCTCTTTTCCCACCCCTTCCACACATTTCAGATAGCAGGCTCAGCCAACCCCAGCTGTGTGTCTTACTGATTGCATAGACTCGGGGAAACTGCTTAGCTTTTGATCTCGTTTTTCTCATTTCTAAGAAAAACATAATACCAAATTCATAGGTTCTGGTGAACATTAAACAAAGTAATATACAAAGTGATGCACAGCGCCTCATGCAGAGAGGATACTCAGGGCATATTGCAAATATTATAAGGGAGGAGGTTTCTGTTCCCAGAGAGCAAAACAAAACATAACAAACCATAAAACCTCTAATTACAGTCCTGCTTATGAAATCGCCGCTTTGAACCCAGGCAACCTGGAAGGGCAGGTAAGGAGCTTTGTAGGTATCCAGATCCCTCTAATGAGAGGCGTGCGGCTTGCAGCAGCCAGCCGGCCCCCTGCTGCTTCCCGGGCTGGACAAGGCTGTGCAGTGGCCAGCTGAGGCGTGCAGCTCTGAGACGCCGGGTGCTGGACGCTGAGCAGAGGTGGGCACAGGGCTCTTTCTCCTCAGGATTTGCACAGCGAAAGCTGCACAGTCCCAGCTGACTGCACCCATGGGTCCCGTGCCCCCCCCTCCCCTCACCCTGCACCTTGTCATCTCGCCTGCTCCTCTTTGTTCCCCTTTGTGCTGTGGCAGCAGGAGGGGACACAGCTGCCCAGAATTGGGGTCCTGTGTCCCATAGACAACTTCCGGCTCAACAGCACGAAGTCAGTCGTCAACACAAGCTTTATCTACTTATTATTATTTGTAGTACCGGGGATTAGACTCAAGGCCATCACACTGAGCTACACCCAGGTCCCTCTTTTTCGTTTGTTCTGTACTGGAGACGGCCTTGCTAAATCGCAAAGTTGCCCTAGCTGAGATCCAACTTGCGGTCCTCTTGCCTCAGGCCCCTAGAGTGCTGGCCTTATGGGTATGCGGCGCTGTGTTTTGTCCTTATGCAAGTTTTGTTGAATGAATGAATTAAAAAATGGACGAGTGAGCAAGTGCCAGTCCCTGATGGTTCAGGGGCTCAGCAGCCCCGCTGAGCAATGGCGGGAAGAGGAGTTAAGACTCATCCACAGCCTAAGCTTAGTCAGAGTGAAAACAGGCTCTGACCCAGGACCAAAACCACCAGCACCATTGGAGATGACCCAGAATGACTAAGGAGTCAGCACCAAGGGTGGCTTCCTGTCAAAGCCCCTCAAGGTGCCTATACAGAAGACAAAAACAGCAAGGATTTTTGAGAGTAAAACACATGAAAGTCACACGCCCGTTTTGCAAAGAAACCGGGACAGTTGAGAGTGAGGGAGGTCGGAAAGGCCTCTCCCCAAACGTCGGACACGGTGGCAGCTAGCAGCCGCAATTGGTACTTTCAATAATTACAGTGGTGAGAGCAAGGACAGCCTGTGTGGTCTGCTGTCCAAGTGCCAAGCTCTCAGCTAAACGCTCTACTTATTTATCCATCCATCCATGCATCCACGTCACAGTGCTGTGAGTTGGTGGACGTGCTCATCACTCTAAGAGGAAAGCTGGTTCAGGAGGATTTAGGAACATTGTCTCGGCCACGTTGCTGGTGACGCTGAGAGCAGAGATTGTAAAGTAGCTACAGCCGCCATAAATTCCAGACACCTTGAGCACTGAGGGCTGTGGGCGTGAAAAGAAATCATGGCTCTAGCTGACCTTTATCCCATATTCCCTTCCTGCTCCGTCCAAGACAGGCAGTGTTCTAGGTTGGCCGGCTTCTCCTTGGTTCACTGTCCACCACTGGTCTGTGGCTCAGTACTGGCCTCTCTCAGACCAGTTCCCTCCCACCCAGTCTTAAATCTTTGCAATTCTGTCTTTGTTTGGAGTGTTTGCTGCCAGAGGCTTTTCCAAGTTGAAGATCTATTGTTGAGGCCAGATGCCTTGTGAGGCGATTTGCTAAACATAAATCAAGGATACCCTTGGAAAACACACCGTAGCAAAAGACACAGTAACATCAAATGAGTTCAGCTTAGGTAATCAGCCAATTGATTCCTCAAGCACGCCCTATTTCATTGTTTATTTTGTTGTCACGATGCAAATCCCCAATCAAGACTCTGCCTGAGAGCTCGGGGTGCTGAATAAATATCATTCCTTTAACAAGTAATGGGGCAAGAATTGCTCTGTTTCTGATACACTTCTTATCTGATACCTGAAGCCTGAAAGATTCCATGATGCTTTATTTTATTCACCTCATAAATATGCATTACGTGATTATCACAAGCCAGGTGTCTGGCAGGTGCGGGGAACACGCTTGCTGCTACCCAGATTAGAGTTTCAGGTGTGTTAACCAAGGCAGGAGGCCCTAAGGAGCCACTGGTGTAAGAGGCAGGAGGACAGTGAGTTCGAGCCCAGGCCAGGCAACTTAGAAAGACATAAAGAATAAAAACAAATAAGACATAAGAAATAAAAATAATATAAAATTAACAATAAAAGAAAGCCACATATAAATTCCAATTCATAACCTAGAAAAATCTGAAAGTGAATACTGACTTCAAAAACATATATATTGGGTGGGGGTGTAATCAGTGTCACAGAGCTTCCCTACCCTGCACCCAGCACTTGAGTCAATCCTCAGCACCACTAGCACTGCCAAAATTGTGTGTGTGTGTGTGTGTGTGTACTTTTCTAAGTGAATCAGAGGCTTACTTGAGGATTCCTTGGAATTTTAGATTTCTCAGATCCTTTAACACAGAATTTCAAGTACCTTTTAGTAGGAAACTGAGGGTCTTTCTGTACATTCCATCATCTAACCATCTCAGCAAACATTCATCGAGCACTGTCTTAGTCTGTTTTCTGTTTCTATAATGAAATGCATGAGACCAGGTGACTTGAAAAGAACTGAAGTTTTCTGGCTTGGGTACCAGAGGCTGGATGGTCCAGGGACAGGAGCCTTTGCTTTTCCTGGTGGGGACCTCCTTGCTGTTTGGTCACATAGCCAAGGCACTGCCTGGCAAGACTGGGAGTGAGGGTGCTGGCTCGGGTCTCTTTTCTCCTGGGGAGCCCTTTATGCATTCCAGGGGTCCCTTCCTGACCACACCTCACCCTAACCGTCTCCCAAATGCCTTCCCCCACAGACTGTCAGCGTGTGGGTTAGAGATTCAGGTTCTCACCCGTGAACTTCTGGGGCCACATTCTAACCAAAGCAGCCATCTGTGGGACACCAGACACAGCATACCCCTCACGAGTTACTTCTCACGTGACTTTGGGAAATTCATTTGGGATATTTATGCCTCATTTCTCTTCAGTCTAATGATTGTTGTCTTCATGTCCAGTTTTAATATTTATGAAGGTCCCAGCTCAGGGCCTGAGACACGGTGACACGAAGTGGCCCTAAGTTAGTAATAGTAGTGGTCTTCCTAATAGTCTCACGTGAGGCTGTGTGGACATTGGAAAGCAGGAATAAGGTAAGAGTGGCTTATTTGATATTGGAGGAAAGAAACAAGATCAACTAAGTCTTTAGATTGAAAGGTTCTGGATAGGTTTTTTTAAAATGAGTAGGCATTTTACTGGTAGACATAAAGAAAAAATTGAGGCTAAGTTCAGATCGGAAAGCTGTAACTTTTAAAAGCCGTACACCTGGCTGCAGAGTTGGCTTGTGTCCCCGTCTCCAGAGCGCTGCACTGCGGAGACACGGCCATATCAACCGTGTCTGTGGGAGAAAGGAATGCAGCAAGGGTGGAAAAGTGACAGGATTGTAGAGCTTTGGCTGTGAGCATTGGAAATCGTGTTTGTTCCCAGCCAGGAAGTAATAACACCCTTACTCTCTCAGCCTGGCGTCGTTTCAGTACCATTTCAGATGCTATCTCTGTAATATTCACCACCTGGGAGGTCTGGCCAGTTGTAATTATCAGCACTCCCTGGAGGGAAAGAGTGTAAGGAAGGAAACACAGGCATCCAGCTTGTTCAAAGTTATTGATAGATCCAGAAGAAAGCTCCTGGAAGGTCCCCCTAACAGAACTGTCCAGTTCCCACCGCGTTGCTCTCCCTGTCTTTGGAAACAGCAAAACATTGTGGGTAAAGAGGCCAAGACAGATTAAAAGACAACCCGAAAGAAAGACCGGCCACGCAAACACTGAGAAGAAGCACTATTCAGGTTTCTAATGAGGAGGAGTACGGCGTGTTGGGAATAATAATTGGCCTCTTTACCGGAAAGACAAGACTGATTTGAACTGTTTTGGTTACTGTATAAAGTTACAAAAACTACCCAAACCACGGGCAACACATTGATGAATTTTTGCATAAAAATACAGTATAAATGGGGCTGGGGATTTAGCTCAGTGGCACCGTACCTGCCTTGCAAGCACAAGATCCTGAGTTTGATCTCCGGAAAAACAGTATTAGTTAGACATGGTGGTTCACACCTATAATCCCAGCCTTGAGGAGGCTGAGGCAGGAGGGTTGCTGAGTCTGAGGCCAACCTGGGCTATATAGTGAGCTCAAGTCCAGCCTGAACTGTGTAACTAGACTTTGTCTCAAGAAAAACATACTGTATAGTTGGGACTTCCATAACAGTATAACAGAATAACAGAAATTTACTTTCTTATATGTCTGAGGTTGGAGGCCCAAGATCAGGCCGCTGGCAGTGAGTGTCACACTGCAGCCCTGTGGGGGTCTTGGAGGCTTGCAGATGGTTGCCTGCTTGCTGCTCCCTGTCCTCTCTCCTCTTCACCGGAGCCCCCTGTGTCCTCCCTTCCTGTGGTTTCTGGTGCCTGGATTCCGCCTCCATGCTGCAGACCTCTGTCTTAGTCGCCACATCGTCACACGGCCTCATTCAGAGTTCTGGGGGTGGGATTTCAACATGTGAACGGAGGGTGCAATTTGGCCCGTGATAAATACGCACACAAGCTCCAGACACCAGACCCACACATCAAACATTTCCCACAGCTCAAAAGGCTCCTGGTGCCCCTCAGAGTGGATTCGTCTTCCTTGAGCCTCAGATCCCCCAGATATACCTAAAATCCACTTTCATATTTATCATTATCGATAGGTTTTCCTACATTTGAGTTCCATGTTTGTATCTTTTCTTTTTTTGTTTTTTTGGTACTGGGGATCGAACTCAGGTCCCTGCGCTTGCAAGGCAGGCGGTGGAAACACTGAGCTCAATCCCTGGCCCTGTACCCTTTGGGGATCAGTGTTCTTCCCCAACATGCTGTCTATGAGGCTCAGCCATGTTAGTTTCTGAAACATTGCTTTATTTCATTTCATTGTGTAAATACATTGCAATTTACCTAACGTTTGAGTTGCTTCTGGTTTGGGGTATCATGAGGAAAGCCATGGGAAGCATCCTTGTATTTGTCTTATGTCAGATATAATCATTCCATTCATTACCAGTGCTGTAATGTAACTCTAAACACAAAATAGGCTATAGATATATGGGTGCTATAATGCCACTATGTACTGAAGGGCAATTTTCCAAAGTAGGGAAAAGTAGGGATGGCAACGTACACTCACACTAGCAATGCAAGTTCTGGTTGTTCCACATCTTCCCCACCACTTAGTGTTATCAGTCTTTTCAATTTGAGTCATTCTGGTAAGGATGTATATTATTAGCATTTTTATTTCTATTTCTCTGATGATTAATGCTGTTGACTATTGGTCATTTAGATTTTTTTGTGTGTGTATGTGAAATGTCTCTAAGTCATTTTTCCTTTTTAAAATCTGTTACGCTTTTCTTATGCATTTATACAAATTCCTAATATGTTCTAGATGCAGACCAATTTTCTGGATTTGTGCTGCAAACAGTATCCCTTAGTCTGTGGTATATCTTTTCCTCTTTTAATAGTATTTTTTCACAAGCTGATATTCTCTTTTTTTTTGCACCAGGATTCAAACTCAGGACTTTGTGCTTGCAAGGCAGTTATAGTGCCACTGAGCTAAATCCCCAGCCCCACAAGCTGACATTCTTAATGTTGATTAAGACCAATGTATCAATCTTTCTTTTTGTGGTTTGCATTGATATTCCCTTTAAAAAGATACTTTCTTATCTGTTGGGCATGATGGCACACAATTGCAATGCTCGCACTCAGGAGCTGAGGCAGGCAGA
Source organism: Fukomys damarensis (assembly GCF_012274545.1). Classification (NCBI taxonomy): domain Eukaryota; kingdom Metazoa; phylum Chordata; class Mammalia; order Rodentia; family Bathyergidae; genus Fukomys; species Fukomys damarensis. Next base: position 5,005,187 of record NW_022900945.1, read on the forward strand.
AGGATCTCCAGCTCAAGCCCAGTCCAGGAAATTCAATAACTTAACAAGATCCTGTTTCAAAACAGAAAATAAAAAGAGCTGTGGAATTTGTCCCCAGGAGAAGAACAAGAGTTCAATTCCCTATTACCCCCCAAAAATAAACAAGTGAAAATGCGTGATTTATTTAGATAGACAAGTATTTTTTTAAAAAGTCATTTATCTTTGAATAAATCTAAAAGGCAATACAATTATTGTCAAAAATAATATAAACAAACTTTTTGGCTTGCTTTTGTACTTTGGGATTCTTGGGATTGAGTTCAAGGCCTTCACACTGAGCCCAACACTTGTTTGTTAGTCCTTCATTCATTTGAGGTGAGATCTTGCCAAGTTGCCAGCTTGCCAGGCTAGGCTCGAACTGAACTTGTGATCTTCCTGCCTCGGCCTCTCAGAGTGCTGGGATTACATACAGAGGAGTCACTGGGGGTTTTTGAAATTTGAACTGAATGATGCTAAGATGTATTTTGGGAAAATAAATATACAAGAAAAAGTCTAAAATAAAGAATCACAAGTTGGCTTGGGCACAGTCAGGTATTTAAAATTGCTTTGCTTTGGCCTCTGATTAGACAAAGAAACCAATAAGACAAATGAACAAATCCATAAATCATCTTAAGTATCCAAATTTAGTAAATTATAAGCACCATATTTTTAATATAGAAGGAAACTATGGATTGTTAAATACTTAATATTGGTAAGACTGGTTGAATAGTTGCAAAAACAATGCTGGATTTTCCTTTTTTCCTTCTGTATTAAAATGTGAAAAAGAAACTATAAACAAAATAATGCTAGTTGAAGGATAATTTTGTCACAAGGAAGGCCTTTATAAGTATTTTTTAAAGCTTTCACACCATACAGGAAAAAGTTACTATCTAAATTTATATCTCAAATTTAGTCCTAGAGATAAATTAGTTAACTTTGATATTTTGTCAGTTTTCAAACTCCATGCACTAAAGTGCCAAAAATAAGAACAGACCAGGAAGATATTTGCAATAAATATGGCATTTTTGTGTGAGTGCAAAATGTCTTTAATATACAAAAAAAAACGACATATAAGTAAACAAAAGACCAAGCTAGATATGATAAGTGCCTGTGATCCTAGCAGTCAGGAGGCTGAGGCAGGAGGATTGCTATGAGTTCAAGGCCAGCCTAAGCTACATAGCAAGACCCCGTCTCTGAAATAAATAAATAAATACTAGGTTCACAGAAAAGATACCAGTGGACAACTAGAACAAGAAAGGGTGCTCAACCATTTTCATATTTAAAAGTTTACAAGTTAAAGTAAGAAATCATTTTTTCTATTTGATTAAAACATTAAAAGATGAGGTAAGGCTGGGCTTCAGATGGAGCTCAGTAAGGAGCACTTGTCTAACATAAATGAGGCCCCAGGTTTGATCCCCAACAGTGGAAAAAATTGTGAAAGGGTCAGCTAAGCCCATGGCGAAAGGGACACAGGCATGGCTATATAGTGCTGATGGGGTGAATTAATACAAACTTTTTTGTAGGGAATTTATCAGCTCCTAAATTACTAATGAACAGAACTTTTCACCCTTATCTTTTTTTTGTTTTTTTGAGACAGGGTCTCACTATGTAGTTGAGACTGACCTGGAACTCACTATGTAGCTGGTCTCAAACACACAGTGATCCTCCTGCCTCAGCCTCCCAAGTGCAGGGATTATAGGCATGAGCCTCCCCCGGCTTCACCCTTATCTTGAGATTTATCCTACATAGACCTGCAAAGGTGTTCAAAGGTACATTGATAGGAATTTCGTCGCAGTGTTGTAGCATTACTTTTCGTAGGGGTGGGGACTGAGCACGGTGTGCCCCCGAATCCGTGACACCTAATACCTTACTGCACCTGAGGATTTCGAAACAAATTTTTAAAAGCTGATTAAAGTAAGACAAGACAGTCAGCCTTGTTCCCCTGGGGGAACAGCCACCATCTGCAAGCCCAGGAGAGCGACCTGGAAGAAACAAGCCAGGTCCCACCTTGACCATGGATGTCTCCCTGGAGACAGTGAGTTTCTCCCCTTCAAGTCACCCACGCTGAGGGCATCTCGTGAGCAAGGCTGGCAAATTATTATCAATGGTGGAAGCGGAGGTTTTCCAGTGGCTGGGAATGGAAGAAAGTGTTCTCAGTGGTCACAGAGTGCAGAAGACAAAAGTTGGGGAAATGTCGTGTTTTTCCTGATACTTATACATTCGGCTTACTTAAAACCATTGACCCACAGTACTGCTGCGATAGAACAAACTAGCCAGTTTTAAGGAAGTAGTACAGAATGTGTACCAACTTTGAAGTCCCGGGAAAAACCTAGAAACCTCTTGAAATCCACAGAGACTTTCTGTTGTTTCATTTATCTTTCATTTGCTTTTTTTTCTTTTTTCCCCTATGATCAAGGTTTCAAATAAGTACAATTCACTTAGATTCACTCTTTGGTTCGGTTCAATCGCTGGCAATGTGACAGTGTTTTCCATTGTTTTTCTTTCATGGAAATTTGGGTTTCTTTTCTTTCTTTCCAAAACTTGGGAAAGCATTATTTAGTCCTTGCAAGATGTGCACTGGGATATTTAGGAAAATTCCTTGTTTAAAGTTGAGTGCTTTATTTGTTTAAAACCTCATCAATCAACCTCCTGTAACATTAAGCAAGCAATAAGTGGGTGGTTGTAATAATCCTGCCTTTTAATTACATTCTCAGCTCCAAGAGTCAGGGGTAGATACAAGTAGGCAGCGTTGCTATAAGGCGATGCCCCACTTCAAATACAAATCCGCAGGGCCCCCTTTACACACAGTTCCCGGGAGGCGGAGGGACTAGGACAGTCCCGCATCCCTGAAGACTTGCTTTAAATGTTACTCGAACTCTAAGGCCGACATTTGTTTCCTTTGTTTTAGGAGACTATTATCTATGTCACACCATCTCATTTTGTTTCCAAAAGTGGTAGCAGAGCTATTTAATAAACGCAAAATGTGAAGTTTCACAAACACCCCTGTGCACTGGTCAGGAGTTCGCTAAGGGCCGAGATGACGGAGCAGGAGCGATGGGACACGGGAGTCGGACGGCACAGCGTCCCTGGGGCTGAGCGTGCTCCAGTCCTCGAGTCTCCTGGAGGCGCTGCCAGGTGGGCCTGATGGCGATTTTGCCGACCGTTCCCATCCCGGTCCCTGTTGAAGACGCACTCGTTACTTATATGCAGTTCAGTCACTTGGACATGCGTTTTGTTCAGTCGATCTTTACTCGGTGCCTGCTACACGTTGGGCATAGTGCCAGACACCAGGCGTATAATGATCTATCACACGGCCTGGTTTTTGGCGCTCACAAGTCATATGGATGACCAGGTTTTACAGACCTTAAAAGGAGACTAGAGAAGCCCTACATTTCTGTGCAAAATGGAAATATTTTCCCCAATAAGAGACTGATGACACACTGTTGAGAAACCATGAATTTCTTTGTGTTTATAAAAATGCTTAGCACAAGATTAAAAGAACAAGAGTGTCAATCTCCTGCATTTGAATCCCAATCCTGGAGCTTCCTGCATATGTGTATTAGTCAGCTTTTCTGTTGCTGGAACAAGACACCTGGCACACACAATTTAAAGGCAAAAAAGGTTTCTTTTGGCTCACAATTTGAGAGGATTCAGTCGGTGGCCAGCTGACTCCAAGGCAGGCACATCATGGTGGGAAGGCCTCACAGGGGAAAGCTGCTCATCTCGAGGCAGCTGAGATGCAGGGAGAGCAGGAAGAGAGCCAGAGAGAGAAGGGGCTGGGCACAAGAATATGCCCTTCTAGGTCTCCCCTCCAGTGATGACGTCTTCCAATCAGGCCCACTTCCTAGCAGCACACTCAGTTTCAAACTCGTCGATAGAGTAACTCACAGATGAGCTCAGTGCCTCAGTTACACGAGTCTTTGGGGGATGAACTTCATTCAGGGTTTAGACCACCCATGTCATAGCTTCTTTATAAATTGCTTACCTCACAGAGTGCTTATGAGAAATCATCAGCCAATACGATTTAGGAGAAAGAGATGTAACTCCCCAGTCTGCTAGGTATTCGAAACCCAAGTTGATGTTCTCTAAAATCAAGAATGAATTCTAGGAACAAGGGAGGTTAAGAGTAGGAAAAATTTATTGAGAGAAAGAGAGCTTCTATCTAACAGAGAGGGAGCCAGAAAGTGGGTTTCCTGCCTACCATGCTTTTTAGAGGTGTTTTTAGCCAAGCTGTGAGGTGAGACAGGTGCAAAGTGGGACAAAACTATAAGATCTACTGGGATTCCACCTCACCCCACAAAGAAGGGCTGCTACCAAGAAATCAACCAATGACAAATGCTAGCGGGTTGTGGGGAGAAAGGAACCCTTCTCCACTGCTGGTGGGAGTGCAGACTGGTGCAACCACTGTGGAAATCAGTATGGAGATACCTCAAAGAGCTGGGACTGGAGGTTCCATTTGACCCAACCATCCCTCTGCTGGATATCTTTCCAAAAGAATTAAAAGAATCATACCACAGTGATATATGCTCATCCATGTTTATAGCGGCACAGTTTGTAATAGCTAAAACTTGGAAACAGCCCATCTGCCCATCAGTTGGAAACTGGATAAAGAAGATGTGGTTTTTCTATAAAATGGAATATTACTCAGCCATAAAGAATGAGAAATTAGATTCATTCATAGGAAAATGGATACATATTGAGCATATACTCCTAAGTGAAATAAATAAATCACACGTGTAAATACTGAATAGTTTCTCTGGTGTGAATAAACTGTAATAGTACACGAGATCCTAATGAGATGACTGACATTGTGAAATGGAAAGAAAAGTTCTAAAGGTGTAGGGAAGGTGGGAAGGGTAGGGGAAAGGAAATAAGGGAAAAGAAAAAATATGAGAAAATGAAAAAATGGAAATAAAGTGTTTGTAAATAGGGAGGGGAAGAGGGGGTGAAGGGAGGGCAGGGACAAGGGGAAAAATGAGAACCAAGACCTGTCATGTAAAGGTACAAGATCCAAATGATCAATGTGACTGTACTGTATACCTAAAATGTACCAATAAACTCAATGAGAGAAAAAAAACTGTATCCAGTGGGAGATTACAAGGTGGGCACGAGATGGGACAAACCATGATCTCCCAGTAAGATTACAGTACAGTCACTCAGGTAATATTGATTAAATGGAGATCCAATGGGAAAACAAATCACACACAAGGAATTTCCCATTTAGCACATCAGTCACTGCTCTGTGTCTCTAGGGAAAGAAGTAGTGCCTCTTCTTTTTATAATGCTAACCAGCGATTGGCCTCAGCTGTCCTCCATGTGGCCTCCTGGCTGTGTTGGCTCCTGGAGGGCAGCCCTGCCTAAGGGCCCATGAGATCTCTAATTAACTTACCTATCAACAGTAAATACACAATGCCTGGCTCACAGAAAGATCTATGTTTCCTCTACATTTACATGTAAAGAAACATTTCTCAGAGGTAAAGAAACATTTCCAGCTTCAACATTTATTTATTTTACTTTTATTTTTTTGGTTTTTTGAGATAGGGTCTCACTGTGTAGCTGAGACTGACCTAGAACTCACTATGTAGCCCAGGCTGGTCTCAAACTCACAGCGATCCTCCTGCCTCAGCCTCCAGAGTGCTGGGATTACAGGCGTGCACCACCAAGGCTGGCCAGCTTCAACACTTAAAAAATCCCCTCCTGTCAGCCTCCAGAGTGCTGGGATTACAGGCGTGCACCACCAAGGCTGGCCAGCTTCAACACTTAAAAAGGAAATTTTTTGATGAGTAAAATTAATCAATGTTGTGGCATTGTTATAGTTTAGAATTGCGGCATCTAATCGGTTGTAATTCAGTTTTATTCATACACACAAGAGGGGACAGAGATGTATTTTAGCCTGTTTGGTGTGATACGGGAAAAGCTTCTACTGTCCAAGGGTCTCAAAGTATCATAAAGATCGAAAACCATCCCTGAGCCATCCTCACATGTAAATGCTCTGCCTGTGTGATTGATCCTCAGTGTCCTGTGTACAGACATGACGTCCAAAGAGTTTTAAAAGCCAAGCTATGGTAAGGTTTATTCCTAATTTGTATTCACCCCACTTCCGGAGCAGTCACACGTTTTACTGAAGGGGTGTGACGTGCGCCGATTCTGGGCATTTTACAGCAACATCTCACCCTCTTCTGTTCGGCGAGAGGACATGCATTTTCCTGACTTTGGACTTGGCCCCGTGGAGCAGCCCTGCTCCAAGGAATCGGTGAAGCACGATTCAGTGGAAGCGAGAAACAGCTTCCTGACTACAGCCTGACCCACAGAGCTGGAGAGGAAAAACATACGCTTGCTTTTGCACAGCACTGCTTTTTGTTTCCCTTTCGGTTGTAATGTTGGGGGTTGAACCCGGGGCACTGTATCTGCTCTGTACCCAGCCTACCACTGGCCTCTCCCAGACGCCAAACCACCGCGTTCCCCCTGGGCTGCTCTGTTAGAGGAGCTCCTTAGGCAGTAACGGACCGGGGCAGTGTCCCTGAGTTTGACATGTCACCTCACCTTCTGCTGGGCGTGTTGTAATCTGCTGTGCCAGCATCGGATTTCTTTTCAAACATTCTATTTCCATGTTAAGCTAGGTTTGGTGATGTGTGCCTGTAACCTGAGTACTCTGGGAGGCTGAGGCAGGAGGACTGCAAACTTGAGCCCAGCCTGGGCAAGTTAGGGACTTAGCAAGACCCTGTTTCAAATAAAAAAATAAAAACGGCAGGTGTGGTGCTGGGGTGTCGCTCAATGTGAAGGCTTTGGGTTTGATTCCTAATACCACCTCCAAACAAAAATTAAGATGCATTAGGGGTTTGGATAAAAATTATGGTTTAATCCTTCATATTGCAACACTCCAATGTAATATTATCATTTTACAGAAGAGGAAACTGAGACTCAGGTGGGTTATTTAACTTGCTCAAGGTTTCCTCACTAGTCATTTACAAAGCTAAGATTTAATTCCCAGGTCCTGACTCAGAACTGTATTCTTAAACATTAGGCCATGCTACTGTTCACAGGTGGAGTTCATTACTTTACTGAAAAAGTTCTCAACAAACCAAGAACACATGATTTTATTATATTCATGTCTTATATCTTTAATTTCTTCAGATAATTTTTATCTCCGATCCTTACAGAAAAAAAAATCAAACATTTTGCCTTTGTTGAGGTAGACAATCAATGCTTTTCTCCTAAGAGGCTAAAACCTTACGAAAGATGCTAGTTTGAAATAATCAATTTCAGTGTGGAATTAAGTGAAACCCCTGACAGGTAACATGTTTGAGCTGGCCATTGTCCAATGCTGGTGTGAGAGTTCAGAAAAATTAATTATGAGTTGGTTTTATAAGTTAAACTGAGAAGAATTATTAAGGTGTGTCATTTGAGGATTTTTTGTTGATTTTCCTAGTGCCTCTGCCTAATATTAGTCACCTAGTTAACCTTTTTTAGAATCTATTTTGTTGCGAAGTATCGAAAGTAGCAAAGTACATGAATGGTTGGCATTACTCACAGAAATTTGTAGCCACCTTGTTTAAAGCAGATGTGCCTAAGTCTTTGCTTCCTTTTCTGATTGGGATTTGATACCCCATTGTTTTTTGGGTTTTTTTTTCGGTACCGGGTATCAAACTCGGAGCCTTGTGCTTGCAAGGCAAGCAGCAGAACTACTGAGTTAAATCCCCGGCCCCCCTTTTTTTAAAAAATGAAACTCAAATTTAAAACCTGAATAGCTGCTGGGTGTGTTGGCGCATGCATATAATCCCAGCGTCCTGGAAGGCTGAGGCAGAAGAATTACAAATTCAAGCCCAGGCTGGGCAATTTAGTGAGTTAGTGTAGAACTGTGTCAAAATAAAAAATAAGATAATATTTCATTTAGCTGGGCGTGGCGGCACACACCTGTAATCCTAGCACATGGGAGGCTGAGGCAGAAGGACCACTGCAAGTCTGTGGCCAGCCTGGGTGACACAGTCCAAGGCCAGCATGAACTGCATGGTGAGACCCTGTCTCAAAAAAAAAAAAATAAAAAAAATAAATAAAATGGGCAGAAGAAATTTATGAATTTTGGCTCCCAGTAGAGGTGAGTCAGGCGCTTTCTGGGTTGCGTGATTTGACCTGAGATTTACTGCATCAGAGAAGTAGGTTTAAACCATTTTCACATGAGAACACTGACTGTAGAATTGTTATCTTGCCAACAAAGATTTCATCTGGAATTTTGAGACTGATTACGTTAGGCAGTTGAGCCCAATAACAAAGTCAGTCACTGTTAATTCTTACATTTCGTAGTTCTTTGCTGTGGGATCCACATTTTGGTCGCCCAAGGAACATGTTCATGGTAAAAGTGATTTTATAATGTTTAGTTCAGTTTTTGTCACTATAGAAATAATGTAAATTTTAGTAATAAATGTGGAAAAGTAAAAAAAAAAAAAAAGTTCAAAAAAGCAATCAACCACTCAGCGGTGCACATCTAAACATAGCAAGGGAGTCTTTCCGTGCACCATGCAGAAGGCTCAGGAGAATAATGCAATAACTACGAGCTGTTAACCTTCATTCTTTATTCATTTAGGCTGTGCTGAGGCTGCAAAGGTAGAATGGCTTAAAAAGTTACTGTTTTGATGCAGTCATGATGGAAATGACTGAAGCCTAAATTTCTTGTTTTCCTCCTACATACTTTGGTTTGTTGTTTTTTTTTTTCCCCCTGTGTCTACCTATCTGATTTCCACAGGCACAAATGATAAAATAATTGCTGGGTTGACTGGTTTCGCCATGCTGTGTTTTCTTGTGCTGCCTGAGTGGAAGGGGATTACAGAGGCGGAAGAGCCCGTATTCTGATGTCCGGTCACAACGCCAAGGGATGTGTTTTGTCAGGACTGCCTTATGTGTTTCAAAAGTCCCCACAAAAGCTAATGTGGGAATCCCTAACTGCTTTCTCCAGACACCTGGTGAAGGGCATCATGCAGAGAGGTCTTCAGGTCTACACAGAAGCTGTGGGTGTGGGAACAGCTTCAAGGCGGTGGAAAGCAACTGTTGGATTTCTTTCCTGAAAACAGAGCTCAGGAAGGAGAGATCCGTTGTCTGTATGGGAAAAGGAAAAGTGAGAGCATTTAGGGGCTGGGATAGAGCTCAGTGCTGCAGAGTTTCTTAGTAAGTTTGAAGCCCTGGGTTCGATCCCCAGCACATACACACACACACACACACACACACACACACACACACACGAGAGCATTAGTGGCACCCACTGGTTCTGTTTGTTCAGGTTCTTTGCAGAAAAGGGGAAGAAGACATTGACGCCATTATTTATTTTATAAGGAATCTCAAGCTATGGACACTTGACTCCAAGGGCAAACCTATGCAATTTAGTAAAATTTTAGATGGGGGAAAATATACTTGCCTTTGATTTAAAACCCTCTACCAAAACAAAATGGAAATGTTTTAAGGTCACCCATCAAGAGTAAGTTGGACTCAGAGCCGGGCCTGGTGGTGTACCCTTGTAACCCAGCATTTGGGAGGCTGAGGCAGGAGGATTGCCAGGAGTTCAAAGCCAGCCTGTACTACATAGTGAGTTCAGGGCCAGCCTGAACTACAAAGGGAGACCCTACCTCAACAAAACACAACACAACAAAACAACAAAGTGAGTTGGGCTTTGAACTGGCATTTTTAAAATGCAAAGGTCCCTTTTGCATCACGCAGGTGACATCAACTGGAAGAGATGTCAGGCTTGAGCCACCATCCTTGTGAGTCGGTGACAACACCAACCTCCAGCCCTGGGTGGCTTCCCAGAGTCCTCAAACATAGCTCAGAACTGAAAATAAGACTGAAAAAACGATCACCTCTGAAGCCAATCTGAGCTAATCAATGATGCATTAAACATCTCTCATATTCATTATGAAGAATCTTATTTCTAACAACAAAAAATATCCAGAACATGTCACGTCTACCATCTAGAGACTGCTTAGCGCCTACAGAATATTCTCAAAGTCTTTCCTCCTTTCCCCTTCCCCCTCCCTCTCCTCTTTTCTTTTGTGACATAGGGGACTGGACCCAGGTTTGCTCTACCATTTAGCTATATCCCAGCCTGTTTTATTTTTACCAGTATTAGGGATTGAGCCCAGGACTTCACACAAGCTAGAGGAGCACTGTGCCAGTGAGCTACATCCCCAGTTTAATTTTGAAATTTGAGATAGGGTTTTGCTGAGGTGTACAAGCTGGCCTTGAACTTGTCATCCTCCTGCCTCCACCTCTGAGTAGCTGGGGTCATAGGTGTGTGCCACATGCCTGGCTCTCAAATTCTTTTTATAAATCCAAAGGTATGTTACTGTCAAGGCTAATAGCAATTTCACTCTTATGAAACCTAGGGCTCATTTGAATCCCAGGAAAAAAGGCAGCCTAGCCCGGTCACAGCAGAGCCTTATGGCCCCTTTTCCACAAAGGTTTGTGATGTTCACGCACTGTGTCTCTGTGCTTTCCTGAGGAGTTTTTTGTGAGGTTTGTGGCCCCCTCTCACTATGGTGAAATTCAGGCTCCTGGGGCGAAATGACTGGTTATGTTGCCTGTGTACCTTAAGTGGGGAGACAGTGTTTCATTATCGACTCATTGTGTTGGTGCAGAGCAAACTGGAGACACAGAGATCCTCGGTCGGAACGATTAGGAAACCATACAGAAGACACATTCCTGTCTCTCCTTGTGTCCCACCTTTGATGTCCTCTGCTTGTGACCTTGACTGTGAAGCCACCCTTTGGGAGGAGGGGCATCTGGGCCACCACAGATGCCATTGGCTTGGGGATGTAAGCTCTATCAGCTGTGCAAGGAACGAAATTGCTCTTTTTCCCTTTTAATGTTTCTTGCAAAAGCGTATTGATATCTTATACTCTTACTTCTTTTTTCATGTGCATTTGAAGAAGCACTTTGAAAGGCAGCACAGGGTAACAGAGGCAATCTACCATTTGAAATGGACTGGTGCAGAGTTATGTCCTAGAACTCCTTGATCACTTGCTGTGAGATCTTGGGCAAACCATTCAACAATCTCAGCCTTGAGCTCCTGTGATAATAAGTCTACTACACAATGCCTGTGCTTCCCCTAATCATTTATAAACAGATTAGATCATTATTTCCATGGTGATTAGCAGTCACCTAACATCCTTTTTAAAAATTTTTTACTAGAACCCCTGGCTGTAAAAGATCATCATCAACCTCCCTGTGGCCCAAAAAATATAAGCAGAAGTGATAGATGTAACTTCTGGGTTGTGTTTTCAGAAGTCAAAGATATGCCTTTCTCTTAAATATGATTCATTTTCTGCTTGCATAAATGCTGAATAAGAAGATGTACTGGTACACTGGTCAGTTTTTCTGTTGTGGGACAAAATACCTGACCTCCCCAACCTGAAGGCAAAAAGGTTTACTTGGTGCTCATGGTTTCAGGGGGTTCAGTCCTTGGTTGGCTGGCTGCAGGGCAGGAGCCTCATGGTGGAAGGGTGTTGTGGAGCAGAGATGTCTTAGTTCCCAGCAAGCAGGCAGCACAGCAGGGCTATGGTGGCGGAGAAGAAGGGGACATACACAGTACAGGGGGTCTCACCTCCACAAGCCCCCACACACATCCAGAAGTGCGCTTTACTAACCCCATGGGCAGCTGTCAAGACAAGCAAGCTGGCAATCCAGTTCATTGTCACAACTGGAAGAGAACCACACCATCTAGAATTGGAGAGGTGGAAGACAGAGTTGAAATGAAGATTGCAAGGGACAAACCAAGATTGTTCTAGTTTTCCCAACCACAGTCTGTTTGCTCGTTTTGCTGAGGATCAAACTTCAGGCCTTGCACATTTTAGGCAGTGCTCTACCTCTGAGCTCCATCTTCAGTCTACCAAGCTATACTTTCTTTGGGTAGAGTGCTGGAGATTAAGCCCAGGACCTCTGCACGGAGCTACATCCCCAGCCATTTTTATTTTTCATTTTGAGATAAGGTCTTGCCAAGTTGCTAAATAGCCTAGGTAGGGTTCCCAGAATCCTGGGTTCTCAGAATACAGATATGCCTGCAACACCTACAGTGTTTTAATTGGCCTTTAACTCTCCATTTAGACTGCTGTATTCTTTTAAGTAGAAGCAATTTTTGTGTGTGGATTCAGATAAACACATGGTCCCAGACATCGCAATCGTGAACTCTAGGCATACTGAAGTTTTGACTGATAGCTTACTGTTAGATTGTTCAGTGGCCGGGTAGTTGTTCGCTGCCCATGTCTCATCACACCACAGGACTGAGAGTTCTTTGAGTGAATGGCTTATGTCTTATTCATCTTTCCTTCCACACAGCAGCTTGCATGGATCCCGGCACACGGCAGATGCCCCGTGAATAAATGTAAGGTCCATGGTCTGAGGGTAACGATGGGACGGTTAGATTAGCAAGGTAAAAACCCTGGCCTCTGGTTTTCCCAGATCCTATGGCAAAGATTGGGGTTGCTGTCACCAGCACCTAGTCCACTTGGGTGGTGGCCATGGCTATTAGTTCAGAGGTGGGAACGCGATCGAGGTCAGGCCAATCAGAAATGAGTATTCTTGGGTTTTCCTCGGAAGTGCTGGTAAAGAGAAACTCTTGTTGGGGTTGTCTTGGAGCTTCCAGTGAATGTTTTACTACCAGAAATGGAAGTCTTCTTGAGAATAGAGCCCACCAAGGGAAAAGAACAGCAGAGAAAGGACCAAGCCAAATCTTGATGAATTTGCCTCTGCTTTTGGATGCAGCTCTACTCATAAAATTTTCATTTAAGCGAGCTAATAAATTATGTTTTGTCTCAGTGCAGTTTCAGTGAATCCTGGCTAATAAAGAGCATGTGGTTCTCCTGGTACTAGACCAACCGCTGTCTGTGTCTCTGGGCTACATGTCTGCGTATTGAGGGACTTGGGTGTGACAACTGATGGGGTTTTCCTCAGGCCTAAGCCCTGTGAGTCTTTCTCCGCGTATATGCGGATCAGCCTGAGGTCACTGTAGTGGGACAACGGACTTGAAGAAAAGGTATTTTTTTCTCACTAACACAACATCCAAAGCAGGTATTTCTGACTGTCAGTGACTGTACTCCAAGTGAAGATTTAGGGGATGCAGCCTTATTTTATTTTGCAATTCTGCTGTTTTTTACCTGTGGCTTCTCAGGTTACTATATTTAGTGTCACTAAACCAGGGGGATAGGAAAGAAAACAAATACTGTTCGTTGTGGGAAAATTGTCAGGCAGGTCTCCAATTGTGCGTTTTTACTTTGGTAAAAACACTTAGTGGAGTCACCCTAAGATCCCATCTAATTGCGAACAAGTCTGAGAAACATTTCAGGGAGAACGGAAATATATTTGGAGAACAGGAAGCGCCGAGCCAGCATCACAGCTGGGTACTGTGTCTCTGACTCGGACTCAAGTTGGCTACCTTAGGAGATGTGCTCCTTCTTAAGTCCCCGAGAAGGAATATAATTAAGAGAACTCATGGGGTCCAGCCATGAACAGGTTGAACACATAGTTTATTTAACTTATGAAAAATGCCAAAGGGAGCTCTTCTACCGCTGTGTACTTTGAGGCTTGGCTTCTGTGTTGTGGAAAGTGGGGAGATGTTAGACATCCATCTGAGGGGAAACAGAGAAACAAAAGCACCAGTGATCCCTCTGTCCTGCAAAGCTTTCTTGCACATCTCTAGCTTTTCTTGTCAGGAGAATTTAGAGGTTATCGACAGTATGGGCAGCCTGTGGTGTAGCACGGAAAAGGCTGAAAACCCTAGAGGAGAGTCCTCCGAAAAATACAACCAAAAAGTCCATTCTACCCATATGTATTTCCTCGAGGCATCTTCCCCAAGGAGTTAAAGACACCATAGTCCAGGGATCCATGCACACCTATGTATATAGCAGCACAACTCATACCAGCTAAGTCTTGGAAGCGGCCTGTGTGTCTGTCAATAGATGAAGGGACAAAACAGATGCGGTGTTCACATACCATGGAGCGCCGCTTTCTGCCGTAAGAAGGTAGTCTTGAGTCGTGTGTAGGAGAGTAGCTGCACCCTGAGACCGTAATTTTAAGTGAAATCAATCAGATGCATGAGCTTACACATCATATGGTTTCTCTTTTACCAGAAACCCAAAATACAAATAATTTAAAGTGCGAAATAAAAGACGTATGGTAAGCCGAGGATTTAGCTCAGCGGTTTGGTGGCCTGCCTTGCAAGCGCAAAGACCCGAGTTCAATCCCCGGTACCCCCCCAAAAAAAACCCCACAAAAACCCAACCAAAAGATGTGTGATAAGAAACAGGGAGGAAGACCCTTTGAAGATGGAAGGAGGTCTAGGACTGAGCACGGTTGGGGAGGGGGGTAAGAAGGACCAACACGTGCCGAGTATAAGTACCAACTCTCCAGGAGAAATGCGGGCTTTCTGTATCATAAACACACGCTGATAGGCACACTGCTGAAAAGCCCTCGGGCAGAGCTCTCCCGAGAGCAGCTCTGCTCTGCCCACATCTGGCCAGTGGTGGAAGTCCGTGGGTCTGAACACCCGTCTCAAGACACCATCTCTGGTTGCCTGAATTGGGCAATACGTCTAAATAGCTTCCTTTTAATTTAAGGGCTATTTCCCACCACAAGGGAGCAATCTTGAGAGTCCTGCATTTAGAAATTCTCCACCTGATTTGCTTATTTAGGGAGTCACAGACAGACTCTCCTGAGGGATCTCCCGCCCCCGTCCCTGTCTCATTGCTGAACCACATTTCGGCCTCCATTGGAGCCTCTGTGGTTTCAGGCAGCGTCTGGTTTCTTCCAACCTTCGCCCCTGCCTCCCTTTCTTGCACAACGCTTCTTTCACCCACTTCGAGTTAGCACCGTCCACGTCCTCGTAACAGCCCACCGAGGCACAAGCCTCTAGGCTCTACCACCTCGTGTCTCATCAGGTATAGCGTTGTGTTTTTCTCTGATCTTCTGTTTATCCCTTCCACTCCTCTGACGATGGACCTGCTGTGGAGGATAATCAGATGATCGGGTCAGCTTTATGGTCAGAGCAGAAGGCCCAATTCCAGTCAGTCATGGGCTTCCCTCCTGTAAAGCAGAAACCAGAAAGGAAATATACAATGTAGCCAGCTTGTCTCACGAATGAAATGTCGCTGAGGTCCAATGTGAACGTGGTTGTCATACAACTGGCAACATTAATGGCTTGCTGTCTCCAGAGTAAATGGCTTTCAGGTAGTTGTTTTCTACAAAGAGTCTACCTAGAGTTCACATTTTCAATGAATTAAACCATCCCTGTGCCCTGGCCCTTACTGAGGTGAGGGAATCTACCTGCCCTCAAAGGACCTGACAAGATTACTACTCAACAGAGACACATTCCGGGTATGTTGTACCTTGAATGTTTGTGTGTGAAGTCGAAACTTGTTGCACATTCAGTTCTCAAAAGCAGAATCAAGATTCCTAGTGACAATTACCCAGGTCCCTAGCTACAATTTGTTTTGAGACAGGGTCTAAGTATGTAGTTCCGGCTGCCCTTGAACTCACTGTGCAGTCCAGGCTGGCCTCAAACTCACGATGATCCTCCTGCCCCAGCCTCTCAAATGCTAGGATTACAGGATTGTGTCACTAAGCCTGGGTCCTCGTTACAATTCTTCATTACCTTTATCACCTAAGTATCTGCCACACACTCTCATTACCTCAGGTAATGAGCTATTGATTATTCACTGCCATCTTTAAAGCCTAACTAACAGAACAATTAAGATCCCTTACCTTTGCTGAGAACTGGTGGGAAGGGGGATAGAAAGAACATGTGAGAGGCAGAACCTGCACTGAGAGCTCCAGATCCTGGATTGCAGGATGGTCCTGGCTTACAGAAACTCTTGCATACCCAGCCTAGTTGCTGACCATGCCCCTCTGTGGCCCAGAAATGCGAATGTCCTCACCTTGACTACTTTACGTACAAGGAGATCTTGTGTGAGGCAGAGAATAAGACAATGAAGGAGAGGATGAAATGACAGGCACAGGGGACACCAGAAAAAGTTACACAATTTGCACGGCTGAAAGCTCCTAAAATGTATTACCCAGCTGAAGATTCTTTAAAAATGTATTGGGTTGGAGATTTAGCTCAATGGTTCTGCTGCCTGCCTTGCAAGCATGAGGATCTGAGTTCGATCCCCAGCACAAAAAAAAAAAAAAGTCATACATAAGGGGCTCAACAATGCATTTTTTTCTCTATCTACTTAGAAACAGACAAGCTGCTGGCCTTGGGGATATAAATTCTTGTTAGCTATGTCCAGAAGCTCCTAATTCAGGTTTGCAACATCTTAGCGTTTGGCCTCATGTCATGTAATAAAATCTTGGGTTTGTTCTTGGTTTTTGTTTATTTTCTCAGACAGTAGGCAGATGTCAGCTTCCTCTCTGTGTTGGTAAAACAGTGTCAGGGTCATTTCCGACTACGTGTCACACCACCACAGGGCACAGGGCACCCAGTCTCTCTGTGCCAAGGTGATTTGCAGAGGTTTTGGAGCAGCATGCGGCCCGAATATGTAATTTCTGGCTTTGCATTTTGCTCTGTGGTTGAATTATAAGCCCCCGACCCAATGCTCTCCCATTGCCGGGACTAATGTGGCTGGCTTGCTGGACAGAAGCTCTGTCCTCCCCTGAAGACAGCGTGGCCTCCTCTCTCTGTCCTTGACTAGTGTCGGGCAGCAGAAGGTTTTTCTACGTTATCTGTTTTACAGCTTT
Source organism: Fukomys damarensis (assembly GCF_012274545.1). Lineage (NCBI taxonomy): Eukaryota > Metazoa > Chordata > Mammalia > Rodentia > Bathyergidae > Fukomys > Fukomys damarensis. The sequence continues at coordinate 5,021,915 of NW_022900945.1, forward strand.
GAATTTCTTACCCTGGGCTTGTTCTCTGTCCCTTTCCTGGAAACAGGAATAAAGACCTGAGCCACCCATGAGTGACCCTGTGGGTGACGATGGTGCCCTGGCTCTTGGTCCTCAGAGTGGGGCTTGGGCCTGTGTCACCTGGCCAGTCTCGGGAAGTCCTTCCTGTAGGGAATTACAGAGACAGGGTGGGGAGAACCTGGCTTTATTAGCTTAGAGTCTTGCAGGGAAAGAGATGGGAAGGATGTTGCTTCCTATCTGAGTATTCTGGGGTATTCCCTCCACCCCTGAGAGGGGCCCTCCATTTAACTCAGTCTGTGTTGATTTATCTGGGACATAGCCCGTCCTTCTGAACATTATTCTGCAGATCCACCACCATTTTTTGGTCTCCTGAGTTAAGACGCTCAATGTAAATATGAAATGAGCTGAATACGCAATGTCTCTAGAGATGGCTTCATCATTTTTATTCCAGAAGACCCAAATTCTAACTGGCAGCATTAATCAAATACAGCACACTTATTATGAGGTACATTAGGGCAGCTTGCCCTCCCTAATACATACTCTCGCCTAGTACGAGATTAACAAGGGCCATTTTCTCCTTTCCTCTTTTTTCACCTTTAGTATGGTACCTGTGTCCTACTTCAGTCAATCCAACAAATATTTGCTTAATACCTCCTGAGGCTTTCTGTGGCAGGTATTGTTAGAGGCTAGAAAGATATTACTTCATACATCTGGATTCATCTGTTGGTTCTAGTCCAATATGGCAAAAAACAAAACAAAACAATAACAAAAAAACGAAACAAAAAACAACAGCAACAATGACACCGAACAAGTAATTGCATCGCTGAAGAATGTTAAGAAATGCAGAGTACTTAAGATATTTGTGATGATGATTAAGATATTTGTGATGATATTTGTGATGAATAAGTGAAGGAAAGTGAATTAACCATTGATTGCTCTCCCCCGCAAGCCTCCAGGAAGACAGGAACACTTCCTTACTTCCTCCCCCTCGCTTCCTGCTTCACTCCTGGTTCATATCCGTGGTTCACATCCGTCTCTGTGCCAATGGAAGAGAAGTTGGATAATTAACCAGCTAAAATTAGGCTTCACCCTTAGTGCAGCTGGAGGAGGATTGGGAAATGAAAGCAGCTGTATCTTGGTGAAAAGAAGCGGCTGCTTCTTTTGCTTGTACTAAAATATTGGTCGAACAATGCCTGAGAACTGGGACTTAACATGGCATGTTTGTGCAAGCTTGACATTATCTGTTATTTTCCAAGGAAGTGAGATTGTATTTGCTGTGTGCACCCATGTGTCACAGTGGTCCTCTGGGCTAATATCATTTTTCTCCCTAGAGCTTATGGCCAAGTCTTTGTCTACAATATCACTGATTGTCCTTGAAAATCTGTGGGTGGAGTCCCCAGAGAATGGAGTGATAGTTGGTGAAACACAGTAGAATTTCCTCGGGACAGAAGGTAACAGGTGCTGCCGTGAAGATAAACTACTATAGGACAGGGCAACTCTGAGCACGGGCTCTGCCCAGGGTAAACCACACTACTTAGTTCTCTGTGGCTGCCTAAGAAATTAAGCACTACCCTAGTGGCTGACAGTGATGGTGGCCATGTTTTTCCCATGACTCTCCGGTACGGCAGGCGTGGTGGGTCATCTCTGCTCTCCTTGGTGTTAGGTAGGGTGGCTCACCCGGACTGAAGGGTCAAAAAAAAGTGTTATTCAGGTCTGGAGTTCCAGGGTAGGGATGAGGAGGAGGATATACCTCAGTGAACAAAGAGATGTTCCTTTTCTCAGGGAACTTATTTTCTAAAAGTGGCATTTCATAAACAGAATTGTAAAAAAATCATTTGATTGCAAGAAAGATCTGCCAATATGGTTATTCAGAAGGCTGAGTAGGAGCTTATAATGATGATTTTTATGTTATCAACTTTAAGGAATGTGTCAAATGAGAATGATTCTGGCATTGTCTCATTGAGTGAGGACATGGGGTGGGGTTTGCCTCTCTCTGTGCCCTTGGGCTCCTCTGAGAACTAGCTCACAGTAGTGATTTTTTCAGGCAGATTCACACTCATAATTGGAGTTCCTTGTGTCTCCCACCATCATTCCTCTTATTTTAGGCACAGCCAGAAAAGATAAACTCTCAATATTTCATACATGATGTTATGATTTAGATCTAAAACACCCTCCCAAAGACTGCTGTGTTTGGAAGATGACTGGATCATGGGAGTGATACACTCATCAGTGGATGAATTCATAGTTGAATGTAATGTTAGGAGCTGGAGCTTGATGGTGAGGGATGAAGAGGGGGATCGTTGCAGGCATGACCCAGAAGGGTGTATCCTTATGCCTGGCTCCCCTCCTCTCTTTCTCTGCTTCCTGCCACCATAGTGCTAGTAGCTTTCTTTCTTTGTGTGCTTCCACCATGATGTTTCTTCCTTGGAGCCATGGACTGAACCCACTGAAACTGTGAGCCAAAATAAGCTCCTTTTTAAAGTTGTGGGTGTTGGTATTGTGTTTAAGAGAAGGGAGAGCTGACTAATATCTATGATGTTCTATTTTATTCCTACTCTTCACACTTGGGATACAGACTGCTGGCTTAAGTCCAATAAACATTCATTTGAGGTCATAGTTCTACCATTTAGGAGATATCTTCTATCATGCCACATGATAGTTTCATTCATTGCTACTGGTTTGACTACTGCTTTTCCCTCCTTATAAATTTATAAAGATAAATTCAATTAGCTATTCAAATACTAGACAAAACAAACATTGATGCACAAGATGGCATCATTAAAACAGAGCCCATCCCGGCAAGAGGCGCTGACACCATGCACAGGTTCAAATCCTGGCACCTGGGGTGGGATGTAAAAGTCTGGAATTAGCTGAGCATGTCCTGGTGTCAGTGTGCAGTGGGTTCAGTGTCACTGGTGGAAAAGACCTGACTGTGGAAATTTGAGAACCACCTTTATGAGAATATCTCATTATCCTAAATTCATTGCCTCTGTGTTTCTGGGGATGGAACCCAGAGCCTCATGTGTGTGAGGCAAGGGCTCTACCGGTGAGCTTTGTTATCCTAAAGTTCTCATAACTGAGCTCTGAAGGCCAGACAGAAATCTGAGAATAGCAGGTGACATGCAGGACAGCTTAGGACAAAGTGCAGTAAATGGCAAGAGGATCCAACATGGGTGGGACAGGAAACGGGGTGTGGATGAGCAGCAGATCTTCTCCAATTTAAGACTGCCTGAATCATTGCCTTTGGACTTTATGAAGGTGCCATAGCAATATGCATTCAGCAGAAAGCACGCAGTGAATTACAGTGGGTTTACTGGGGTGTAACCCCACTGTAAGTTGAGGACTTTCTGTGCAAAATGCTTGAAAACATTTAATTTCTTCCTTCCTTCAATCCTTCCTTCTTTCTGCCACTTGAACCTAGGGTCTTTGCACTACACTACATTTCAAAATCTTTTCTAATTTTTAAATTTTGAAACAGGGTCTTGCTAAATTGCTAACTTTCCCAGGCTGGAAATCAAACTTGTGAGCCTCCTGCTTGGCCTCCCAGAGTGCTGGGATTACAGGAGCGCTCCACTGCCCTGGACAACATTTTATCATTTCATCATCAGAGCAGTACAGATTTATGAATTCGAATGTTGAGTGCGATATAAGAACCTTTACAAAACTCTTCTGGACCTGTGCTCAAGAAGAAGCAAAGCTAGTTCATCTGACTTTAAAGTTGAAGTCATCCACAGTTAAATTAATCAGCAACTCAAATTGCCTGGACTTGAATCGAATCGAATGTTTCCTAAGTCTGTCCAGTTTGTTCCACCTGGCTTTGACAATGGCACAAAGGGAGGTGCCCATGATTAAACTACCTGACTTTGAACCCCGACTCCGCCGTTGCTTAATGGGATGTGGAGAAAGGAGGCAATTTCACAGCTCTCAAGGATGTTCGTTCCCACATGTGGAAGCCACCAGGGGCCTAAACCGGGCTTGTGGCCCAGGGACAGGCTCCATGTGACGCCTGCGGCTGTGGAAATGCTGTGAGCTGAACAGGGCATGACTTTTTCTTTGCAGTGCTGGGGATGGGACCCTGGCCAGTCCAGGTCATCATTTCTGCTCCCTCTGAGGCTGGAAACAATAGCAGAAGACTGCGATCATCCCAGCCAGTTCTCCATGTCAGAGGCTCATGAAGAAGCCTGAGCACATTGTTGTAAATGAGGCCTGGGGATGCCCAGCATGTGGGCTTCAGTTACCCAACCCCTGGCTGGGCCTCGTTAGCACACAGAATTGAACACTGGTTCTGGATAATAAGGGACAACAGGAAGCCCTAGCTCGGGGCCAGCTTCCTGTTACTCATTTTCCATCCCACCTACCTCTAGACAGCCACCCTCAAACACAGCCACAAAAGAGGAGGAGCAAGCGCTGGATTCTTCCTAAACCATATTTCTGGGGATCTCAGCCTTTGGCGGGGAGAGTGTGTTTCAGGCCATACGTGTTCTGTGGATAAACGACGGCAACACAGAAGCTCTTGGGGTTTTCTAACACGCTTGTTCTCAGTGGTAGATGACACCGCTGCCATGGAGGTGAAAACTGGTTCTTAGGGGATGAAAAACACCTTGGTATTAAAGCTGCGGCCTTCACGTGGCCAGAGATCTGCGAAAGCAGCGGTGTGAGAATCTCACTGAGAGAGGATCACGAAACTCAAAGGTCTGACAGCGGGGATGACACCCAAGCGACCTGCCCAGTTTGGGCTGCAGGAAGAGGGCAGAACACACGGCTCCTCTGTGCGTGACTCTGCCTCCACTGGTGCCGGCAGTGGTAGCGGAAGGCTCAAAGGCCGGGCTGCCTGGTGTGAAGCCCAGTGGAGCCATACGGACGGAGCTGGATGAGCCCGAGCTAACCGCTGCTCCCCTCGCTCACACTTTTCTGTCTGTAAAGTGAGTGTTGCGATGCCCGACCCTTAAAGTCGCCAGGAGATGTGTTTTTCAGAAAGCAGGAGCCTGTGGCCATCTAAGCCACATGCTGCAGAGATGGAACCTGGGCATCGTACTTTACATACAGGACAGGGCTGGGGATGGAGCTCAGTGGCACTGCACCTGCCTCACAAGCGTGGGGTCCTGGGTTCAATCCTGGTACTACAAAAATAAATAAATAAATACATAGGTAGGTAAAATATGGAACAGGTAAGAATAGACAAAGCATAGAAATAGTATATAGAACAGATGTAATATGTGGGTGTGGTTGAAAAAGTACAGTGAATATTTAAATTTTAAAAATTGATTACAGTAAGAGACCCACTGCCACTAACCCTCCTCAAAACCGTCCCCTCACTTCCAATACATTTATCCCAACATCCTGCCCACTTTCTGCAGCAGCTCTGGAGTCCTCTTAAGTGAGAGTCTTTACTTGCGCTGTCCCAGCTGCCTCAGTGTCCTGAACTGATTCGCAGCTGAACTGTTTCCTGAACTGTTTCCCTGTCATGGGAAGGAGCCGGAAGCCACACAGTGCCAGATCCTGTGAATAAAGTGGACGAGGACACAGTGCCATGTTTTTACGAGCTGCCTTTCCGTGGGATGCGCTGGGCAGCAGCAGTCACTGTGTTTTTGATCACACCTCGTAAACACATTTGGGGAACAGGACGCCAGAGCTGCTGCAGAAAGTGGCCAGAGCCACGGGCTGAGTGTGTTGGGAGGACTTGGAGATCAGTGGGATGTGTCTATTGCTGTGGTAAATATTTCTGATTTAAGTATTAACCATATATTTCAATCACCCCTTTATACGTCCACAATATGAAGACTTCGTTTATGTTAGCATTTGTCCTGTTGCTCTAGTCCATTTCTAGGTTGAACGTCTTAACTTAGGTAAGTAATTGGCCCGTGCACACCCCTTTGCCCTGCCTGCAGACCCAGTCCTTCCAAGATGAAGCCACTCAGAAAGTGCCCCTGACTGCCAGCCGGTTCACCACAGCCCCACCTTATGTAAATGAGGAGGAGCTGCCTCAGGTGAAGCTGCGGGCCCCTAGGGCTTTGTTTAGATAACAGGGGCTGCAAGATAAAGGTTGCTGCTGGGAAAGGCTTGTTCCCTCCTGGGGGTGACCCTTAGATGTGGGAACTTGGTGAGGAGCCAGGAAGGGGAGGAGGAGGGTGAGGAGGAGAAGGAGGAGGAAGGGGAGGAGGAGGAGGAAGGGGAAGAGGAGGAGGAGGAGGAGGAAGA